>NC_142834.1:11267980-11577004 GCF_057945365.1 Rhopilema esculentum | reverse complement strand
ATATTTCGTTGGAAAAAGGATTTTAACAACATGTTTTAACAACAATAATATATGTTATATCACAACATGTTCATCAAAAGTGCTTTTGAATCGTCTATTCAAAACTCTTTAGGTAGCATAAAGTATGTTTTTGGTCATCAACATTTTCAATGTCCAATTTTCTGCTGTTTCTCTTTGATTTATTCGATTTCAGTACACCTTGTAAATTTTATTTCGTTTCCTCCGTAGGTGAGGACCAAAGTCCCTCAAAAAAGCCATCCGTTTTAAACAGTCTAGCAATTTTTATTTCATTTTAGTGTTTTAATAAAAATAGATTCCTAAGATCCAATTACATCACTAAAGTTTTGCAAGTTGTATAGATTCTCGCCACACCTGTCATCTATGTTGTCTATGACCCTGACAATTGGCCTGAAAATTGATTAAAATAGAAAAGTTCAGAACAACGATTCAGAGGCTGAAATTAGGGGGAACTACATTCGCATTCTTGTCGGAAAATTTGGGCTTTCAAGCTTCTAATACCTTTCTGAATCTTCCTTCCTGTCGGAAAATCGTTGCCACAGAATCCAAAAGCAGCGATCTTGACCCTCAAAAATGAAAAATGCAGCGACTTTGCCCACCCCCCCCCCCCCCAAAAAAAAAGAAGAAGCGAGTGTCGATACTTTTGACGATAGTATCTATTCACTCCTTCTGCTTTTGCTTGAAAATTTCGCGCCATTAGGCCTCGTTTTCAAATCATCTCAAATCCTCTTCCGGCGCAAAGCACTTCTGTTCAGTTCAGTTCGAGCATCAAGGAAGGGTTGCTCACAACAATTTCAAGATGATTGTTGGTACTGGGGGCAGCAGAATAGTTCGAAGAAACACTACTAATGGACGAAGAAGAACATTGCTCGAGGTATCAAAGTCAGGAAGTGAGCCAGGTGATAGAGAGGAACGAGGCAGATCCAGTTCAGACTGTGCTAGCGGTCCTTCTAGATCTTCTTCAGTTAGGCCCAGGCGAGATGTTCAAATGAAACGATTTGGGTACAGTATATCTTCGAAAGAGGAGACAACCGGTGAAATATTGAATGAAGATGAATTTAATGTGAGAGAGAAAAAACTAGACTTCAAAACAACCTGGACAAATATTGTGTCGCAAGAGAGCATCAAAACGATCGCAGCTACTCAAAGACAAACGTAAGAGGAACTCGTTGCAAACTTTCTCATTTTTATAATATATATTGAAACTAGATTTTTGATGAATAATAATAGTCAAGCGTTCATTGCAGTTGCAGCTACTACGTAATCCATAAGCCTTAGAAATTCACCAGTTTTTTTCTATAGAAAACTAGTTTAGATTATTCTCTTGTTTGCAGCTTTTAAATTACAGAGGAGGTGTAAAGCCTTTATTTAGTTCCAAATGACAAATCTTTAAACTGTCCTCAGATATTGAAGAAAGATTTGGTGTTTAGTTACAGAAATCCAAGTTTAAATTTTTTTTTTGCCATAAGGCCTATTCATCCTTATTCCTAAAAACTGCTTTGAAGCTGCAACCACCATTGTCTTGAGACCCTTAATTTGCAAACCTGCCTGTTCTAACCTGTTTTGCTTCCTTTTTTAGATTACGGAAATTCGAAGAGACTAATGAGATGCTGCATCAGTTTAATAATTTATCTGAATCAACCTTCACTGATTTACAGAGAAGCTACAAAAGTCACATAACATTGCTCTGCTCTTTGAAAGAAGACCTAAGCCAAATTTTTCAAAGAGTTAGGTAGGTTTTACTAGCATCTGCTTTACAAGACATTTCATCAACTTCTTTGGAGCAAGAAATATGTTACAGGTCACCTAAAGTGCACCTAAATATAGCCATGGAGAGCGATTTAATGAGTGGCTGAAAATGTAAAACGATATTGCACCAAAACAATGTTGTTTGAGAATAATGTTGATAAAGCATACACACACTTCTCAAATAGCCAAATTATTTTGGTTTATAAGATTTATGTAAGAGTTTTTACCACTGTTATTTTGATGACTCAATTTTATAACCGGTTCCTTCTAAGGCAACGCCTACAAGAATACCTTTATGAATAAAAAAATTTCCTAGATACTCTAGATGCATCCTAGATACAAACTTTCAAAAACAATTTTGGGAGTTAAATCTTTGAAAATTGCTATGATATTTTAAAATGCATTGTTTCTGTTTGGACCATATCGTTTGACTCGTTTTCGTTGAAAAAAATACAAATTAACATCAATTTGCATCAGTTTAATAATGAGATGCTGCATCAAATGGCATTTTGATACAAAATTGTAAAGTAGAGCGTCTTGAGTTTCTTAGGAGCTTGTTTTATGGAGCTCCTTAATTCTGCTTAGTGCAAGGCCTGACAGATTAATGTTTGTTGTTTTCTCAGTATGAACTATAACAATGATTTGGGGTCATTCCCAATGGTCTACATGCTCAAATCCTTTCACATGCTAGACTATATTTAATTTGATGTTTGTTGGATTGGCGAATTTGCCTTATAATAAAATAGGGTTTTTTGCACAGAACCTAGCTAGTGATATTGAATCACATTTCTATCCTGTCTTTGTAATTTCTTGTCTGGCTGCCTATTTAATTTTTGCCAGTAATTTCTAATGATTCCATTTTTATTTGTTGTAAGATATAGGGGTCAATGATATTGGTGGTTTATATCATTAAGGATGATTACTAATGATTAGCTATATGCATGAAAATTAGGATCTAATTTTTATACATAATTCATTTTCTATTGAGTTTTGAGCATATGCCTATAAAAAAAATTTATGTTCATTTTCTATTTGTTATTATCTAGAAAATCAGCTGATTTTTATTTTGAGTAAGATTCTCTTGATATTTTACCTAAGTTTGGGTTTCTCCATATCTTAATCTCTTTTCAGGACATTAAAAGAAAAGTTAAACACAAGATACCCTGAAGCCTTTGAAGGTTGGTTCCTGTTTTCTTTTAAATCAAAATTAGTTTTCTAAATCTTTTATGCAAAATTAAATAGATTGGCTTCGAGCTAAGAGCTGAGTTCTGTTCTTAGTACACATTCTGTATTCTCTCCAATAAAAGTCCTGGATGGTAATCATTATAGTTTTACAGGGTCTTTAAGAGATGGGGTTATTAATGTTTTTTTTGTTTTCCTCTCTCTTTAAAGGAAATAGTATGAGTCATTACCGTTACCAAAATTGAATCTTAACCATACCATGTGGTTTTCCTTCTTACCAAAGTTTTTGCAACCCATTATGTTCTTTGCAAGGTTCTTGCAGATAACTTTTCAAGTTTCATTCGAGTTTACTTTCCCAGAAAGTAATTGTGACCTAATGTAGTGTATTTTTATTGCCCTTCTCTTAGCAACTCGAGAAGCAATCGAAAATCTTAAGGAGAGGCAAAAGATGGCAATGGAAGTAGATCCATTTCAGTGTAAAGACTTCACTGGTGATGTGAATACAGATTTAAGCAAAGAATCATTGTATGTTAAAAATGACACTGACTTGCCAGAATATTCACAAGTTGCTGTCATGGAATTAACTGCCAAATCAGACAAAAAACCAAGTGTTGATGATCTAATTGAAAATAACACACAGAGAACAGAAAGTGTACTTGATACATTCATTAGAGAGGTGGGTGAAATTGAAAATAGAGACAATGACAACATTTGTAATAAAACAAATTCAGATTCTGATTTGTGTCTTGAGCCCCATGACAATGAATTTGTTAGTACCAATGATGATGCTTACAAAAATCTTGATCTTAACATCTTAACACTTCAAGAATTAGATCCAAACCTCTCTATGAACAGAGGTGATGGTAGTGATAATACTTCACATAATGAACAAATTAGTGATATTGGTAAACTTAGTGATGATCATGGTCATATAAATGAAGGAAGTTTAGAAAATGACACCATGACTGAAACAGACTTAAAATGTGAAGGTTTCGTAAACTCTGGGACTCAGGATAATTTAGATGCAAATAATGATATGGATTTGAGTAATACAGGGGAAAGTTTGAATGGAGCCGAAGCTCAAGGAACTGGAAAGTTAGGTGATTTGATGTCTGCCAGTTATGAAGACCCAATCAATAGTTTAGCTGAAGAAAGAAGAAGAGACTATGAAGAATCTGAAGACTAATTTCTAGCAGGTTTAAAAGAAGAAATGAAAGAAGTGTGTCAAAATAAAGGATGGATTTTTGTTTTAGAAGCAAAAGTTTGCAAATTGTACATAATAATATCATTCACATAATTATATTAAACATGTAATTAAATTTGGTAACTTAATGACTTTCTTATATTTTATTTGAAATTGTTGGGTTTGACTAGAATTTGAAACTGAAATTTGAGTGTTGTTCAAATACCACATAGTTAGTTTTCGCTGCTTGAATTCAAACCTTCAGAGGAATTTCAAAGAATAGTACCCAATGTTAAAAGTGTGTGTATAAATGTTACAAAATTAAATACAGCTTTATAAAAATATTTTAGCAGGCATCAGAAGATTATTGTTATTCTGACTGCAAGTAAAATTATTTGGCTAAACGACATTCTAGAGCATCAATAAGTCCATACTCTCAGAAAGGGGACAGCTAAGTTTAACAAAAGGAGTAAGGGGAATAAGGGGTTCAAGGGAAACATACATACATTCTAAAAAAATTGAAACAAGCTCACAATGAATTAAAACAAGGGGAGATATTAATCTTCCAATAGGTTATGTAATATTGTGTTATTTTAATTTTCCCACTTAATTGTAGGCAAAAGATAACAAATATACTCGTATGGAGGAAAGGGGTAGTCAACTGCAATGTGCTAAACCTGTACATGCAAAGTGGGGTAGTCAAATAATCATGATTTTTAATGTCCCCTTGTGTCATAACAGAGACAGTATATTTCAATTATTCTGCAAATTACTCAAAACATAATATTTATCTTTCATGTATTTGTTTTACAAAGTTATCTGCTCAAGTATATGCTTCACGAAATAAATTCTAATTCAAAATTATTGTATCCAATTACAAAATGATATACTCAAGGATTCTAAGATGTAACATTCTACAAGGAAGATGTAATATTCTACAATAAACCTCACTGAAAGTTAGCCTGATTTTTGGCAATTGACAACCTTTTCTACATTCATATTTCAGCATAGTCCCATGTATCAGGTAGTACCATATTCTTCAAACCTTTGTTTTAATTACCCTAAATCCCTTATGACACAGAGAGCTAAAAATATAAATTTTTTTGTATTATTTGTAATTTGTATTATTTGTATTTTGTAATATTTGTAGCAGGGGTTGATGGAGTTCCTTGAAAACTGCCAAGGAAGGCTTGTCTCAACCACCTTTGACACCATATACTTTGATGAGGAAATTTAAAAATGATTATACCTTTAATTTTTATCCAAATTCAATAGACAAAAGGCCAAGGCTTCAAGCATCTATGGAAATTGTCATACATAGGCCTATATCATACAAATAATAATTACAACTGGTCTCAATTTTAAAAAAATTAATCATCCAAAGCCATTACAAAAAGCAAATACATTAAAAGCCAAAATCTGTTTTTAACTAAGTAGCAAAATATTTTCAATCTGCTCAATGTTTGTCATGATTCAAATATACTAATTATTCCTTAATAAGTGTTTACAAAGCATTAAAAAAATAAAATAAATATAGTTTCAAAATACAAAAATAGATTTAAAATATAAAGCAAACTGAAACTGACCAAGTAACTACTCAACATCAAATCCC
Source organism: Rhopilema esculentum (assembly GCF_057945365.1). Taxonomy (NCBI): domain Eukaryota; kingdom Metazoa; phylum Cnidaria; class Scyphozoa; order Rhizostomeae; family Rhizostomatidae; genus Rhopilema; species Rhopilema esculentum. The sequence goes on along the minus strand of NC_142834.1, from coordinate 11,571,260 downwards.
AATCATGAAAAAATTTTCACCTGTATTCAAATATCTGTATTTAGAAATGTGCTCCTCTTTTTTCTGCTACTTTGGCTAAACACTCATTGTGCTCTGCCGTCACTGACACTTCACTGTCCAATTCAATCCAGAATAAATTTGAATTCTCCTGAAAAATAAATGGATGCAAAAATAGATGACTAAGCATTAGTTTAGTGTCCTGCTATTAAAAACTTTCCAGCATAATTTCATTAAATGAAAGTCAAATTACCTCTGTTATGGTGAATACCTCAAGTACATTTCACTGGTTGATAATCAAAACAGTAAAGTAATTATGAAACAACAAAATAATTTTGCAGTTTTGGGTTTTGACAAAGATTTTAACCAATTTAGAATAACTATCCGTAATGAATTATTATTTTATTATTATTTTATCTATTTACTTAAAGTAAGTGTATAAAAATAGCTACAAAAATAAAAGCTAATTCAAGCCTACTACAAATTAAAATTGTTCAAAAGTAAAAAAAAAAAAAAAAATAATACATAAATATCTAACATGAGAAATAATTGAGTATAAATACATATATACATATTTTACAATGTTTAAATATGTATATTAAATATATATATTGAGTATATTACATACAAATAAATATTTACAAATAATAAACAAAGAAGATTTGTCCCAAAATTGACTCACTAATTTGAAATCAGTGTCCATCTCAAAATCAAAATGATAGTTGATAACTTTTGTTTCAAGCCAAGCATTGTCAGTATTTCTTGTATCATCAAAGTATATTGAAATCTAAAAGTGAATGGAAATAATTGTTAGAATGAAAAAATTGTGCAGCACCACAATAAGACTTCAGGTTTTCGTTGAAAAGGGTGCAACATGCATGCCTACTGCTTTCCAAAAGAGCAAAATTACACACGCCTTCTTTTATTTTGAGAGCAAATTCTTAACGATTGGTTTTGTGGGTTTTTCAGAGAGGTTTATAAATGTTTATTCTTCTTTTGTACTATTAATTCATGCCACTTCAAAAAGGCTTATCATTTTGTTGCAATTGCGGATTAAATAAAGAATTTAAATAATCATTGGACTAATCTACAGTGGAATCCCAGTATAATGAAACCCAGATACAATTTATTTTCAGGTATAACAAATAAATGTCTGACTCCTTGGCTTCTGACTAACTCCATACAAATTCTCATTGTATAACAAATCCTGTATGTAAAAAACTCTTGTTATTACCAAATCCCTTTGTCATAATTAGAGCTTATTCATACATTTTGTTTCCCTTGCATTTTTCCTGTGAAGCAGGATTATCTGCATCCAAGAAAAAAATCATTGACAATTCATAACATGCATATATTTTCCAGCCTTGCCAGGACAACTATAAAGCCAATATGAATGGAAAATGTATGTTGTGTATGTTCAAAAGAAACCTTATAGATGAATAATTATTAGAAGTGCATTGTCTTTTAATTGGCAAAAGCAGAAAACTCCAATAACTAAAATTATTGTCTCACTTCAGTTGTATCTGAAAACATCTCCCAAGGCTGCTGATCCACATTCTGTTTTTTTCTTGTTGCCAAGGCTTTAAGAACTATTTCAGGGACTTTTGCAGAAGCTTTATTGATTTCCTACAAACAAAGGTAACTTTTATAATTGTTTAGTGCAAATGAAATGTAAGAAAGAAATGCAAACCATTTTGCATCATTAACATTTTTATTTTACCATAAACAAACACATTTGTCGGCAGTCTCACAGTGAGGAGTTGCACATGATCTGTATATAGTACAGAAATCATTTCTGAAACTCTTAGACAGACAGTATTTGTGTTGTGATCTTGCACATACATCAACCTTCATTTTGAAATGAGGAGGTAGACAGATATCAGAGAAATAGCAAGATTGGCTATTGATGCATGCCACCTACAATGCCCGCCAAAACTAGTTAGAACACTTAGTTTGTATCATGATTAATGTATATTTGTCCCCCTTTTCTAGTTCAAGCAAAGAAATTTTGATTCCCTTTTAAACAATGTTGGAAAGAAAAAAAACATTTTGCTAAATATCTGATACATGTTTTCATTCCAACCTTCATTAGTCACCAAATTGTAGTCAGAATCCAACATGTGAAAACGAGTAAAAGCTTTTGGCAGGCATTGTAGTGCTTAGGGGTTTATCTCAACAGCAGCACCAGGAGTTTAAAATCACAGCTTTTGAAAAATATTGTCAAACTGAGCAGAGTGCCTTTTTTAGTCTAGGGAGATTATGCTCAGATCTAAAACTCTGAATAAACATCTACAAATCCATCAACAACTACTTGTAAAGTTAAATCACTTTCTCACAAATGCTCCTTTTGTATCATTCTTTTCAAAAAATATAACATAATAATGATATATAAACTGAAAACATACCCCAGGGAAAATTACCACATCATTCTTTTTCAGACCCAAAAATTCCAATGATGATTTCCCTCTGGTAAATATTTCTCCTTTCAGACCTCTTTTCCACCTAAAATAGAAGATTCATGTACAAAGAGTTCCTTTAACATAAATTTTAAAAAAACAGTTACCGTTAAAACTTGAATTTGTATCATTTACAGATTAATTAGAATTTGCTTTCACTTTAAACTTTTGTTTGAGTGATATTCAAGGTGCCAAAGTCAACAAAGTGATAGGTGACGATGCAGAGAAAAGTAAATTTTCTACCTTGTAACTATTGCTTCTGTTGCATGATTTGGCCCCCATCTTCCCAAGAGACCTCTGCCAGTTAATCCAGTTCTCCCAAATGGATTTCTAGACAAATAATCTAGTATGTTTATCATAAATAATGTTTCTCGTCACATTGATTTGAAATAGTGAAAAAGAACATAGAACTTAATAGCCACTGGGAAGAAGACATTGCTTGAGAATTTGAAGAAATGACACATTATTGAGAACTTTGACTTGTAAATGCAAAATCAACATTTTTCTTCAGAAAAGCTACATTTCTTGCATGAACCTTGTCATGAATTTTTTCAGGTGAGAAGACACCCACTTGAACTCAGTGTATGTTTTGGCATAATCTAGTCAGTTATAAGATAAATATAAAAATCAATATTGAATAGAAGAGGCCTTAGCATAGAGTCTTTTGGAGCACCAAAGTAATGTACTGTATGCAGCATGCTTTCTTTAATTTAGGTTTAGGTTTTTTGACAAGATAACATATTGAATGTGCTTTCGACAGGTTAAATGTTTGTCAATTATCAAACCAAAGCCCAAATTCTTAGACGAGAACACTGAGTGCTTGAAACAATTTAATGATTTAAATAATTTAATGAAACTGCTTAAACAAAACAAACTGTCTCTAGAAATGACTTCAAGAGGGCCTAAAACCTTAACCGTCCTATGCCACCAAGAAGTTTGAATAAAAGGAGCTGGAGAAAAGAATGATTCGAAAGTTCAAGTGAAAACAAATGTTTCATCATTTTGTGCAGCAACATCAAAATCCAAATTTTCATCTGACAATAACATCAAATACCCATGATATCAGGTTACTTTGTTTGTCCACTTATGTGACGAAAGTTTTAAGACGATTATAAAAAAGTGGCAGCTCCAAAATTAGAGTTTGAAAAATATGGATTTAATGGCAGGATTCTAGTGATGGTGTCAGCAAAATTGCAAATCCTAGCAAATTTCATGTGGTTTCTAACTTTCTGTTAAGGAAATATAAAAAAGGTCATCAGAGAATCAGAAATATGAAATGTTCTGTTGGAGTGGAAAGACATGCAAATATCAGAAGTAGAATGAGAGGCGATGAAAATATTGAGTTTAGCAGGTCAGGTACAAAGTGTCATTTCACGCAAGTGCAAAGTGTCATGCAAGTGCTAAGTGCTAAGTGTACTTTGCACAGCAATGTCACCTGGCAAAGTGAGCAATGGGTACAGAGGCAGAGGGTCATGGACAAAGCCCCCAGTAAAAAAATTTTAGGGCAGCAATTCAAGTTTTGTTTAGGAGGTGTTTAGAAACCACATGCTTAGGATTACCAGCATGTAAACTTCTCTATATTTGTGGGAGTTATTCCAGAGTTGCAAGAAAAAAGATGGCAAAATCCCCACCAAATCCCCTTCAACTCATAGCACTGACTTTGTAGCCTAAAATCTAAGGAACATTATAATCTGTTAAGGATGAGGAATTATGCTGAGATGAATCTAATGAATGATTCTTAACATCAAACCTTGGCCTTTCATCATTCACTTCATACAGCCCAAAGAAACTTTTCCTGTCCACACCGTTATCCAATGTATTGAAGTTTATATCACTGCAAACAAGAAATTATCACTATGAAATAAACATTAGTAATGAACCCAATTCAAAACATCATTACCCCTCAAAAACTACTAAGTATTTGTAGGGATCATGTTCAAAAAAACTAAGATGAAATTATAGACTTAGATAAAATTATAGACTTGAGATGAAATTACTTTGGCAAAAGCGAGATAATAGTCAAAGGCTTAGTCACAGTCGAAGGTGTGTCACAAAATGAAATACTTGCCTTGTGTCATCTTTGTCAATTGAGGTAGACAGCTTTAGCATCACAGAAGTGTAATCTGGTGGATTGTATTCTGGAAAATCCACCTGAAAACAGAGGGAGAAATTGCTTATAGTGGACAATGCATGGGAGATGTGAGTGTTAAACAGTAGTAAAACAAGTATCAAAACAAAAACAGAAAATTGTTTGATGAAAAATTCACAATTTTTGTTGCAACAGCATAATTTTTAGGCCTGTAAAGAGTGATTTGGTAAGTCACCAGGTGTTGCTAAAAAGTGGAGGAGATCATGTACGCTTCCTCGGAAAGAGATCATTAGCAAAGAGGTTAAACATGGTTGATAATAGCCATTAATTAAAGATAAGTTGAAACATAGTGTAAAACATCTCTTTATTGGTAACAATTTTTTATAGTTCATTTGGAGTTGAGGTGTTCTCCTTACGTAGAAGGTTGGAGGCAGGAAGAAAATTGCTGGAATCTTCCAACTATGCAAAAGCAGGCTTACCTCCCAATGAAAAAAGCAATCAGGCACAGGAAATCGAGCCACACCTGAGGCAGGGTATGGTGACTTCCGTGCCTTTGTATGCAGCTGAGGTTGTGAATGAGACAGAGACTGTATATGAGACAGTAGATGTGGCTGAGACTGTGACCCGGTACAAATAGCATCATTGCCATCAACTGAATCAAACCCATCAGGAGCAAGCTCCTGGTCAATCATATCTTCTGCAAATATTTTGTCGGTCTCTTGAACTGCTTCTTCTTTTGGGGTGCCTTCTTCATCTACCTGCTTCAAAGACATGCACACGCAATATTTAGCAGTTATAGATTAATCAACGGCTATATAATTTCACTACTATTTACTATACTATACTATGTAATTACTAAATTAACACTATACAATTACTTCTATATACTATACTATATATTAATACTATATCATTTTTAGTATTAAACTGAAGAACAGAAGGGTTCTTTTGGTGAACGCACAGATTTTACATCAGTGTTTGGTCTAGAATACATGTTTTCTAGTCATTGTCTTGGAAATTGAGTGAAAACATGGATGCATATCAATTTACAATTTCTATGTGCTTTTGATACAGACAGTCAGCAAGCTAGCACAAGAAAAGCTACTTGATTTTCATAGGGCTGGTATTAAAGCATTCCATTTACATGACATAAAATTATTCAATTTTTTATTCTGATCCAATTCGTAAGAACGTACTTGCACAAAACTTGCTACTAACAACGAGCTCTAGATTAATAAAAGTAACACTTAGACAACAAAAACAGAAAGGAACAATAGCAGTAAAACAGTGATTAGAATATCCATCTGGATGCTCAATAAAATAAAATAAATACTAAGATAATAAACAAAGGCAACAAAAAATTAGACCATGACAAAAAGTGATATCATGGTAAAGATAGCATGGAATAAGCTCACCAGTTGTGGCTGAGGAGGGGCCCCATCAACACAGTCTTCCCCAACATTATCAACATCATTGTTATAGTATGCTTGAATAAGCTTTGCTCTTAACGGTGACGTCAATGATGATTTCCGAAAGTTCCATGCAGCTTCTTTGACTGAAGATGTTTGGTCATATGCAGGATGGTGCATGTAAGGGTTCTGGCTAAGAAACCGCCTCATTGTTGGAGGGGTTCTACCTAAGCCGTTGACTGTAGCAGCTGGTGCACTGCTTTTCATGGGAACATGCTGCATCCCACTAGCTGGGATGCTGTTAGACCGCACTTTGTCACCCATACCACTCTGTTTATCAGTTAACACAGTCAAGGCTTTGGAAAGACTTCTTGAAAATTCTTCTAATTTGTGTTGAACTTTCAGCATTTTTGTGTCAATTCGTTCCTCTCTTGTCCAAGTTTCTCGTTTGAATTCCTCCAATCGCCAAGATATGTTGTCAATTCTAAATCAAAAGTAAATTATGTACGTAAAGTAGAAAAAGGTTCATATATTCAACTCAATGTTAAGTCTAACTCACCCATCGGGTTTCCTTTAATCCTTCATATTAAAATGAGCAAGTTTATCCTCCAGTGAAAAAAATTAAAAGCAGAAGCAGCTTCCACAAAAATAAACTTTGATAAAAGTAACATTTTGCTAATGCTGTAGCAGGCAATAGGAATGCCAGATCGCAATAGTGCTTTGACAGGCAATGAGAAAATCAGGTTGTGCTAGTGTTTGGCAGTCAATGGGATGTCAGGTTGTGGTAGGGCTTGAGCAGTGAATGAAAAAGTCATGCCACGCAATGTTTTGGAAGTGAATGAGTTTGTCATGCTGTAATAGTAGTTGCAATCAAACTAAGAAGAAAAAAGTTTGACAATAATTATCTATGAATTTTGAACTCCCAAGTAAACATCATCTCTTTGAAGGTCCAGCTAACCAATATTGTGATGTCATATCTGCATAAGAACTGAATAAGCGATGGGATTGTTAAGATAGAAGAAGATATCACTCACTTTTCTAGTACAAGTCTACCTTTCTCTTCTTTAGAGCTCAAAAATGCATTCTTTCTTTTGTGAAGAAAATCAGCAAGACAATTTCCTTCAAATTGCATTAAATCATCCAGTTCAGCAGAACTAGGGTAAATCTCTAGACAGAAAAAAACAAAGAAAAATCAGTTATAATTAATTTGCAAACATATTCTATATAAGATTTTGAAGAAAACGTTGACAAAAATTGCAAGAGTTACGGAAACCCATGTCATGTGGCAATGGGAAAAACTTACATTAAATAGGATGGTGGCAAATTCTAGCTTCAATTTCTCCATTTTTCTTGACCTTTTTTACAAGAATCAAGAAAAACGGAACTAATGAATGAATGAATAAATGAATGAACGAACGAATAAATGAATCAATGAACGAATTAATGAAAGAATAAATCAATGAACGAATGTGCTAATTTGTTCAAATGTGTTTAATTATCAATCGGTCATCAACTGATTGAAGCAATTCGGTCATCAACAGTTAAACTATAGAAATTGTGAGAGATGTTAGTGGAAAATATCGCTCACTGATTTTCCTGTCCGTTTTGAAGCTGGATTCGTTTTGATGTCCACCGCAACAATCTGATCTTCGACATTGATTATATGCCCAACTGAGCACTGAAAACATGTGATTAAGGAATACAAAGGGGGGCACTAAAGGTGGCCTTCTAGCGTACTCCAATATTAAGTGGTATCGTTGAAACTTCCATATTTGATTTGAGTTGACTTGAACTTTTGAAAATGTATTGCTGCAAAACACAGAACAGATATGACGTCATATTCTTCATATTTATCATTCCACTAAAGTTATTCCGCTAAGCTTAATGGCTAAAATAAATAGAAAATAGAGACAAAAAAGGATAAATTGCTAAGATGGATTGTTACATTTCCCGAGAAAACTAGCATAGTTTGAAGCATCAATATAAATTGAAACTATCATTAAAAAAATTTTAAACTATTTTTCTTAGTAGTAAAATCATTTCCCCCTGATCCCACTGTCTAAGACAGCGAGAAAAACACCGTTTGTATTCCTTTTTTATTCCTAACATCCAATACTCAAGATGCACTTTTATTTTGGAACTAATGAAATGAAAGCAAGAATACGGCATTTTTAAATGCTCCACAGCAAAATTTTGAAGAGCTAGCCAGGGTATTTCAGTTTACAGTAAACATCCTCCAAGGAGGCTTCATCCCCCCCCCCCTAGTTTTTTGCAAAATAATTGAGCGTTTTCGCAATATCTGTTGTTATGGGTCCTCAATATGCCTTAGCATGACAGCACTGAGGTCTGCGAGAAACTAATAAGCTACTTCCACTGTATATTACTCTATCGCAACCGTGAATATTACAAAAAACATCCCCCTTTGTATAAAGAAACTTTAGAAACTATATAAGATGTTGATATAACAAGAGCCCTTTGACAATTTTACGAAACTGATGTTGGTAAAGTAAGTTAACAGAGTCATCATGCACTGGTGTATTTGAATATCATAAAGTACATATGTACAGTAGAATTGCGTTTTGAAACTGCAAGCCTGTGGACGATGACATACAAAAGTACTACGGCAAATTAAAACATGAATTTTCGAGTTCTTCATCCACTGAATACATTCTGGTAGTTTGATGCAATAACAGAAAGCCATTCGCCCTTGCTGAAAGTGTAGAAAATGTTGATTTGCCAATTAAAAAAAGTCCTGTTCTACATACCAGAGCCTATATAATCCTCTCTATATAAAAGTGATACTCTGTAACTATTAGATAAAGAAAGCAAAAGCATATTGAGTATTCTTTCGCCTATCAACTGGCAGAAGAAGCAGTTTCCTTGGTCAAGGGTATGTATATTAATGACAGATCACAAGATTGTCTCGAAATCAGGCCTAAAAAAGTGAAATACTCTTGTGACTCACTTGAAAATGGCGATAAGGAGATTAAGCAGCAATATATTGGCGATGAGTAGATAGAAGGCCATTAGCAGGGAAACGGCAGGTTCACTGTAATCGTTGTGTTTCGTCGTCCCAAAGTATGTCAGGTTGTCTGCAAAATATAATCAGTGTTATAAAACCTGGCAAAATCAAAACATATTGGTTTTGTAGAAAGAGGGACAAAAAGGTCACAAGACAAAACATGCAGCTGGTGCAGAGGGACATTCTCCCTCTTTCAGGGATTTTAATGACCTTTTCTTTTACGTTAGCCTCATCTTGATAGATTTAAGAGGGACATGATCAACAAACTGGCTCTTTTATTTATGAAAAGATGAGGCCTAGAGCATTTTGGCAAAAATGAATATTATTCCTAGTTTTAAGATATTAGTTTGTCAATCTAAGATATCAAGCAAAAAAAAGATATCAAGGTATCTTAGTATATTATCTTTGATTATGCTCAGCATCGACAATTTTCAACCGTACCTTATTCAAAATGAACAAGCCTGGTTTACGACATAGTAAAGACAGCAAAAATTTAGAACAGTAAATGTTTTTTTCACTACAACATTGCATTAAAGCTCTCACAAAGCCTCATCATTCATCTAAAAGATGCGCTTCAAAGCTGTCTGATCCGCAGGGGTTAAATAAACACATCAACAGTAATCTTACTTACTGCTGTATAAGTGCTCTTTGTCGATGAAAAGTTCCCCGTAAACCTGGAAGTATGGCACAAAGAAGATTTCCGCAACTGATTTCCAAGAAACAGGTTTGTTTGGTTCCAGAATTGTCTGCCTTGCAACACCATAAGCGAGTAGGAAGACGGCCATGATGAACAGAAAATATGCAAGGTCGATCGTCTGTGAAAACGTAGAAATAAAATATGAAGGTTACATAACATAAATACTTGCGCTGGAAATATATTTATTTACTAACACAACTCGAAGGGCACTTGGTATCCAAAGACAAATAAAAAAGAAAGCTGTCACAACTTTGGATGACCTGACAAAACCTGACTAAATGAGTTGATGTAGAAAATTGCTGAAAACCATAGAAAAAGAACGAACCCAAATATGCAAATTATCACAATACACAATTTTAGTCTATGATAAATCAGACATGCAACAGAAAAACGAAAACTATAATTAACGAGGCAATCTGGCGATTCTTACCAGCATCGATAAAACAGACTTGAAAAAGGTGAAAAAGCCTTAAAAATGAGCGGCTACTATGGTGATTTCAAGATAACTTTAACAAGACCTCCTCATCAAGGATTCGTCAAGGTGAGTTCCAATAAAGCCCTGGTCAAACGATACAACATTCACCGATCGTTTGACCATCGAGATCAAGGCCCCAATCTTTGAATAAGCCCGCAACAAAAATTATCCCAAATGAATAAGTCCTTCGGGGATTAATTCGAGTATTCAAGGTATACATATTATTGTGTATGATAAATTTTTGCACTTACCATTTTGCCGATGATGACAACATACGGGCCAAGGTTTTGATTGACTGAAAAAATGTCAAGGAGCCTTATAATCCAGAACATAATGTCGACTGCTAGGACCACCCTACCAGCGCTAACTGTTGATGGGTTTAGGCGAAGAGCTAGTCCAATATAGAACAAAAATATGGCCAGCCCATCGCACAAATTCCACTTGGATCGGGACCATTCATATACCTTCTTGTAAAGTCGACCAGTGTCGGATTTAAGGACCTAAAAAGAAAAACATTCTTTGAAAAGTCAAAGAGTCTAAACTCATGCCGCCACAGAATAGCAATAAGTATCAAGGCCTATGCTATGGCTAGGAATAAAAGTAACTACGATGAGCAAAAAATCGCATGTTCATTCGAATCACTGTTTCTTACTCGTGTACTCTTTTTTATCTAAAGGCAGTTTCCTGAGGCTTTCTAAACGTCTGGCAATCTTGGTTCATCGCATAGACACTAGTATAGGTATAGGAGAATATTTTGCTAATGAAACTTCGAAATATTTTGCTTCTCCTATCCTGCCAATCCAGAAGGCAACTCACGAGTATAGGTATTTCAGTAGCCAATTGATTTAAATAGTAGAACCAAAAAAATGAATGAATGGTAACTTGCCTGCCTTATTTCTTCAGTTGTCATAGAAATTACAAACACAATAACAACTATCTCCGTGCTGGAAAGGTTTTTCTCCAGCTTCCCCAACAATACGTAGGTGAACAGTCCAAGAAACACCAAGTAAGCAAGCTGAATGAAAGAATGGATTAAAAGGTACAAACAATTCTTACGAAAAAACAAGATTTAACAATGATTCTGCTTTTTATGAGTGCCATAATGTTAAAAAGAACCGATTTCTGAAAGCAGTCTTCTTGTTTTTTATAGAACATGTTTCGCGATTCTGCAGAATACTTTTTGCTTTTTAGATCAATATTACGTTTCTCACTTGGCTCTTGAACAGAAAGGTAATCTCGCCACACAAGCTGCAACAAAGTTACATTTTACATCTTTGCTTGAAATTGCTTTGGAAGTGAAGTTGTACACCTTGACGGCTCACTTAGTAGAAAATAGTAAGAAATAAGATTGAGTATAGAAGTTTTACTTACAACGTTTCCCCAGAACTTGGTGATTGGAGCAGTGTAAAAGCCACGATACTTTTCCAAATAACTGAGCGACTGTGTCTTAACCATCTCCGCAGACATAACAGTGTCAGCATCTCGTTCACTCGCGCCAAGAATTGAATCATCGAAAGAGGAGCTGAATGTTTCATTTCTTTTAAGATTTCTGAAAAGATAAGTTTGACAATCATGCTAAATTACCAGCAGCACTAACTTCACGTTAGATCAACAGTTATCGTTAAAGAACAAATGAAATTCAACCCAACTCAAAAATTCATTTTGAAAAAGGCTTTATAGAGGAATGTCAATTGGATTTTCAATCCAGATGAATACGTATGAAAGGCCAATAAACGATCAAAAAGTACTTTCAGACTATCGTGGAAGCAAACTTTGTTAGCAAAGAGGTAATTTCACAATAACAGGGAACTATGCTCAATTACATAACATCAAAGTTACCTCTACCTGGCGGATAGAGTTATTTCATTTTTAGATTCTCTTGCATTGTGGTGATTCCTTTAACAACATCCTACTTACACCCGCATATCATTCGCCTCCAGCTTCCAAGCTCTCCTATCTAATGACCAAAAAGTTTAAAAAACAACATGAACAAAGACAAGAAATAAAAATGACTTACAAATCACCCTTTTTTTCTTCTAGCCCTTCTTCAATCTCAACATTGGTGACAGGTGCATCCTCCTCGTCCTCTTCTCTAAATGAAAACTCATCTAGCATTCCTTCAGTCTGTGGCATCTTTAGAACCTCACGCTTTGTACGGAAACTCAGGCACAACACAAGAGGGGGGCAAAACATGCACAGGACAGTCTGCAGAAAAGAAAAAATGGGTCAGTAGCTTAAACGAAGGATAATCAAGTCTTGCTTGCAAGCACGCGTGGTACTATGGGATGCCATAGTAGGACAGTTGCATCCCTTCCAAGATTTTCAAATGACACAGTGACAACAACCTGAAATTACCTTGGGTGAAAACTTTCAACTCATCTTGAAAACTTAAAAGCTAGAGTTTTAACCAAAGAACAGTTATGGTCGGCAATAGCATTTCAGTGGAAAACTTTGATCATGATATGTTATGGGTCATTACGCCACAATTGTTTGCAAAAACAAAAAATTAATACTTGTTACTAGATTGAGATTTCAGAGATCGCAGCTTGTTAATAAACTTGATAATAAGTACCACGACAAATAACAAAGACATTGTTTTAAACAGTCGACAACTTGTTATAAGTAGACAAACCAGATTTTCATAATGACGATGTTGACAATTTCATTAAATAGACAAGTCATTATGAATATCTAGTTTGTCTACTTATAACAAGTTGTCGACTGTTTCAAACAACGTCTTTGCTATTTGTCGTGGTACTTATTATCATACTTGCTACTGTTGTTGTACATCATAAAGTTCTTTGATATAGAACTTTAGGATTGTACATCATAGCATTAGTATAGTAATAACTTTTGATTTCGATAACGACACTTCATTATTTCCTCTTGAGACTTCACGTTACTATCATTCTAGCAAGCTGATTTGTCAACTGTAATAGGCCGCTACAAAGAATCATCAATCTCATCTTATGATCATATATGGTATTAAATTAGGTATTTCACTTCTGAAAGAGGTTTTTTTCATACCCGAAGAGGTGGCATGAAAAATCTGCCAATATTTTCATGTTGTCTCGCGGACCCCTTAAATTGGTTTGTTGTTAAGCAATGAAAAAGAGAACTTGTTTTTTAACACCAAAATAGAAGCGAATGCAATGTTTTGGGCCACGTTGAGGTGTACACACGGGTTTAAAAGAATATTCGTACGATGAAACATAACTAAAGCTAATGGTAGTTTAACATATTGATTTTGCACAGTGGAATCCAAATTCTCGAGGTCTAGGATGTTAATGGGGTGGCGCTTCATCCAGTTCAAAAACTTTGGTTCTGCTGTCCTAAATGTCTCCCCTAATAGGAAGGTCCCATGCTTACAAAAAAATTATTGGCTGGATGAAGAAAAGTTTTTCTTTGCGAAACCTAAAAGTTAACACACCTTCAATGACTTTAGCGTCCTTAACGTCATTACACCAGACCAAATGTCTGTCAAGAGCTCTTGGTTGCAAGAGTGTGCGACAAATAATGTGTGTCCAGACGTAACAGCCAGGTTCAAGTTGGTGGTGTTTCCCCAATTTCTTAATTCATACGTCATCAGTTTGCTTGAACGCGATTCATCTGTGACGAAACAGTGGTCAAGTAACTGCACTGCAAGTCTTTGGAATTCTCTGGAAAAAGAACATGATGACAAAAAGCTATAAGATACAAGCGTGCAAAATTGCCAAATATAGCAAAAGTAGGAATCAAGGTACCACCAGACCTTTGGGCAACGCTATACCTCCCCCCCCCCCCCCCCCGCCCCTACTTATTAGAATTTATCTTTTTCTAGCTAAACTCCACTGTTTTTAATTGCATTTCACCAAGCGTGCAATCAACAAAACCCACAGCTGCATAAAACGGATGGAGGAAAAAGTTACTTTCACGTGTCGAGGGATTTAAAATGTTTCTAAGTGGCTTGTTCCTTTAAAAAAAACTGCTCCCATTCACTGACAGTTAAGAACCTGCACTTCATAGGGCTTCTCAGCTGTAAAACAGTTGTATCTACAAAACTCACTCTCCGTTTGTTGTAAGTGTCTCCATGATGTCATCTTTCATGTCCCTTTTGTCTGCATACTTGGCCAATGCAAAGTACAACTTACAAGCAACCAATGCTTTTGCCATTGGTTCCTCGCCATGCTTCCAAAAACATAGAGCCATTTTCTGCATGTTGTTTAGCACTGCCCAGACAAAAAGCTGATTGAACGGATGGTGAAATGACTGGTGCAACGCATCGCGGGTGTTGAGAGGAACAATATGCGCGATAGCTTGTGGGACAGTTCGGTGAGTCTGTTGCTGCTGAGGGTTTAAGGACAGACCAGTCAAGGTATAAAAAAGACTTTCTGCATCACGGAGAGTGACAGCTCCAAACTTGGCCTGAAACGAAAATCATGCACTCAGTCAACTAACATCTCTTTACATATTCAGGTAAACTTTTCATTTATTAGAAGTATATGCAGGTCCACATCAGCATAAGCTGACTTTAGCGTAATCTGTATGCATGCGTGATTTTTTATTCATTCAATGCGCACCCTGCCCATGGCTGCAACTTTTCAAGAAACAATTATTATGACTTTAACGACCGTATCAAAGGAATAAATGTCTAGCAGCAATAACGAGTAAATAAAAACTTGAATGGAGACAAGGATAATTCAAACTACCCTTATTCAATCTTGTCAAAACGTAAATACGGTGGCATTAACAACCAAAGACTACTTTACAAGGCATTTTATTCAAGAAAATACCTTTAATTGTATATATTTTGAAATCTACAGTAGACGTCTGGCTAATAATGACACATGCTCGCGGTTACACCGAGTTTCATGCTTGCGAGATATTTTGAAATCTGAAAATCTAGTGCACAAGGAACGGTAAAAGGTCTGGAAAATTAAATGTATGTGAACCCTGATCGTTGCTTCACGGCTTACAGAAAATACGACAACAGTTTCAAACAGAAAAGAAATATATTGTACTAAACATCTGAAAAACTTAAAGCTGGAATTAAAATTAATATAGCACAGTGACTGCAATGACAGAGATGAAATCTTACTGCCCTAAAAAAAGTTGGAACTGACCTTGTCTAACATATATCGTAACATGCTTTTTCTTTCTCGAGCTCGCTGAATGATTTAAGCAAACAATTCTAGATCAGTAACTTCCATTGCAAAATAAACATATTTTCAAAAAAACATCACATTCTTTTATTGTTCATATAACTAAGGCGGATTTTATTATCACTCCAGAGGCCACACTTCAGAGAGAAATATTTCATCCATAATATTTCATCGATTTCAACTTATAAAATTGAATAATTTACTCAGCTAATTTACAAGATGCTAATTTGGCAAATTACCAAATCTTTAAAAATTGTTGAATATAAGAAAGCAATAATTCATTACACATTTGAACACTTCTAATCAGAAAAGAACCAATGCTAGAAAATTCAGAAATGACAACGATGAAAATAAAACTAAAAATGCTAAAAAATAAAAGGATAGAAAGCATGACAAACAGCATCTTTCAAATGATACTTAAATTTCTCTCATTTATTATGACACAGCTCAACAAAGCCCGAGTTTCCAATGAAGTTTTGTCGAATGTTTATTAAGCAAAATAAACTCACCGTACTATAAAGACTGTCAAGCCGGTCTCGTGTTAGGAAATTCCCCATGCTGACACCTTGTTCTAAAAGGAGCTCAACAAATTCCGTTCTGTCTTTCGCCAAGGCTACTTTCATTGCACTTTCCAAAGATGACAGCTGCATGTAACGATATGATGATAGGTAAAATGATACGAAAGCTTTAGTGTGTTAAGAATATTGGGTTGTTTTATTGTATACAGCACTATCTAATAGCAAGTTGTGGCTACTATGACAGATTTGTTCAAGACTAATGTCACTGGGTAAAATTATCATCAGACATGCAAATTATCACCAGACACAAGTAAAAGAGTTCCTACAATGATTGGATATGTACATATATCTGTGCAGTACAAGACAAAGCAAGCCAATACAAGTCAAGGTGAACCATTAGCTTGTTTGTGAAGTTGCTTCTAGGGTTAAGAATGCACTGAAAGCAAGAGGAATTCCAGAGTCCAGAAAAGTTTTTAACCTTCTTCCAGACAAAAACATCCCAGAAGGCAAACCTTCCTTACAAAACATTATAAAGTGGGCTTGGCTTGGGTGTGTCATAGAAACTTCTTTTGTTTTTCGTGGACCTTCCTCCGGTCAGTGGTCGTGCGACCGTAATGTTTTCCTGACTCTGAGGAATTCATAGATGTAGGCTTAACCGTGGGGCAATCAAAAACAACATGAAGGTAAGAGATATGATGCACAAAAGCTTGGGTGAATCTTCTCTTAACTGGCGCACCGACAATATAAAAAACGATTTTTAATCGAATCAAATATCGGATCGAATATTATAACTTCCCATTTCAGATTTTACGAAGTGTCGAATATTTTAACTTTGTTAGTTCATATATGGAGCTTTAATTTTTTTATAAACGAAAGCAAGTGCCAATCAGAGGACATATTGTTAAATCCTCGCAAGAAAATGTATAAATTTACAGGACAAGTTTGATAATTGTTCGGCTAAATGAGTTTTCAATCGTTCCTTTCTGACTGGCCAAAGTTTTGCAAGAGACATTTAGTAAAATATTTATCAATGGATTTTCTGGGTACTTTCCGACTTTTCTACTCTACGAAGTGTCGGAATCAAAGTACTTTAGTATGATACGCTTCCAATTTAACGTGCTATCATCATATTAACAGATTACTTCATTTATGTTAATTTTTTAAGGCCCAAGGTTCAAATTGCTCATGTTCTTTGACAGTGCTTCGACGATCTTTGCCTGTCTTTCTTGAACATAAACAAGAAATGCAAATTACTAATTTCTTTAGTACCAACAAGGGATAGAAATAAGATTGCTCACAGGCCATTTTAACTCCTCGCTGAATATCTGTGCACGAGCAACATCAGGACGGTTCCATAACAAGGCTAGTTTGAGTTGCTCTTCTGGAGAGGCACTTTTACCTGTGCAACAAAACAGATAATACATTGATTGAGACTACAGCAAAATTCAGAAGGCCGAGACAAATCGAGAAGTAGGTGAAGTCATACCACAGAACCGAATACCAGGGCTTAAAAATGTTATTGAAACCACTCATTACTTGAAGGAAAATGTCAAATTTCAGACAACCTCCATGAGCAGCAAACTACCTACATACGGCACAATTCTTAGTCCGTAATATTACATTTTCACATATAACTGCACGGAGTAACTACAATAAATATTGGGCATATAAATAATTTTAGGGAATTCGCAGAACAAGATGGCAGCCGATAAAAACCGGAGAACAAGTGACACCAGTTTAATGAAGAGAAAGGAAATGCCCAAGAATTTGAGTGAAGAGAGCATAATCAAGGGGATATTTGCCACCCTGAAGGAAAAACCGTTTCATAAACGATAATACTGACAAAGAGTTCAGGCAAAATACGTTTAGAGGTTAATTAAACTAACAAAAACAAAACAGAAAAAACGCAACGAACTTTTTAACAAGGCTTTCAGAATAGCTTGATCCAGATCGGCAGTACCTTCCTCCATCTCGAAAATTGTTATCTGAAACGGTTAAAGGAACAAAAAATAACAAAATTTATTTATGCATTGATATATTGACTTGGATATAATATCAACATCTGATGTTTTCATCTAAAAGATCTAGAGGACAATTTTTATGAAGATCTTATAGCCAGTAGGTAAAGCTCCGCCAAAGCAGTAGTCAAGGACAATATTGTAAAACAAGTCAATGGAACCGGAAAAATTGGAAATTCCTTTATCAGATTCAAACATAGCCAGTCTATATGAACCTTGCTAAACAAGAGTCAGTAGGGCAAAAATGCAAGAAAAACTTGACCTGAAAGAATTGCGTTTGCAGCAACGAGCATAATAACATAATAATTCGGGCTTTTTTATTAAATGCTGCTTTAAGAGTTTAAGTGAGCCAACTTGTAAGGAGCAGTGTACACACAAATGTACACAGTTGTAAAATTATGTTATAGAGTTATGTTTTTGTCATAAAGTTAAATAAAATGCAGAATAAAAAGCTAAACACTGAAGATGAACAAATGCAAAATGTCCTTATAATGTACACCTACCAGATGCTTTCTTTCAACGCACTTCAATACGTTTCCATACACTTTCAGGCAACCTTCTTGATTCAATTCAGGGTATGTTTGTTCAATCCTCTTAAAAAGCTGTTTGTGCTCCACAACATCCCCCATGTAATAAAAGGTCCTACAAAAGATCAGAGTGTTCATAATTGAGCAGCCCTGGCCGTTTGAGGCGGGCGATCGCCCGCGCGCGCCTCCACGCTCGCCTCGGGTAAGCGAGGCTGCTCATCGCTCGCCTCAATGTCAGTTCGCACGTTAATCGCCCGCCTTGGTCTTCCTTTCATTTCTCGACACCTCTTGAAATAAAACTAAAATATTGATAGTAACTTGGTCCCCTATGTTTTGACTTAGAAATAACGTTTTAATCTCTCAGGAAGTCACCTACTCCTGTAAACTCGTTAACTACTTAACAAATCATGCGAAAAACAAACGAAGCATTATTAAATGCAATAGGGAAGAAAATCTTTTGAATGGTTTTATTTCAACCAGAATGCTATTTCGAAGGCCAATTGAGTATTCCTAACACGTGAAACCCGAACCATTTCAACATGGCGAGTAACCAGAAAGGATCGACTGTTGAGCTAAGAACTTTCGAAATATACGACAACGGGGCTGTTCTTGGAAGAAAAATTGAGGAGATAGATGGAAAGAAGATGGTGACGTTCGTTTGGTGCAAACTTGACAACATAGCATACTATTTTTATTTTCCTGTCAAAGCGTAACGACCAAACCATTAACTTTCTCATTTAACTACATTTAATGAAATGCTTGTGTTGGCAGTAAAAGCACTGGAGTATCACTTAATTTGACGAGCATCTGTCTTAAATGGTATTCACCTGTCTGACGTTTCAATTTATTGTATGCTTTACTCATATGTGTTCAAATATAGCAAGATAATGCAAAGAGCAAGGTCAGAGGAATCTAAATACAAGTTTACCCCTCTCCATGAGATATATTATGGGCATAAGCGAGAAGATCAGCAGCACGTCCACTGTCCTTTATCACGATAACTGGCACAGCTGGGTCGTTTGTTATTGCTTCATACACAGTGGCCACAGTGTTTGGGCCACCTTCCAGCACAAGCAGAACAGCTGGGACTTTTCCACGATCTGATAACAGAAGAAAATGAATAAGAAAAGGAATTTAGTATGAACCCTTTTGGGGGTAGAATTGGCAAAATGATCTGGTTGTGACTAATGGTTGATCATTATGTATAATTCAGCAGAATTTTCTCTCATCATATTTAGCATAACTTTCAGGAGGGGGATGGCTATTCAATAAGGCTAGCAAATTGGAAAGCACAAATACCATGATAAGCAAACAATAATTTCTTAAATGTTCCTTGATAATCATCTTTCTTATTGTAGATTGGGGTAGTTAATAGGCTGAGGTACATATTTTCACTTATTCACCTGCAACAAAAGGCATAAAACTCCATAAATACCTGTTAGATAGACGGTTTCTGCTAAAATTTAAGCTTGAAAATGTGAAAGTGCTAACTTTATGTAAAATATATTAACAACAAGAGGGCACAAGAAGGAAAAAAAGACAGCATAGAAATCTTCAGGCTCAAAAATAACTAAAATAACTGCATCAACCACCAAAGCCCCTGTTGCAAGTCAAGGAGTAAAGATAGTTGAATGTTCTTTACTATACAAAATTTGTTAGAAAAAGATTCAGTTATCAAATGTTAATCATTACGGCCCAAAAAGTCCCCTAAGAATGGCTTTGTTCTTTCAAGTTTAAAAGAAGGTTTACAAGACGGAGTATGAATCTCACTTTTATCAACTTCCATTTTCATTATTTGCTTTTCAAGTCGAGCTCTAAACTGGATTTCTTTACCATATTGATTAACAGTACCATTATCAACAAGAAAGAAGTGTGTGTGGTTGTTGTCAAGACATGCACCAGCTGCTTCAATACTGTTCTTCATATAATACTTCACAGTACCCTGCAAATAGTAAAACAGTATGTTATAATATGTTTTGCCTGCAAATATCAATGACTCAATGTGATATCCTTATAACAAGCTGCAACAATCCCTGTTACAAAGAAGCTATGCAAGGAGCTGTACTGTGAGCAAATAAAAGAGGAAATGACTCAATCAACAACTAAATATTCAAAAATTTTGAAAACTAATAATTCTTTGTGTACCAGAGGACGAATTTTTTTGTACAAAAAAGTTTTAGGCCTTAAAAAATTATGTGCAAAACCTTCATGTTGGCACTGAATCTCACTCCTTGTTTTATAGCTTGGAAGGATACAATATGAGATTAAAACTTGTGTTTAAGAGTAAATTTTACTAAATTTTGGTGAATTATAACAAATTATTTGACCAGTAATTACCAAGGACTTTTCAAAATGTAAACTTCGATCTTAAAGTTAAAAATAACATACCCGAGTGTTAGTTAGCAGGTTTCTGTTTTCCACAATACCCCAAGTGGCAATACCAATACAATAGACTCTTCTATTAGAATCTCCTTGTGTGCCATATTGGGTATTGGATGCAATCTGTAATGCCTCTCCAACATGTTTCATTACACCAGTATTTGTTCCTCCAGTGATTACCCATGCTCCTGAAGTTTGTGCCACTTTATAAAGCCCATTACTGAATAGGTGTTTCAGTTTCACAGGGAGTTTGAAGGTCTTTGCACCTCCAGTTACTGAGACGAGAAAGTTTGGGTATTCCAGTTTCCATTCTCTCAGCAGCAATTTTAAGGCATCTTTTGCATCAGTTTCATCTGATACTCGAATATACTAAATTTGAAGAAATGAAGAATAAACTTTTATAAAAATTTGATTGGCGTAATCTTAAAACTACTTACCCTTATTTGCTAACATGTTGTATGATAACAAGGAACAAATATTGATGCCAGTTGACTTTTGTCTTAAATTTAATTATTACAAAGAGACTTACTCCTAAACTAAAAAATGAAAAATGCTGCCTTTTCTTCCCAGGCAGGCAGAGAAGATTCTTTTTAAGGGAGGGGGCACAAGACGTACATGAATCTCCATACCATAATTACTATAAACACAGGGCAAGGTATTGTTCTGGACCACTGCATCAGTAATTAAGTCAACTATATTGTGGTTTTTAACTGGATTTGATACCATGTAATATCTAACATTAGAATTAAAATGAACAATTGTGATAAATGGTCCTTTTTCCTGTAGTTTTAAGAAAATATATCAACTTTGTAACAGACATTTCCCTCTTAAGCAATTTATGTCTACAATTTGTGCTTTAGTATTTACTTTAGCTCTTGTCTTTCTGTTTGTTCCATGAAATTCAACTTCTCCATATGCATTGGTCTTGCAACTTTTAATATGCTTCTTTATGTTCCATTGAAAATTTGCATTGTTTATTGCATCTTTACTGTGGTCACTCTTTGGTCTTCCACACTTGCAGAATCTATTCATAAACAAATTAAACATTATAAAAAATGGTAGAAAGTATACAGAAAAATGTCAAAGTTGGCATGATTTGCAAAATTCATTTCAAACTCATAATCAGGTATCAACATTTTAGTGCGTCATGTGAAGTTTTCAGTTCTTTGGGGGCAATTTAACAGTGTAAAGATTGTTGAAATTCATGGGTAGTCCTCTTGTCTTCTCTCATATTATGATTTTCTATTTCAGGCATTCCAAACAAAATAATGTCAATATTGATAATGCCCTGTAGACATCCTTTAAGTAACTCAGTCAGGGTGTTAAACAGTTGACATAAACCTTGACAATTTTTCATCCTTAATGAAAGCTATTAAGAGGCCCTTAAAAGGGAGGGCAGAGGGGCCAGGGTGTTGCATTTGTCAGTAAAAGAGGAGCCTTGGCAGGAGTCTTGGCCCCCCCCCCCAAAAATGTTAGTAGCATGAGTAAATTACTTTTATTAGAATTGTTATTGTTACACTCATCTATCAGTACTCCCCCCCCCCCCCCTTAAAAAAGTTGTATTGGGTCCTTGTTCTAAAGTAAATTATTAATGATTGATAAACATACTTTTCTACTTCAGGAGACCCAATCCACCCCTCCCCTCAATTTAAATTCTAAGGAATATTTAGAGGGCAACCCCTCCCCTCCAATGCCAGTGACTGTCCGTTGTTTTAAACAAAAGGCTATTGTCCTCATCTATACATTAACAAAGACTTGCTCCCACATCTAATTTTCCTTCAAAAAGGCTATGCATGTTGATGCAGTTGCTGATGCTCTATGAACAGATAAGAAGCTCCTTCCCACAGTTTAGTTTTCTCATTATCCTGCTACATCCTGCTAGACAAAGACTTATTTGCATTAATGAGATTTGCTTCATACCTAAACAAAGGCAATGACATTCCACCCATTTTCAGCTATGGTTGATATTCTGACAAGTTCTCTCAATATTATTTCACAAATTCTAAGCTATGAAATTCGGACTTCTCCCTAAAAACAATTTCAACAATAACGATCCAGGTCAATAACATACCCCAATTTTTCTTCATTTTCGAAATAATATATACACGTTTTCTTTTTGAATGGAGACAAAATTGATGAAGTCGTCCTTGCCTGTAAAAAACAAAAGATTTGATTAAAAAATATTCTGGTCAGACACAGAAATCACTGTTTAGAACCACAAGAGAAAAGCAGTATAAAATGTGCCACATCCGGTTTGCTGAACTGTTGACGTCGAATGACCTCTGGCTGCAACATGGAATGTCTTTATCACAGAGATAGGCATATGTTCGTAACGAAAATTATAAATCTTACCTTTCTTACTGACCGTTCATTTGCAGCATAAGAAACTCTGTGACTGATTGGAGAATCGAAAGAGTAACTACTATTGCTAACACCAGAGACCATTGGGGGTCTGTCACCCGCCTTTTGGAAACTTATTATTGGCTCTTCGATAGCTTCCTGATGATATAGTGAGCCCCGCTTCTTACTTGATGTAAGCTGCACAGCTTTGTCTACCCAAGATTTCCCCTCACTCATACTTGGCTAGTCATGAGACGTGTGAGTTCACTCATTTTTCTCTCTTCGCTTAGAAAGAGAAAACTTTTCCTCATCCGCATTGCTTATGTTTTTTGTCTCGCAGCCTCTATCCCATGCAGCAGAAACAGGAAACATATTTTTGACTCTTTTCCACGTTTGCGGAGAAAGCTCTAATTTGTCATTTAGATGTAAAGAGTTTTTTTAAGTATTAAATTGTACCTTAGTTAACTTAATTGATGATGATGATGATGATGATAAGGATGATGATGATGATGATGATGATGATGCTTGTTTTTCCTTTTTTGAAAATGCTGAAGCTTATTTCATCAAACCACATATAGTGACATCGCAAAGAAGAATTTTAGAAGGGCTACTAACTCGCCAGTGGTGTCAAAATATGGTACCTGACCTGAAAGTGTCCTGAGTAGTTGATTGATCATGTTTTCTTGGGGGAAAACAGCACCAATCTTGGAAGAACGTGAACTTGAGGTTAAAGGCGTGGTTGCAAAATTTATTATAACTACACCTATTTCCCTCTCACTCAGGGGCGTAGCTTAAAGGGGTACGTGACTGCACCACTTCCAAATTTCTGGATTCTCAATCTATTATATTTTACGCCAATGCTTACATTCCGAAGATATATTCATAGCCATAAACAAATTGACGCATGTTAAATACTCCATTCCTTTAAAATTGGCTGTGTACGGCTATTTATTTTCGCAAATCTGGGGGTCTGCAGCCTTTACTCCTGCTCTCCCTCTGCCGCAAGTGGAGCTGCTACTAGTGACTCCATATAATGGCTCACTACAATCTCCCCACTGCATTGTTGCAATGCTAAAAACCTCTTTGATTGTGTAAACTATTAATTTTTTTTGCCGGACAAAATTTACGAAAAACACATTCCAAAAAGGTGTAAAAGGCTCTTCGATAATCAAAAACATCAAATATTTGTTTATCAGAAAGAGCGCAGAGCACTACAGTGAACTTCTAAAGTTGTTGTTTACATTTTAAATTTCCATGATAGGGAAACCGAAACTGCTGAATGATTGATACCAACCGAGCTCTACTTCAACCTATATGCATAGAATGAGGGTTGAAAATTAGTCAAGGACAAGGGAACAATCTCCTTCCCTGGTTTACAGTTTCCAAACAGTTGCCCGTTCCAAAGACAACTAGTCGTTAATCTAAACCGCATCAAGTTCTCAAAAGTGCCAAAGTTGAACAGCCTTTTGTTTAATATTTCCCAACTGTTCTCCCTTCCGGAAGGGTCCTCTGAGAGTATCGGCCAGTATCATTAGATGCAATTGAAGATATGATATTTGGTATCACTGGACTTGCATGATAATGCGTTTATATTCTGTATGATAATCAAAAGCGTTGAAATGCAAGCAAAGGTGCCACGCGCAAGATGCCAGAGAATGGCATCGGTGCTAGAAAAAAAAGGTGCGGTTTTTTCGATAAAAAATCACTTACATAGTCGTCAGCTTCCCAGGCAGGCTCGTAATCAGATAGTCTTCCCTTCCTGCGTTTGGTCATTCGCCCCACCATGTTAAAGATTTATCACAGAAGATGCCAGACTTTTGTTCTCTAGAGTGTTTGTTTAGCAAACTTAAGCATCAAACATGAAGTAATGCGGGGGTTTAACAGCATTGAAGTTTGGAAAATGACACCCAACTCTGAGCTGTTGGTGAATCTCTTCTGATGACAATATATGTTTCGCAACCATTATAATATACTGGATAATCAATCGAAATCGATACAGGAAAAGTGTGTAAGGACACAACAAGCAAGCCTTGAGAGTACAAGGAAAGAACCACATAATGCTCGGGCTTTCCGCCCTGTTTGTTGTGAGTACGAGTTGGCAAACGCCAATGATATACAGAATTGCAATTTGCTTGAAGGTATTAGAAGCACAAAAGAGCTAAGGCACTTGGACTATTCCCTTAAAAAGTTCACTGACTTGATATCAAATGAAAAAAGGTAATAAAAGCACTAAAAGCAGTGGATACGGTGTTTCTCACAAGAAATGTAAAAATAAGCTAAGATGAGAACTATGATAAAATAGATAAATGAATTTGATAAATGAAACATCGTTTGCAGAGAGCAAAAGAAACTGAAAGGATTATCTGACGAAAGTTTGCATTAGCCAGCGTAAACTGTCTAAAATTTTGTGATATTTATTCAGGACATGTTAGTCATTCGTGGATCTCTTTGCCTTAGTAAATTACATTTATTGACTGCAGTAATGAAAACAATTAAAGTAATATATCAAAATAGATGTAACTGCACTCAACTTTTTTCACATCGGAATATTATCATAATCATAAATCATTGGAAAAGTATGTAAGAACATGACATCTGAATGAAATTCATAATAACGCATAAGTGCTCTTTATTCGATCAATTTAGTGGAGGTGAGGCTACCAAGTTACAATTTTTGCATGATAATTTCCTGACACAAGCCTGAACCATCCACCCTGGGCTCCACTGTTCCATTTTAGTTTGAGAAGTTGCTTTAAATGTGGCCTGGATTT
The DNA here is from genome assembly GCF_057945365.1 of Rhopilema esculentum. Classification (NCBI taxonomy): domain Eukaryota; kingdom Metazoa; phylum Cnidaria; class Scyphozoa; order Rhizostomeae; family Rhizostomatidae; genus Rhopilema; species Rhopilema esculentum. The sequence continues at coordinate 11,545,421 of NC_142834.1, read as the reverse complement.
TGGTTTAGGCTAGATAAATATGAGGAATCTGAGTAAGGATAATGCTTCGAGATCGTGAATGTGAAAATAAGACTAAGGGCCCTTTTGTGCACCTTCAAGCACAAAACTAAGGGCCCTCAAACATTTGGGCCCTGAGTGGGGCCCTAAGAAGTTTTTCGAAAAAAATATTTTTGGATGTATGCATATATTTCTTAATAGTATTCACAGCAGCATTGAAATGAGCATATGACTGTATTTTTTATTGATATTACAGATATCTATAATCGAATAGATTTCCTAAATGAGGCAGTTTAAAAATGTTTATCTTTTAACTTCGAGTCTAGTAATGCTTTCAAGTGCATCGTTCGATGTTCTTGCTTTCATTTCACAATGTCTTCAAAAATCCTAAGCGCGTTTATGAATCTTGTGCGAGCAAAGGGGCCGAATTGCAACGAAAAGTCGAAGCTGCTACATCAAACACAAAGGAAATTTTCCATTTTTAGAATAGCAAAGACCAAGATCTACCTAGCTCAAGTCTCCCTACGCAGAAGTCACGAGCACGAGCCCTGTCTTTGATGAATCTTCTGAAACTCTTAAAAGGAACGATGAAGTGCGAATCAACCTTTAACTCAAGCAAAATCATGCCACTCTAGATCTTCCAAAGTGTTATTCAACTGATCATGGTCATCTTTGTGAAGATGTGCTTGTTGCTGATGTTGAGAGATTGATTTTGCAGCATGGGCCATGTCGACCAGGTGGTACATTCGAGTGCATAAAGGAAGATGAATCTGTCTATACAAATTATATTGCTAGATATTCTAATAAACAATAAAACATTTCAGCTCTAAGGCTTTGGTGGCTCTGTTATTCAATCCATGGAAACCTGGGAAAAGCTTAAATGAAGATCATATGAAATAACTTAGGTGGCAGAATTTCTCTTCGGATGTTGTATATTATTTAGTTGGGTTTTTCAGGAAAACCTCAAAGAGCGAGTACGCAGGCGCTAAAATTTGACTCAAATTTAGTTAAGCAGAGGGGCCCCTAAACACTTCTTTTAGTAAGGGTCCCACACTGCTCCGTTACGACATTGGTCTAATAATGATCGAGTCTCAATTAAAAGCAGTTGTATATTCATATGATATACAATTGTACTGACATGCAAGCAGTGGCAAAGCCAGAGGTTGGTCAGGCTAAGCCTGATTAAATGCATTTGCAACTTTCAAATGACCTGAGATTGATTTTCCCTCAAACTATAGTTGGATATCTTGAGAGGACTGAGCATTATTTCTATTCAATATTAAATCAGGCACCGCGAAGCCATTGGGCTAGCAGGGGCTATAGCCCACCCACTTTTTTGCAATAATAGGCTCGACAATTTTTTGAAAGTTTACTCTAACGAAACTTTCGATAGTTTACTCCTATGTATGTAGTAGCAGTTCTCTTGGGAACCATTTTTGTTCTTTTTCTAAGTGTTTCATCTTACTTAATGATATGATATATTTTCTAACTTGGTTAGCTTGGTTTTTTATTACCCTCGAGCTAATCCTATCTATTTTATAGTTATTGTATCTTTTCTGAACCAGACTGTTTATAAAAATTGAATAGAAATATCCCAGCATTTTCTAAAAGGGGCGTTTTCCGGTGTTCAAGGGGGCGTGGCCTCAAAAAAATTTCGGTCATACCAATTTCAGCCCCTCCATTTCTTTGGTTTTCTCGCGGTCCCTGAATTTAATCAATTCCTTTCCAAACTTTTTCAAATCTTTTCTAAATGCATGAAAAGCCCCTTGCAAGTATTGAAGATTTAGAGTTGAATATCTGGGGAGTACTGTATTGTACAAAAAAGGTCATTGAAGTTTCGTAAACACTATATCTCCTTATCAACCAATGTCTTTCTATACCTATAATTTTCCCAGGTTGTTTGTTTAAATTGAGCAAAAATCTTTGTTAACTTTTGTTTGTTTCATTGATGAAACTGTTTTATTTTTCTGCCATGTTTGCGTTTGTATGACTTTTTGCAACAATGTTATTGACTTCTTTTTGCATTAAAGTAACAAATATTACAACTGCGCTGAGATTTGTTTACAAGTGCACAAAAGGTTTTTAGAACTGCACATTTTATGTAGAACTGCACGCTAAAAAACCCCTGCTATAAAAAAACAAAGCTACATGATGCATAATGACAGCATATTTTTCTTTACACAATAAGTTGTGTAGATGCATTTTTTGATATCCGTTGACTTCAATTTTGTCCACTTTCCTCACAAACTTACATGAAAAGTAGGCTGACCTCTGTTTCATTTAGAATCAATATTTATCCCATCCGATTGATCAAAGGTCAGGTTTGCATCAGCGAAAAGAAAAACTGTTAATCGTTGCAACTAGAAAGCTGTGGAGGCTCAAAGATATCAAAGAAAGATTTCTGTGCTATCCACCTTTTCATTTCATATTTAGAAAGCTTATTTTGGATCGTGATACCAGATAGTTTGAACGATGCAACTGTGATGTGATGGATTTAGTGATGGCGTTTGGCTTGTATAACGATATATGTGACGATATTAACTTTACATGCCGCAAACGGTCAGTTTTACACAAATTACTGTCAAGACATTGATATTTTAGATATCGCTGTTCTTTGCAGACGCCAACATCTAATGGAGCAAAGCAGTATTTTCATTAGTTGAATTGCATGTCGGGGGTCCTACACACGACTCGCATGGCATCGCTGCGATTATCTCTTAGACCAGTTTTTGTTTCCAGTCAACACCAGTGGAGGAGAATTTATTATCAAACACACAAGATCAATAGTCATTGCTGTCGCTCCTTTCATCGGAGGCCTAGCCAGTACTCAATGGCATGCCAAAGACCGAGACTTAGAACAGCCGATTTCGTAGCAGAGCAAGGTGAAGTTTTGTCAACAACGTCGAGGTGGGAAAATGCAAGGACATTCAAAATGGGAACTTTTAATTTGTTGGCTCCTTGCTACAAAACCATAGCTCCTGGGTACGTGCTATGGGTGTTTTATAGACCATGCAATTCAAAATGTTTACCTGCTTCGTATACTTTTGTATGATATTGTTTTACTTACCCATGTGGTGTTTTGTCTAACAGCCACAATAAAAAAATGTCTACAGTGGTCTGTAGTGGTTTAAAAACTTGAATTTAGAACTGGCAGAAATACATAATCTGCATGCGATAAAACAATACTTTTGCAACAAGTTTACAAATTCAAATGTTAACTGAAATTAAAAAAAAAATGTTAACCTGATCAAGTGGAGGAACTAGTGCATCAAATGGAAATTTTGATTCAGCGTAAAAAAATTAGTTGCAGAGTTGCAGGAGACTCGGTGAATAATTATAAGTTAAGATAACATCCAAGTAAGTTTTTTACCATGCATTGATTAGTTTTATCCAACTTCTCAAAAAATTTCAAATTATACAAATTTAGAGCTATGAGAAAATTCAAATAATGCTTTTGCTTGAGACTCTCCTGGTGTGATTGTATGCTTTTATTTAAAGATTTGTCTTTTATCGAAATTGGTTTTTCAGTGTTTACATGCTTACCAATCCGGCAGTGCTGACCAGTTTATTTGCTAATATTATCGCTTTTCTATGATTAAGACTAACCTACTAACCTCTAGTATGCAATACCCATTATGGGGACTGTACTATAACATTTAAATTAGATTAGATTAGATTTTTAGAACCTATTACTCCCCACTCTGAGTATATGCATTTGATGTATATGCCGCAAAATATTTTTTACATCATTCTCTCCTTTAGAAGTAGAAATGAACTGATCAGTAATGAAAGGTTTGCCTTTTTCCTCAAAAGAAATCCAGATCTTCTGCTTTTTTTCTTTTTGCAATTTTTTTTACTTCTTTGTTTGTCTTTGAAAATCCTTGATATTTTATTTTGCAGAAGTTGGAAGACATGGTGGGGTGGGCAAAAAGAAAGTGCTCATCCTGATCAATTTTTGTCAAGATACGAAGAAATTTTTAAGATTTTTGAAGCACTGCCTGCATTTGATTTCCTCTGTCTGCAAGAGTTTTGGTTTGATTGTGGCATAGCTGAGCTTTTCGAGAAAAGGATTGGAGACAGGTAATTTCTTTGTCTGCATCTTTGCACGATTATTTAAATTATTGCTTTTTTAATTTGATAGTTTAAAAGAAGAATTTCTTAGACTGAAATGATTTTTAGAATTTATAAGATAAGTTTTCAAACCCTGAACTTTTGCCTAAAAAGAATCAATGCCTTGTTGTCACAAATTGTTCTTTAGGAGTCATTTGTTCCAATGATAAGAAACAAATTAAGCCACCCAGGCCTTCCTGGGAATAAATTAGCACAAGTGTGGCATTTCGCACCCCTAGGCTGTTTTAGGTGTGTGATGGAGTGCTATTGGTGTTTTGTCTTATTTCTACAAATGTTTAATTACATAGTATATATGGAGCCTTCAAAAAACCCCAATCAAAAGTCATTTCTTCAGTTTTCACACAACTTTAGCAATAAATATCTCTGGTGGCAAAGCGATAAAGGAAGGATAAGGATATTGCCAGAGATCTTTACTAAATTTGATGCTGAAAGTATTTTAGATGCAGTTACCGGCAATCCCTCTTGCCACCAACCATGGTGGCAGTCTTCATGAAACCCTTGATAAAAGTAAAAACTCCAACTTTCAATCATGTCTCATCAAAAGGTATATGAGAACAGTTTTGAAAACAGTACGATTTGAAAACGGCACAATTTAAAAATGGCATGATTTGAAAACAGCAAGAAACGTTTCAGTGCAAACGCTTGAAACAAAACAATTCTATTGTAGATTTCCCTCTCTTTGAATCCAAAGTGCTATCTTTCTGTCTACAAGTGTAATAATAATATAATAATAATAATACATTTTTTACTGTTAGTTTGACAATAGTGTGAACACTAATAAACACTAACATGGAGCAATTTAAGAGATTGCATTATGGAAGTTATTGACTGCAAACGTTACAGGCGCATTTGCCCTTTTCCAAATGTTTCTGCTTTCATATGAAAACGATACAACATTGAATATTTTGTGGAAGAACGGGACATCCTCGTCAGGCAAATATGCCATATTGCGCAATCCCTTCTGGGGAGGGTTGTTTAGGGTCGCGCTCCGTTTATTTTTAACCCAGCTGGTGGTAGCAACTGGTACAGAAATCACTGGCGTAAAAGAATAGAGTACAGAAAACGAGCTTTCCAGCAAGGGGCCATTGGCAAAGGCTTTCAAAGAAACATCAGCTCCTTAGAATGATGGATGCCGGACGATCTGATATTTTGCACACAATTTGCTCCAAATCTTTGTTGCATATTGCTTATTGTCATGGACTTAAATAGTATAGCCTAAAATGTCATTGTTACCCCTTTTCAGGAATATGGCGAGCTCCTTTGTGTCCCCTTTACATTTCTTGCTGAAGACACCAAATTCACGAGAATAGATCAGAAGAAATACAGCACAAATCTTTTGTTTGAAAATTAAACTTAATTTACCAATCAAAAAAGGTATTTTAGAAACATGTGCATGCTAACACAGGTCTATGATAAAAATGTGAGTTAGTTTTTATGAGCACTGGGCTAGAAGATGATTGCAAATTGTGGTATAATCATGGTTTCTGCAGCCTTAGATGTAAGAATGAAATTTACCGGACCACTACTAGCCCCGATACTATGGTGATTTGGTCCCTGTTTAGTTGCATTAAGGTGTCGTCACAACAGCTTTTCAAAATGATTACAGTGTTCCAGGCGGTGGACAGGGCGGGCAAAACACATTAAAATAAAAACACAAAACAATTTCTTGTTTTTTTTTTGTCACCTTGTTAGTTTCCAGCGCTTTGGTTAAAAAACGAACAAATGATTACAAAAAAAGGTGGGTGGTTAAATGCACTCCTTGGTGTGGGAAGGCGTAGTGTGATTGCACGCTTTTCCCAGGAAGGCCTGCCACCTGAAAATTTTCTTGATTCATTTGGTTGTTACTTCATTTGTTACTTGTCAAATTGTCTTCAGTATTTGCAACAATATTGAAAATCTAATTATTTATAGCAATGATTCTTCATTCATAGGTATTACATCTTGAAACATAGGCGTCCAACTAGGCATGATGGTGTAGCTCTGCTAGTCAGTAGAAATCTCAGGTAAATCATTTTTTACATTTACCTTTTTTCATCATTTGTTTTTAAAACTGCATGAAAAATGGAAGGACAATATAACTTTCATTAAACCTTTTAATCTGACACTGCTCAGAGTGTAAAATGCCAAAGGGTTGATAAAAAATTATCTCCACCATTCACATTCAATTTTTATATTTTTCAACTATTTTTGTTTACATTTGATTGAAATATTAACTTTGTGGCATCATGTGTTTTTTGTAGCATACTTCAGGCCTCTTCTTTGTAGTGTCAAATTTATGTAATAAAAATAAAAAATAATTTTCATTCTTCCTGAGTTTGGAAATTTTCTTGTTCTAGCATTCAGTTATAATAATCAGATTGTTATACCTGTTATTGTCTTGATTCGTTTTTAAATTTGTTAGTAGATATAAACATATTAGGTGAAAATTTTGATAGTTAATTGCTTTTAAAGGATAAAGGATGTTGAATATATAAAGTATAATGACATTGGTATGCGTGTGGCACTACTAGCTCATGTTCTGGATCCCGATACCAATCAAGAAGTATGCCTTTCTAATTTTTATCTTTTAAAATTCATTCATTGTTTTTCTCTTAATGTTGAGTAAATTAAGCCTCATGGAAAGTTCTAAATTAAGTTTCTAATGAATTATGTACAAGATAAAATTTTCTATGAGAAAATTGCATCTACTAGCTACATTGAAAATACTCATGCAGAATACCAAAGAAACATGGAAAGTATAATCTGTTATCCTTTTATATATCATTCAGGAGACTTGGTCCTTTTCTTTCTTCTTTCATTTAATTTTTGTAATGTATGTAATATCCAGCAAACATTTATTTTTGTAGGCTGTTATAGTCACTACACATTTAACCTATTTGGCAAATTACCTAGATCAGTTCACAAGAATGGTTTGTAATTTGCTCTCTAATTTCTCTTGAAATAATTTGAACTTAATATTCAAATGAATCAGTTTTCCATTGTGTGTTTTTGAAATTAGAAACATCTTTGAACTAAACTTACTTAGGTTTGAGAGTTGTTTTTAGAAATTTTTCAGAGCTTTAGTTTTAATATTTAGTGATGCACAGCAAATGTACATGGCTAGATAAAGCCTATCTTCATAGGCATTATCATAAATAATTGGTCATTTCCTGATTGAGAAAAATCTAATTTGAATCCAATTTTTGAAATGTATTTATGTTATTGGGGTTATTGATATACAAATTTTGGTGTTATAAACATTGTGCTTGTTAAGTATTTAAAACTAGCTAACTTCACATCAGATAATTTCTTGCGACAGGCCTTGACTAAACACTGGTTTTAATTGATGAAAGAATCTTTTTAACAATTAGCATAGTTCAAAAATAGGTTTTCTTGAAATATCATTTAATAAGTAAGCAATTTCATAAAAATTTTTTGGAAATTATTTTTTACTTAGGAAAAATGAATTTATTTCATACTAGTCAAATGTATTACATCTTTCTGCAGACACAAGCCAAAAAGCTGGTTGAAGCAATTGAGTCGTATATGCAAGGGTCAGTAAAGTTATATTTGATTAATTGTAAAATGATTTCAAAAATTATAATTTACATGTCTTCTTGAAGCTATGACAACTGGCAGTAGAATATAAAGTTTGTTTTTGTTTGGTTTGATGTCATTCCTTTCAGTTTTTCATCGTCACTAGGGTCCCATGCAGCAATTTTTGCATCAAGAAAGTTCTTTATTGAGATTATTTTATTTTTACCTGTTGATTTGTTAAAAGATCTAAAAAGTTTAAAGTTTTACTTGTTGTTTTTTGTAAAAATGCAGCATGTTGCATACACAATGTTGCATGGCCTATTATTATTTAGTAAATATTAAATGGAAAGGTTTCCTTTCATTAATTTGATTTGATTACTTGTACTCGATGAATTTTAGGTCATTGTATTCTGGGAATTGATTTTAAACTAAGTCATAAGAATTTTTTCCCATATTTGAGAAAGCAGAAATGGCCTCATTCCCCTAGCCTCTCAACAATGCCTTTGTAGCAGGAAAACAAAGGTATTTTTTTATTAAACCACCCTTACCCCATAGCCTTACAGACATCATATTTTATAATAGATGGTTTATAAGAGCAAAGTAGTTGATGAAAGTGAAAAAACCTGCAATGTAAAAATGTGAAATTTGAACAATTTTTTGGCGGTACAGAAAAGCAAACATTTCGGTTGCTTGAAAAAAGCAAACATTTCACAACATACTACTGAAAGCTTTTCGTCTGACACTCTTCAGAGTATAAAACGTGAGAATTAGGCTCTGAAGAACATGATGGGAAATATATACATTGTGGTGGATCGAAATAGGTCAATCAGAAAAATGCCAGCACATGACTGGTATAGTTGTCCAATCAGTGCTGCCTGCCTATAGGAAAACTACCACTGGAGTCCAAGAAAACGAACTTAGCAGCTTTTTTCAAAACTGCTAGATGAAATGACGACCTGGCTCTGCCAATTAAATGAAACATGTCATCATTATAGAGTTTTGCACCAGTGGTGGCGCTAGAAATTATCCGACGGAGGGGCTTGACCTTCCAACAGGGGGGCTCGGCAATCGGAGTGAAAACATGGAATCCCAGTTGAAAAGGACGCACAGACATCGAGATTACGACAAGATATGAATTCAACAAACAAGAAAGAGCAGATCTTTAGAGCCGGATTATTATATTTTGTGGGGACTCGCTCTTTTAACAAAATGTCCCTAAAAGAAAACAGACATATTAAGAAAGCTCTTTGTAGATCTTTTCCCGTGATTTTCAAATATTCCCAACGCTCTAAATTTTTCTGGGTAAGGAAAAAGACATCACTTAATCATTAAACAGAATAGGGACCAATTTTACTTAGGTAGGTTAGGTCTTTGCTAGCTTTGCAGATGCTCGTGTCGCAATAAACAAGTACACGAAAGTTACTACCTGAGGCGGCACCATGGTTGCCGCAGAAGGTGAGGAACTTTTCGAATTTTGATGATTCCACCTCGCTGGAAAATGTCTCATTGGAGCAATATTTTCTACTTTTACGATGAGGCCTGTAGGCGCTGGGGGCAGGGGGGCAATGCCCCCCAATAATTTGCAGAATTGGTGTTTGCAGATCTTATAAGCGCAGCTTGATTTGACAGTATTACGTAAGGCAGGTATAGAAAAAGCTATATTTCTATCCAAGGCCCCCCCCCCGAATCCAGTTTAGCTGTGCGGAACGCTATTCTCGTCATTCGCGCACCCAACCCTGAAACATTGTAATGTGGAGTTTGGTTCTCACTGGCTTCGGTTTGCCATTTACGTTGAAATATTGACGTGCCAAGGAGTGAAGAGGATCAAGGAGTGAAATGAAAATAAAAACAATAAAATATACCATCGAATCGACTATCATTGATTCTTTAATTGATGCAACCGCCAAGTTTGCCGAATAAACACCGAAAATGCCGCGTCTGCCGAGTTAAGAAAAGATTCAGAACTCCTGGGGGGGAGGGGGAGGGGGGTGATGTCACCAATTTTTCCCAAAGTGTTGGTTATTAGATCTCCAATGTTTTTATGTCTTTTTAATGCTAGTATAGGGGGCTATTTCCATACTTATTTAGTTTTTTAAAATTATTTCCCAGAGGCTACCGAATTCTAAAATACTCAAGCTCATTACATCAGGCATTGATCAACGCTATATTGCAGCAAAAAAGATTGCTAATTGACAATTCATTTTAGAGACTTAAACATATCTTTTCTAGAAATATATCTTTTAAAATTATGTCCCAGTGATCTTTAAGAATTTTACTTATATTGATAGTCCGATTGCCGTTTGTATTCCGAAAAAGAGGGTTGAGTTTCCCGAAATGGTGTTTAAATTACTTGGAAGTTACCTGTTTGAACATATATACTCAGTGGGATTTCCGCAATCGTAACCATTACTCCTTCCTTTTCTTAAAAACTTCACAAACGGTAGCAAAATCTTGCCCCGACAAAATTATTGATTTTCTTTGTATATCTTCCGATGGGTGGGCTAAGCAGCTCCGACGGGGGGGGGCTGTAGCCCCCTCTGCCCTCCCTCTGGCGCCACCACTGTTTTGCACAGTCTGTGTTGTTCGAAGGCAGAGTCACTAGCTTTTACTGTGTTTCTAGACCGACAAGATCGAGGAGGTTGTTCTCTTTGAGGTTGTATAATCTGTAGGATGTCCCCAACTATCTTGCACCAGTAGCTTCTTTGAAACTTGTATGCCTATTGATGTTTATTTGGGAGGAAGGGAACTGGTGCAACAGGTATCAAGTAAAACTTTGATGTGACGCTATACTGTAAGATCCTTTGTGTCTTATTTTTAAAGTATTTGAATTTCAGATTACACGGCAAAGATATCCCAGTGTTTTTGGCAGGAGACTTCAATGGCAGCCCATCTGGACCGATATACAAGTTCTTTTCAGAGCATGGTTTCCGGTCATCATATTTCAACTACCATGGACGTGAACCACTGATAACACACCTAGATCATAATTCTTCCGTACTAGCTGTTGATTACATTTTCTACAGGTATGAGTACAAGTTATAGCAGTGTGTTATTTATTTGCTGTTAAAGGAAATTTCATCATATGATGTCAGTTGATTTTTTGCAAGTTATATAGCAACAAATATTTCATAGTTACTTTTCGGAATGAAACATTCTAAAATTGAAAGAGTTATTCATTTGTCTACTGGGAGAACAGTTATTTAAGTTGGCTTCTTTGATAACCTTTTAGACCAGGGTTTCCAACATACAGCTCACACGTAATCAATAAATTTTTTAACAATTTGGTCCTTGTGCTATGTTAATGGAGTGCCATCCTTGCTAAAATTTGTACGATTCATTATTAGGCATACTTTCTCATTATAAGGTACACAGTCTCATTATTAGGCAGACTCTGTCATTTTTATAAGCATGCAGAAAATATTTACATGACTTTCCTTGCACTTCATCTACAAGTTTAATGTGAGATGTCAATAAATTTTCTACAAGCAAATAATGTAACATTTCACATTGATCACTTTTCCATGTAACTGTTTGTATACATTTTCATGTAATTTTTCATGTAACTGTAAATATTAATTCATTTACTGTTCAATATTGATGATTTACATCAATATTCATCTGGCCCCCCTGTTGAGTAAGGTTTTTGTCTATCGCCTACCAAAAGATTAAGTTGAACACCTCTGTTCTAGACTTAAACCCTGGTGTCCACTTTCCATATAACTGTAAGAGCCAGAAGATTATGTGCTAGTGCTGCGTCATATCACCAATCAAACGGGTTTTAACAGAAGTCATTTATTTATAGCTAATGTCAAAAGAGTCAAACTGATTCGACTCTGCCAGCCCTAACGGCACAGTCGAGCCAAAACGTTTGATATATTCGCTTGACAGCCCACAGATTTTGATTGCCTTGAGATTGTTCACATGACTGCAGCCGCCCAATCAAGATTTGAGATTTCTTTACTTGATTCCAAAAGAGAAGAATTACGGGAATTTTTATTTTCTAAATTTTTTATTAAAGCATTACAGGATACCTTATTGTATTACGTTTAATGCAGCTATTTAGCCTCAAAATCCTTTCATATCCATCACATAGATAGTCTCGTAGATACTATTAAGTGTAATTGTTTCTCCTCCTTGTCATTCAATGCTTCGGTGAATCCTCACTTATTCATTTTTACTCACAAGTGAACCATTGGCTTTGATTTCAAAACACTGAATAAGGCAGTTATTCGTCGAGAAACAAGCTTGTCCAATCATTTGACACTGACAACTCACCCTTTCTATTTGTTCAAACCTGTCATTACGTACTTGAGAATTATTGTTCAATTTATTCGTATTATTCGACTCTATTCGATTCTAGAATGCCTGAAGAACTGCAATGCAAGGTCGATGATGCATACCTGGTTCCAAGGGACCGTTCGGATACGGTATGTTGACCTCTTATACATTGTGATGTAGAAGGAAATTATTTATCACTCTAAAAGATGTGTTGCTTTTCTTAAGGGAACATTGTTCTTTATAAGCCAATGAACAAAAAAATTTATATTTCGTAACATAACACTCAATTTTTCTGAAAACGTTTTACTTGGTTGGCATCGTTTTTAGTAGATAAATCCACCTAAAGAAGGTAGGTAAAATAGAAAAATGTTGCCTTCATCAGTAAAGCTGTATTTTTCAGTTGATTTTGTGATATTTTGAAGTATTATTATAGCCGACATAATGAATGTCAACGCAGTAGGCACAATCAATGATCGCTAAAGCATCTTCAAGTTATTACAATTTCATATATTTTTATATATATAATTCTCTGAAAATCTAAGGGTTTTCAGAGCGCTACAGGACGCTACGCCGCCCCAATGGTATGCAGCTAGAAAGAAATACGAATTTTATATCATATTTCTCTAAACTATGCATTAAAGCCGCGATACAGGTAATTGTTTTCAAACAACGTAATTAAAAAGGGGGAATTCTTGTACAAAAGAATCTCAGCTTACACTGTAGTGGTCATAAAAATTCCCTTTGCATTTCATTTTTAAATTACTTCATTTACTTCGTATTCATTGTATCATTTCATTTTCTCTTTAGGAATGGCCCAGTGATTTCACCGCGTCAGATCACAGACTTGTTTTTTCTGAAATTTCAGTATCTGAAAGATTCTCTTGAATCTATTGAGATTCCAAAAAACCACATTTGTAAAAGAAAATGGAGTTATCGTTTTGAAAAGAAACAATAGAAAGTAAAGGAATATAATAAATATAGGTCTATTATAACGATTGTTTGAGATTGCCGTTTGTAAATAAACATTTTTCAATATTTAATAAAAATTTTAACATACAAATATGATTTTGCTTGTTGATTTTCTATTGATTCCTGAAGATATATTTTGTTTATTCCCCGACAACCTTGCTGCCACTAGCCACTATTTCTTATGCTTTAAACAATCAATCATGAATCTATACTGTATTTCATATAAGCCCCTCCAAATTTTACCAATGAATGAATATACTTAAAATGGGATTTTATACATGGAAAATTAAAATAGTTAGAATGTAATAGGCAAAATATTTTCTTATTCAAGCCCTCCTATTTATACTTTGATTGACACTCCATTTATGCATATTCTAATTATACTCTGATTATACTTAAGATCCTCTCACTTATTGATTAACCATCTGATCCAGGGCCTCCGATGAAGGAGGGGGCTGGGGTTTAACACCTCTGTTTTGCAAAACAATAGAGCTTTTTTGCATAACAATAGAGCTTTTTTCAAAATATTTTGTTATGGGTGTTAAATTTTCCCTTGCACCCCCCCCCCTCACACTTTTCAACCTGTATCGGAGCCCATGTAATCAAAGGGCAAAGCCCCAACAGGGGCAATTGACCTTCCAACAACCTAAACCCCCCATTAAGTAACTGTTAGTGTTACTGTTGTCGCTACCACATTGGCGCACTGAATACTTCCCCCTTTGCTCCAAAGTCAAGGCCTGTGAACCATCTTTTTCCAGGTTTATTTCATTAAGGTGTTCAACATATGCAAAGCCCAAGGCAATTGCAGATAATTCTCAACTTCCGCTAGATGTTATCCAGTTTTAAAAATCTTTCATTTTGTCATCATTTACATTCAGGAAAAACCCGAAGTTATTCGTGCCGGGGCTTGTTTTCGTTCTGTCGATGAAAATGGCGATTAAATTTGTATCAACGGAATTTCCAAGGAAGGACGGGAAAGTGAAAACCATTTATTGCTTGAATGATGCTTTTTCGGTCTAAAGTTGTTCGAAACTAGTTTAAACACAGTTTCAAAACATTGTGTGAATTCCAAGTAATCTCCTTTAATTTGTGCGCCAAAGCATAAACGGTAAATCTTTGAATGAGCCCCCTTAGGGGTTTATCAATGTCAAACGTTTTTTAGAATGGGACCCATCTATCACGGACTGAAATCGTGTATTGTGAATTTTACACGTCGGGATAGGGTGTTGTTCGAGTCCTTATTAACAGTTGTTACTTCCAGTGTGGGGGCTTATACGAGGAGGGTCAATTCGAGGATCTTGGTATCCAGCAGATCTGAAAATAAACTTTGATTTCACACACATTTTCTATTGCAATTTATTTGTTAGTGGCGCAAAATGAAATCATAAACTTACGTTGAATTTCGGGAGTGGACGGTATTCTTCGGGGCCGCTAGTATCAGTGACATTTTATGTTTGAAGTGCCAGGCAATTCGACAATGAGACGCTTCCTTTCAATCTAGAAGACGAAAAAAATTATGTTACCCTCATGCTTTGTGATAACAAACGTTAGATATTTCTTCTAACTTTTTATAAATAGGTAGTATTGCCGCAATCATGATAAATGTGTACACGTCTTTTGTTTTATAAGAAACCTGAGGCTCAGATTGCCTAAATTTTAAAAAAAGGCAGGCTGAGTCAAGCAAAAAAGGAACTTTTTTGAAAAGTAATGTTGTTCAGCATTAAACTAAGAATACATATTCATCATTTTGTAAACTAGTCAATAGACATGACATGATTGATGATATCGAAGATTTTTCTATCAAGCACTGGAATGTCTTCAACAGCAAGCAAATGGCAAAAAACGAATTTCCTATTGGGAAATTTAAACTGAGGTACATGTACTTTCAAGAAAAATTAAGAAACATCGGCAGGATGAGAATATGAAAAAATTGAGAATTTCATTTTTCTTATAATAAGAAAAACGTTGTAATACATTAAAATTCATCTGTGGGTTGCCTTCTTGTTTTTTTTAAAAGCTGGCGTATATCGCCCATTTTTAGCTCGGCAGGTCCAAGGGTAATGTGTCACTGCCAAGTAATGCATCACTACCACAGTTTGCCCCACATATTCAAATCAGCTGTTAGACTTAAGGTTTCACACCTCTCGCAAAACTGTAGCTACGACCAGTGGCAGCACTAGCCAAGCTTTGCTCTCAAACGCTAATTTGGTTACATAAAGTAAAAACCCCTACCCAAACATTTTTCCTAGATCTAGATGAACTACAAAATCGACCCTGCCATTGGCACATCTCCAGTGCCAACCCGCAACTCTTGGCGGTGCGACCATTAGCTGCGATTGTGGTTGTATGTTCGTTGGAAGTTCTCGAAACTGAGGTGAATCATTCTCAGTTACCACAAATTACAATATGAATTCCGTAATGGATATGTTCAATGGCGAGAGATTATGCATGTATACTTTTGTATATTCCATATCCATTCAATGAAATCCCATTGCTAATAAACTTCGTGCTAAGCCATATTTGCATTCGTCCTATTTAATCACGACTTCACCAGATACAACATCTAATATCATATGGGCTTATCAGCACAAAACAGACTGTATAATCTATTGACTTTCGCCATTTTGATGGATCTTCTTTATCCACATTTAAGGAGTTTTAATAAAGATAAAGCAACTGAGTTCTTTTGAAATGCCTTTAATTCACCTATAAGCTGAATAAGTCGTACTTTATCAAAAAAAGTTCTTTTAATTCCATTTGGTGACTCTTGTTTCGAAAACAGATTCAAGATAGTCCTTGGCTACTTATCGTTTATTGTTGATGTGTTCTTTAAATTGAAGCTACCAGTTTAGAGTAGTCTAAAAAACAAAAACAAAAATCACGATTGTTTTATAAGATCTTTTAGCTCCCGGAAAGAAAGACTTTTCACCTGCAGTTTTATTCCCCGTATAGGTAGAATCCAGTAGCGGCGCCACAGGGAGGGGGGGGGAGACTGAGGGGACAAACGTCCCCCAGTTCTCGGCTGGATTAATTTTGTATTTCGTCTAAATTCAATGAGAAAATGTCAGAGGAAGGGGTTATATTTTGGCAAGGCACTTCTATTGATGTAATCTAATGATCTTCGATTTGCGTTTACGTATAAAAAGTTAGTCATCAACATTCCCTTCAAGTGAAAATGGTGTTCCTTGTTGATAAAAGGACGTTTTCTTGTGGTAAAAAGGGCGTGGCCTAAAAATGTTTGCTTTGTCCCCCGCCTGGTACCACCATTGGTAGAACCTTTTATAGAAGGAGCAGAATCCTTTTCGTCGACCTATGGTTGAAACAGGGGAATGGAGTGTTTTCTTAGAATTTTAGCCAAAAACAGTTTTTAATTCTTCTAGAACCTTTAATACGTGCATTAATTAAAATGAAATTGAAGTGACGAAGCCCACAGGGGGCAATATCAAAGTCCAATGACTGACTTTTATTCTTCTACCTCTTCTTGCTGAGGGCTGCTTTCCATCTTCTCTTTTTAAAGGAAAGATTCAATAACTTTACAGATCGAATCGATAGGCAGCTTAACCACTGTAGTATTTAGGCCATCATTCTTTCATTCCCCCCTTTTACTTCATGTCAACCATCACTAATCATACACACCATATGTCATTCCCTCTATCATTTCTGTTACTTTATTTCTCTCTTGCTTTATTTTTATTTTTATATCTATTTGTAGTAAGCAGGGGCGGATCCAGAGCAAATTTGAAGGAGGGGCAGTTGGTAGTGGGGGCGCTGAAAAATTCTTAAAAATTGGTGATGAGAGTACGCTGTATACAACAATCTCAGATCCATTTTCAGAATAAACAACATAACTTTGAGGTAATCCTTGAAGCAAATTAGCCTATCGGTCTCAGAAACTTTTTCACCTGATTCTCATTCTTCAAAAGCGGCGCAAAATTTCCAAGAAAGGGGCGCCAGACTTGCTTCAGCTCGTCAAGGGAGGGGCAACTGCCCCCTTAAATCCGCCACTGGTAGTAAGCAAGTTTGTTTTTAGATCAAGTGTAGTCGCACGCAGATTTTGTCAGTCAAGAATAGTCACAGAAAGACATACACACAAAAATCTTATTTTAAGATTCTCTTCTTTGGATTCACATGGATCTCCTAAGTTAAAAATCACACCATAATGAAAACGACTCAGCATCATCTCCTACACAGCATCGAGTGACAGAAAATCACCATTTGATCTCTTTTGAATAAAGAATAACATGGAGCTTCTCAATGATGTTTTCTGGTACCTTTTGTGTTGCACAATAATCTGTCATGCAGACTGTTCAGATTTTTCTTTATTCACCTCAAAGACATTTTCCATTGTATTGAATACAATTACCGTAAGTAACCCCCCGGGGGCTTATTGTTTTTCAGCACTTTAAAGGGGGGCTTATAAGAGAGAGGGGCCAAATTGAGAGAGGGGGCTTAATAGATATAGTAATTTCTATATCAATAATATTGTCATCGTCATCGTCATCGTCAATAATTATTAATTCTAGAGACATGGTGTGAATTTTGATTTGATGCGAAGAATTGAACGACCAATGAATGAAATGAAAATCTCTGTTTTTTTCTCAAGTTTACTTATTTCAGCATCAGTGAAAATTTTGGAGGGGTTAAATTGAAAGGGGGACTAAAAAGAGAATCAAGAGTATTACAGAATCAACCCACAATCATAACTGTCGGTTGTTTCACATCTTCAACAATGATAAAACGATAAAACATAAAAAGTACAAATTGGCATTACAGACCAAAAAAGCAAATAAATGAATTATACAATACAATGTGACATGAAATAAGGTACTTTTTTAATAACACAAGATCTTCAACATGAGAGTTGAATATTCACTTTTCTGTATTCTGTTGGATTTGTTATGCAAGCATGCAGGGCTGAAAAGTTTGCAGTCTAAAGAGGGATTTTGTAGATTGGTTTTCCAGAATATCTTATCTCAACTGCAGACAAAATGCTAGACTCCTGCCTGGCATTTGCCAAGTCCCTCTTTTTTATTCTGTAAGATACATACGTTTTTGGAGAATAGGAAAATGACCAATAAGATTAGTTAAGTATCTATACTCGCGTTTAAGATATATTCCATAGAACTGTTTTTCCATTTTCTCTATCAGTTCCATCTGCAAAATACTAGAAAACGCTTTGTCAGCAGAACATAAAAGCTAATAGGGGTGGTTTCTGTTACTGTCTCAACAAAGCATGGGAAAAGAAGGAATAGTGTTGGCAATGCTTTTTTAACATGATACAATTTCACTGGACCAGGGGTTTGAATAAGCCTGAAAACTGAATAGGCGGTTGTTTGTGAATATTTCAAAGCAGCCCAGTTTCCTGAAACGTGGTTTTACTGTTCAACGTTGCCTGGTGGGTTAATAAACGTGCATCCTTGAAGCTTCCAATGAAAGATAGGCAACTTTCAAATTTTCAAGAGGAACTGCAGGCTGTCCCCAAACAGGCCACTTTCAAAAACCCTTCGAGAGGAATTTCCAACTGCCCACAAAATCTGTGCTTTTAAAAAAGGGTATTGATAGCGTTAAGAGCAAATTGGGATAATTTTCACTGTTCAAATGCAAGGATTCTACGATATCATGAAGGCCTGATATTTCACGGGGCGAGGCATTGCAATTTAACGATAGGCTGGACATTGTCAACTGGACACAACAGATCAAGTATCAGGCGACTTTCACAGCAAATAACAATACCAGAATGTCGTTAATTCACCACATGTGGTGCGAGAAACCAAGAAATGGTTGGCACATGTCACGGTATGGTTTCTTGGTCTGACCGTTGAAACCTTACAAAATTTCTCACGAAAAGCTAAAATGAATGTATATCAACACTTAGATAACAGGATATTTTACCTTCTCCACTGATCAACCAGAATGACGTCTAACCTTGTATCTCTGGTTGTCATAGGAAATTGGTAAGACATAAGGCTGTATGCCTCTAAAGCAAGGACGGAAATACCGGGGCCCTTGCCCTCCCCCCAAAAAAACCTTACTGGTATAAGTAAAATACTTTAATTTTGCAAAATATGGCTGTCTTTACACATATTTATCAGGGCTGGCCTCTCCCCTAAACAAAAAGTTGTATCTCTGAAGCAAGAGGTACAGTGCTAAAAGGGACTCGAGAGGCTTAGGATCGATTCGTACTTACTCTTATCTTCGTTATGCGATATAACTAATCTCTTTTCCATACATTCTCGTTGTCTCATAGACGAGGTTAAGCTTTACACACTTTTTCATAAGAACCAGTTTTTGCTGTGGCTCGATGATCTCATCTTTTGGCTCAGTTGTTCTTAAAGGTAATGTGTTCATATATAGGACTTGTCAAGCTAGCCATCAAAATAACGGCTTGCGATTGGCTAGTATTCTTGCGATGCGGTGTATTAATTGATGACAAACGTAACTGGAAACACCACATAAACCAATTAAATACCAAAATATCTAAAAGTATTGGTATCCTTTATAAATTAAGACATCTTGTACCAAAAAACACCCTTGTAACACTATACAACTCTTTTATTCAATCTCGTGTTTATTCAATTTTCTTCAAAAGGAATTCATCAAAACTAGTAAATTACATTGCTATAATACGAGACAATCGTCTGATCTTGGTTTTTCTCTTCCCTCTATCTCTACAAACTTTAAAAAAAACTTTCTAACATTTCTCTCTATACTCTTACATTCTTAATTTTTTACTCTTACTGTTATACACAACTTCAAACTGAAATGGAAATTATAATCTTGAGTTTAAATACGTCACTAGGACATATGACTCGATAGCTCCTCGAGTTTTTCTCGTGTGTCCTTCAGCATAACAAAACCAATTTATCTGATGTACTTAATTAACTAAATTTTTGAAATTGTTAACTTTCGTATTCTAACTTTTTATTGTGATTAACATTTGATTTTGCTGATAAAGATCTTGAATTTGAGTTTGATGCAAAACTGCCCACGTGAAAAGCTAGCCTCGCAGCAAAGTAGATAAACAGATGACATGAGCAATCACATGTTTATGAAAACCCCGCAGAATCGCTTGCTTTAGCTGGACACATTACCTTTAATGCGTTTTTGGAGAAAGTTTCAAAACACTTCTTACATTGTTCCATTTTGGCAAATCGAGCCTCGATGTTTTTGTATTGTATTGTATAGATTATTTAATGTGAGTTTTCACAATGGTGAATAGACACTAACATGAAATAATTTCAAGGATTGCATAAGACGGTTTATTTACTGCAAAATGAGCATGCGCACTTGTTTTCAAGGAACCAAGTTTTGATCAAATTCTTTGCTGTTTTTATTGATTCTGGGAGTGAATCTGCCCAGATTTTAGGCCCTTGAAAACTTGATGATCTAATACCATTATTGGTAGTTCGGACGGGCTTTTGGAATGTCAAGGCGGTTTTTGAGTCGAGGGTTGTGAGTGTGACCTGTTGTTTTAGGTACAAAATAGTATTAAAAAAACCGTGTTCTAATTCAATATAAAAAATATGTGGCAATAGTTCTTTGATCAGCAATGTAATACCTCTTGCAGCATTTGCATAATAAAAATTTAAACTGGTGGTGAAAGAATTCTGTTTCATTTCCCTACAAACTCTTAAAACTACGAGATTTGGTAAGAAGGTGATAAGTAAAATAAACGGTTGTAGTTGTAAGAGAGATCAAATTAAAAAAGGATTTGGGAAAAATTGTCGATCTGCTCTCAACGTTTTTATGAAAGAGACAGTGAATGACAAAAGTTGGTCACCAAGATCAGTGGGGCGAATTCCTTTTAAGTAACCATACCTTACCCTAAATTGCTCCCTGAGTTTCCTCGTTAAGGTACACCTAAACTCTAAAGTTTATATCGCAAGTACTCTCCAGTAAACTACATTAATCCTTGCCTAGGTTGACCAAGATCATTAAAACGTTTGACCAAGATGAATGCAAACTCTACATCGTAGCTCTTCAAGTTTCCTGAGAGAAATGAATGTAGCAAATCTTTTAGAAAACGCACCTTCTCGTACGTCCGCATATTCCTGAAGTGTCTTGTAAAGAAGCCCGCATGATATGTTCAGGGCTTTACAGTTTGTCACTATATTTTAACTTCATCACAATATTTTAGCAGAATGAAGGAAAATACCAATACACTCAACGAGGATGCTTACAAGAGCAATTTAGGAATGCACTTGATTGAAGAAGTTTGTTTATATTACGACAAAGCAAATCTTCCAATCCAGATTCTAATTATAACTTCCACTATTTACAATACCAAGAAGGGCCGACAGAGAAATGATCGACTGTAAAACTAGCCGACTTGAATGCTATTAATCGCCTGTACTAAATTAATTTGTAAGAAAACTGCCTATTAAAAGCTGCTTTTATCACAAAGAGGAAGGGTACCAAATGTAATTGTGGCGGATTAACAAGTTGAATGTCCAAATGGGTTAAATGAGAGGACGAAAAAACGAGCGGATGAATGCCAGCTGTTGGATCGCTCCCCTCTTTATTAGTTGATAAGAAAACCACTTTTTCCTGTTTTTAATGGTTCTAACCAAAAAAGATGAACACCTCTTATTCGAACGGCTGGTTAGGCCTTATTTAATTACCGTTGATGTTATTAAACTTATCTCGCTGAAAAGCGACTGAAACTGGCAGTTACCATTGTCATAATGTAACCAATCGTCATTATTAGCAACTGAAAAGATAGTAATGAAATTTTAATCTTTTTTCAGTGAGTTGTGAATTTGATCTCAAGTTCCAAAACATGTTGTAATGCACAAAATGATTATGGCTCAGGTGCTTGTTCTATATTCATGGGTGCATTTATGCAAGTTATGAAAACTGTACCTTTGCTTTTCATCAATATTCTATTTTCGCAATAAAAACCAATTGGGGTGAACAATTTTTGGTTACTTTAGCAATAAAAAGTTAATGTTAGAAACGAGAACCAAAATTTGGGACGGTGTCAAAAACGTCTTGACGGAAACCTAGGAACTTTGCCTCTATAATGGATGAATGGGGTAGCAAAAGGGAGGGGGTTTGATTTATGAGTGGTTTGGAGGCTTTGGCCAGAATTGGGGCAACATAACTAGAACATTTGTACAGTTCATGAAACTGGGCACTCTGTAGGGGAAAAAGAGTCTTTTTCGTAAAGGCGACTCAACAATTTTAGAGAGCAACATAATTTTAATGTTCACAATACTCTAGAACTTTGACTTTTGACATTGTCTTTTCGTTGCATAAAACAATTCTTTTCTTGTCTGAATACATAATTGTGATATTGAGACTGGAAATAACTGAACTTGAATGTAATGGGCTGATCAATGTCTTGTGTTCTTTTGAAGGGGTCGAGATGTCTCTTTGGCTTGATAACAACTCCATATCTAGCCACAAATGGTTTCAATTGATTATCCATTCTGAAGGAACTTTGTTCTTTCAGCCACATGGACATGGCTTATACTGAAATACTAGGTAGCAATAAATATAACAATTATAAGCAAACTCAGCAATTGCAGTCTACTATGTGAGTGTCTTGAGTTTGACCCTGCTGAATTATTTACACTCAATTCGACAACATTTTCATCGCGTCCTCGGTTTAATGGTTTTCGCGTTAATATATTGCTTTTCTCTTCCTTCTTTCTAAATAGCGGCGAATTCTTGCATAGATGATATGTGTGCGCCCTGACACCACGACAAAAATTCTCTTCACGAACTGTCCCACTGCATTCACAGTTAAGCAAGCCTATGGAAATATTGTGCGAGTAGAGACGTTCTTGGGCAATTTCACAGGAGCGAGTACATTCTGTACCAGAAATGAGGTGGTTACACTTGATATAGTAATCCTCCATAAGATCATTGCATTTTGAGTCATTTTCGCACTTTCTGCTGAACGTGGCACAGCCGACCAAACTATCATTCATACGATTGTTGACACATTTGCCAGCTCTTGCTTGGTACGTGAGACATTCTGAATCACGCTCACATGCACAATCCAGAAAGTGTTTACCGAGTCTATTTTGACCGAATAAATCTAAAGCTTGTTTGCAGCGTTTAGTACAGCCAAGCCTGCCCTCTCCAAACAACAGTTCAGGACACTCAAGTTTTACGTTGATCAAGGCTGCTAAGCAATTGTACCTGCTCTGGCATTTACTAAACAGCGTAAAACAGTCTTTGGTGCCAGCCATCGCCAGTGTCCTGCTAACCACTACGGAAGTGTAAACTATAAACCAATACAAGCAAGGCATATTCAAACTGATGGATCATAGACACCTCAAGCGCTATTTGTTCCGAAGTCAAACGAAATCTCCATACAGTGTTTACCTTTATGACAGTACGGCTGGTTCAGTGCTCAATAAATGATTGACGGTCGCTTGTAAGGTACGAAATGAATAACCCGGTGATAAAAACTCCTGTGGTTAAATTGCTATTGTTCTTCCGCCTCCTGACAACCTAAATGCCACTTCTAGGCATATCAATTTTCAGCTGAAGGAACTTGCCTCCGCATTACTTGGGCATTCCACCGCATCAACAGGTATTTTGAGAACTTCTTCTGAGACAGGAAGGAACTAGATGAAGTTTTTTAAGTTCAATATCATGATAACAAAGAATGGTGTAGGATTTCGCTCTGCCATTCAACAATGGATAGAGGTCTAACTGAGATAGATATTCCTATGGGTTTTTCAAAGCAGAGATGAAACTGGAAGGGTAATACGTTTTAGACCAGGAGGAAAGGAAGCAAGAAAAATGTTGATCGTGTTTACTTAGAAACTAGGACCCAGTGACGGGGCCAGCTATTACAGAGTGGGATGGTAGAAGGCGCGGTCAGTGGGACCACGCCCCTTTTGTTTCGTTTCAATTATCTGTACCAGGTAAACTATCCTTAGGAAATTCTATCCACCCCTACACAGCGCTTTTTAATCCGTTTTTAGAAGAAGTATGTAGACCATGTTTCTAGAAAAGTGGGGGAGGGGGTGAGGTAATTATCCCCTTTACCACCCCTTGGCGCCGCCACTGCTAGAGCCTTTGAAAAAACAAGAGGCCTCCTGAATTGGATACCTGTAAAATAGCACGAAGATACAATTGGTACTTGTTGGCATCAACAAAATGGACTAAGCCACCTCCGCCCACCCCTCTTGTCCGCCATATGCAATACGTCCCTTGTCAGCTCTTGCTTTGATAAAGATTCGAAGTTCAACTTTTGAGTGAGCCAATAGTTTATTGCAAACCAAACCGAAATGCTTACTACAGGTAATGAAAATGAACATATAAAAAAAACAGGGATAAAAGGCAAAATGCTTTCTGTCTGTCTATTGCGTTAAAAAGGAATTTGTCGATAAAGAGAATGTTAAAGGGCTCTGTTTTGGTGATCATGAGAGATTGACTGAGATTTACTGAGATTAATCAATGTATTTTGCAGACTTAATTGGCTAAGATGTAAGGGAGGATGTTCTAGTTATTAAAAAAGTGAACATTAAAACAGTGGTTTTTAATTGGATATTGGCTAAAAATGTTTTAGTTTCTTTGCAGTGGTAACTTATCCCTTAAATCTACTCTGCTATATTTTTAATCAAAAGTCATTTAAGGAAATTGCTCACTAATTTTTTCAAAAGGAACGGCCCATGATTTACTCTTCAAGCTTAACCCCTGCGTTAAACTAAAATCGACATTGAAGATAAGATCCTTTTAAAACTGTCAAGTACTAATGCCCATGTATTTCATAAATTCATGGTGTTTTACATATAATTGAGATAGCAAGAGTTTGGGAGCATTTAGCACAAGTTATTTACATTATTACAAAACCACAAAGTGCAAATTGAGGTGGAAAAACACCCTAAAACCTGTCAATATCATGTCCAATTTTAGTCCTTAAACTTTTACAATAGTGTCTGGAGCTCTTTATGTTGTCCATACAAAAACATTTCCATTCGGTTAAAGCCTGATTGCAACGTCTAAAGGCTCAGGAGGTTTTTCTATGAGAGAAGTTGATGCACCCCAAGAGCAAAGGAGAGAACCGTTTTTGAAGCAAATTTACTATATTGCCAGGCCCACCGGAACCGGGGGCTGGGGAGGGGGGCTGGGGCCCCCCAGTAATTGTCAGACTGTAGTATATTTCCTTTATAACAGTGTACTAAATGAGAAGGAATACAATGGGCAGCCCCCCAATATGAATTTCGTTCCGACGGCACTGATTGCTACTGCTCAGTGTCCCAGGAAGCGGGGGAGCTGAAGGAGTTTAGCCCTGGAAGCTATACAGTAAATCATTGTACTCTTTTTGAGCATTATTAGCCCCCGCAAACTCTAAATTCCAACGTCCCTGTGGTAGCCTGTCCTCCAGACCATCAATCTGAAGGAAGAGGGGTCTGGGTTAGGGGGAAGGAAGAGGGGTCTGGGTTAGGGGGAAGGAAGAGGGGTCTGGCTTCCCTCAGGTGGGAGGGGGGTCTGGAGCATAGGCTACTTAAGATTAGAAATCGCAAAGTAAGATTAGAATCCTTTCCTGGTCTACTAACATTTCATCTACTTGTGTTTTGAAAACAATCTCCAATGATATCTGTTTCAAAATCAAATTTCCTGAAATGTGTTCTAACATCATGTTCCGTTTAGTCAAGTTTTTGACTCAAGGTCGTAGCGCCCATCACAATAGGGGATACAAAGTTGTGCAGTCACCCTGAGTAAGAGAGTAAGCTTTAAAAACCAGGTTAAACAGTTTTGTTTTTTGACACATACAGCATCTGTTCGATGAGATGGTTGAATCAAAGTGAAAATTACTTGAAGTAACACAACCCATCAGTTAGCAGACTATCTTGCGGTTCAATTAAGGTGTGGTCTTGTGGTTTATTTTTGGATTTATAGAGTAACGTAGCTAAGGAGCCAAGGTTCTAAGTTTGAAAGGAATAAATCATAGACTTGGCACCACTGTCTATTGAAAGCAGGGCAGGCGAAATAGTTTTGAAAGTGGAGGGGCCAAAACAAAGTCTTGAAAGGGCTTAGGAAAGGCCGCTACCGTGGTTGGCGACAAAAAAACGTTTAGAATTATGGTGTATTAGGGATTGCCAAAAACAGTATCTGAAATGTATTTAAAATATCTAAGTTTGTTTTATCAGTACGTCCCATAGTCTCGTCTATTTTAATACGATTGTAATATTGACTTTGCAATTGTGGGGGTTATGCAGCATGACTATTTTTTAGTAGTACCTTCCTTTTCGGCCCCTTTTCATTTGATGGGAAGACCATTTTCGCAGATGGTACAAGCTTACTATGAAATTTCTATTCATAGCAATCTATTTAAAAATAAATTATGAATTATGTTAAAGATAAAATAACTTATGTCATTTTTGTCATGCAGGTTATTTCAACTTAGTAAGAGAACACATTTGACACAGTGAAAGACTTTTTTTTAAACGGGCAAGTAAAGAAGAATTTGGACCGCTTATGATCTGAGGAGTATCAGACGAAAAGCTTATATGTTACGTATATATTGTATATTTTACGTATGGTTTAACATAATTGCTATCTTCAAATTACCTTTTAAATTTTAAGCTAA
Source organism: Rhopilema esculentum (assembly GCF_057945365.1). NCBI lineage: Eukaryota > Metazoa > Cnidaria > Scyphozoa > Rhizostomeae > Rhizostomatidae > Rhopilema > Rhopilema esculentum. Next base: position 11,518,975 of record NC_142834.1, on the reverse strand, counting down.
CAAAACAAGGATTAAATTTACAGAGCAAGATAATGTCGTATGAAAATTAAACGAATGAGTAACATTGAGTAACATAACACTCGAGTATAAATTTAACCGATCATAGCCTTTCAAACTAATTTACCGAAATTGCATTTTTGCTTTAGTCATCTGTCACTAATAATCATTTGATTGCCCTTTTTGGTTTTTGCATTCCTCTAGTCATCTGTCATTAATAGTCATTTGTTGCCCTTTTTGGTTTTCTATCGAATAGACAACAGGACAAGTCCTAAGATACTTCTTTGCTCGTATTAGATCGCTGAAGCTACGAGGTTCCTTTTTTAAAAGCATATTCTGCAGAAGCAACAGCAACTAAACAGGACCTTTTTAACATACTAACTAGAGGACAATTGTCCCTGCAGCCTCAATGACATTCTATTGCTCTGAACAATAGGCTATTTTCCTTCTCCTAATAATAACAAAGGTTTGCTCCTAGAAGTGACAAAAGTGAAATAAAAGCTGGCCTGAACTCAGGACCCTATTATGTGTTTAGAAAATCTGCTTAGAAATCTGGTGTTTTGATGGATGCCTGAAAAGACGGATGTTTAAGAAAAGTAGAAATCCGAATGAATCTGCAACAAGTTTATGCAAGCCAGTTACTTCAAATTAGTTCTCAAAAATAAGGATTTTTACCAAGTAGGTTAATGCATTGTCCCAAAAAATTATTTTGAATACCCTTAGGGCATTCCAATCGATTTTGCCCACCAGACGAAAGGGGTGGCCGGAGGTTTATGCCCCCCCCCCACTTTTTTTGCAAAAAATAGAGCTTTTTCAAAATATATTTTGATATGGGTGTTAAATTTTCCCTTGCCTCCCTACTTTCAAACCTGTGTCGGAGACCATGCCTTGGCTAGAGCTGGGGAGTTTTAGATATTTATCAGATATTTACCACTAGACAAGCACAATGGTCCAAAAAAAGAGCACAATGGGGAATATGGAGAAGAGGCCAAAAGAGCAAAGATTCCTTATGCACGTGACATTGAAATTTGGCGGGAGATGCATACAGCAAAGATAGAGTATCTCAGATTTCAATAATGTCGATTTGGAGATGGACAAAATAATATGGGCTAAGTTTCATCGTGGGATTTATTGGCCTGGGGAGGTAAACACATTACAAAGATCTTCCTTTAACTTTTGATCATCCATGTTGATCGTCATGATGCAGCGAGAACAGAAGAAGTAGGACTGGTGTTCTTAGGCCTGTCTTAAGGTGTAAGCGTCTGTTGAAGAATCTGCTAGTTTTGGCTTGCAATGAAAGAGACTTTGAAGTTGATATGTAGACATTTACTCTGACGGGGCTGATCTAAAGAAGGGCTGATTTAGATTTTTGTTTGTTTACAATACTATATAGAATCAACAATTATGATTATAAGAGTTAGTCTGAAATCAGGTGGAAGAAAATGAACGAAGACAACATTTAGTACGTGGAATATTTTGAACTCCTACTGAAATCAGAAATAGCAAAAAATGGGCAAGGTCTTGGCAATCTATATTGAATTAAACTTGATAACAATATATAAATAGTACAATCTATTTCGTTAGGTATAGTTAAATGGCAGTTGTTCCCTAGTTTCTGAAGTTGATTGATTTAAGTCTCTATTTTGGAAAGGGTCTTGTAGTGACTCTACTTAGGCCATTTTACACGCACTTCCTACTTCTTCATCGATCATGCCATTGCCATGACTTCAAGTTACGTCATTCACTGCATCACCCAACCACAGGACATTCCCTTCACCATTGTTTACACATTCACACATCTATGTCATGCTGATTTCTTCCCAAGTTTAGATCTTTCCTTTTCCATTGCAGCATCATTACATCATCACAACACACTATTATGCAGCACATTTAATTTGTATATAAGTATGTTAATTTGTATGTTAGTCAGTTTAGTTCAGTTCACATCAGAGTTACACAGGCAACACACTGTCTCTCTCACTAGCTCCGTGTTCTCTGCACGTTAAATGAGATTCGAAGTAACATCAACGATGGAAAGTCACAGGATAAGATAGGAACCATTGCGATTCATGCTACATTAGTATCGTTCCTATAGTCTTTTGCAAAATGTGTCAAGTTTGGTTTTATTTTAGAATAGAGGCAGAAACCCCATGGGTCAGATTGCTATGAATTTGTCTGATGTTTTAAAAAGTTTGTAGAAATAAGTTGCTATCAATCTTTGGTTAAGTCTACACACCAAGTTTCTAAAGTCAGTCAGCCAATTCATTAAGATCCTATAGGCACACAACAATGTATCTTATCTGTGCCAAGTTTCTGTTTGTTGAATAAGGTCTATGCATGACCCATTTAAAAAAAACTCAGCCTCAAACTTTTTTATTCAGTCTCAAGGGCTAAAAAGGACAAGTTTTTAGAGTAAGTTTTATGTTGCTGGCTATAATGCCATCGTGTTTCAATGCTAAACCTTCAACTTTCCTTGTTTTCTGACATTTTTTTGGGAGCCTATATTAAGAACCTACACACTGATTGTAGGATGTACCTCATAGCTAAACCTACATAGCTTCAATGCTAAACCTACACAGGCTGAGTTCAAAATCTTAGGTTCTTTAGTGCAGGTTTTAACTGTATTGGAATACTCAGTAAAACTATTGAAAAGGCAACTCAAATTAAAAAAGGCCTTATTATCACACTTTAGCCCTAGTATTCATTCTGAATAGTTAATATATTTTCATGTCATCTTAAACATACCAGAACTGTGTATATACATGCATATATGCCTACCACAATTATTGATAAAACCTACTGCCTACTAAAAATTATTTCAGATTATAATACATTTTTATTATGTTTATGCCAAAATAACCTGGTTTATTTTCTTTATAGGTCATTGAGGAACTAGTTGAGGGACAGAAAGTTGAATTTGTCCATCTATTTGATAGAAATGAATGGTAAATCATGTTGCATTGTAATTTTTTATTATTATTTGCATGTCAACAGTGCTTTTTACAAAAAATCTTTTTGTGGTACAAGATTTAAAAACAGCTTTGCAAATAGCAAACATGTTGTGTCATACTATGCTTTTCATCTACTAAGCTGTCCAGAGTATAAAACGTCAGAACATAGATTGACAACTCTACAAAACTTCTATTTACTGGTGCTATTTAGAGTTGCAAGTTATGCAGCCTTAATTTTTCAATTTTGGCCATTGATAAAAAATGTATATAAAAAAACAAGGCCTGCTCCAGATGTAATGTCCTTACCCCTCATTTGTTAGGATCTAGATATTCATTTATTTCATGTTTAGACATAGTTCAGCTTCAACTTCTTTTTCTAATGTCTTTAAGGCTCATTGGAATGTTGAAAAGTTCTGAGTCCTTCATTTATTAAAGACCTGAGGGCAACACTCAGATTAGTAGATATCCATGAAATTTACTGAAATTTACTTTTGAAAGCATTGAAGTAAAAAGCTGGTTGCTAAAAATAAAAGTTTTCCTTCTTTCAACAATGATATTTTAGTGAATTTGCAAGGGTTAAAGAATGTAATAATTTCTCGGTTTTTACTCTGTGGTTAGGTTCCTTTATAACGTTGCCACATTTCCAACCATTTCAAACAACAATACAAGTAATTGAATGTGTATGTTGCGTGTAGTGCTTGATTTAAAATAGTGATAATATAGTTACCAAATAAATTGAGTACCAGAATGAAATAAAATGATTTGATTGTTGAAAATATTTATACTTTAATAATCAAAGTATTTTATTTCATTCTGGTACTCAATTTATTTGCTAACTTTATTAACAGTACAACTTATTTTTACATAATTTTGAATCCTGATATCACTTTGGATAGTGCTCTGAAATTTTGCATTAAATCCTAAGGCACTTGACCTTTGTTTCGATTGTCTTTTTTATATCTGATGTAATATCAAATTCACTATCTTATTTTAGTCGTCGAATGTCTAAAAAAGTAGGTATTGCTTGCTGGAACTGTTCTGAGAAAGCTAACTTTATAAATGTTGGAGAAAGTAAGTGTAGAACTTCAAGATATTTTGTTTAAGTTTTGTCACTTCTTGTGTTTTGTTTGCTAATTTCCAAATGATGACAATGATGCTAAAGATCATAATTATTGGTATAATTCATGGTATAGAACATGGACAGTTGATTGATTATTATTCTGAACTACAGGTGGTCCAGAAAATTTTGGTGAATAAAATATTGCAAATGTTGTCCCAGTTGTGTCTGATCTTTCCAATATAGATAAGGGGAATCTTGTAATTGAGTCTCATTTCTACCATCACTTCAAGCACTGTGAAAACTTTTTCCGAAAATATTTTTCTGTAAAGTTGGGAGGCCTCTGAATATTAATTGTTGTTGTCCCTATTAAACACAGTTTTGGTTACTTTAATGTTCTTGGAAGATTACATGAGTGTCTACAGTTAAATAGATCACATTAGACTTTCTGGAAAAGTGGAATTGACACTTGCTATTTGGCATGATGTCAATTTTATGTCTCTTCTGGTACCCATTGCTATTTTGCCATCCAGCTTGCTTTTGTCTGCATGTTTTAACATTGGTAATTAATTTAATGTTAAGAAATTTCATCTTTGATGTAAATTATGCCAACTTTGTTGTAAAATTTGCCATCTTTGATGTAAATTATGAACATAGAAAAGTTTTGTTGACCTTAATGCAAGATTTCTGTATTTTCCTTTACCGATCAATTCTATAGACAAAAAAACCCTTCAAACAATCATGATCTTTTCTTTTCAGATCTCAAAATGAAACAGAAATGTCTGTCATTTAAAAGGGCTGTGGAGGAGGCAGAAAAGCAACATCAAAGTAAATAAATGACAATGCTATTTGTAAAAGTATTTCACTTAGAAGAATGTGCCCCAGTAAATGAGATGATAGGAGCTGTACCAAGGGGGGGGGGCAGGGAAAAACTTCTAGTTGATTATTGATCAGACTTTTTCATTCTATGCCCCTTCCCCACTTTGAAGTTTTAGGCTCATCCTTGACTGGTGGTATAATTTCTTTGAAGATATCTTTCTGCTAAATTTGATGAACGCATTGTAAATTCCGATTCTGTTGGTACAACTATAGTTTCCTTTCAGTAAACTTAGGGTTTTGATGGATCTCCTACTTCAAGTCTTTGTCAAGAGAAGTAGTCATATAGCTTAAAAAAAGTGTTTTTAAAAAGTTTAATTTTTTTAACTAATGCATTTGTTCTTCAAGGTTCTTCTTCTGTGAAGAGATCTCTGAACACTGCTTGTAAATTAAGGTAATGTTTTATTATGATTTTGCTTGGCCAATAATTTTAGCCTTTTGTTTTTTTCCAGTTTTCAATTTTACTCATTCTAGTCAACAAACAAATCATTTTAGTTGTGGCGACGATTTGAGATTGCAACTTCGAAATTTCTGCATTTGATATTTTGACTGAAGTTTCATAGCTTGTGGGTTATATAAGCAAAACGTCATGATATTTTTGATTTTGATAATTTTGTGCTGTTCTTCAAATAATTTATCTTGATGGTGGTACACAGCTATAATCCTGTTGAAAAATAAAGGCGATTACCATCAAAATCTGTCACATGAATGTGTCCAATAAAGTTTTTTCCCTTTGTAAGATTTTTGGCATAATTCGATGTAATGTCCTAAAAAGGAAATTTTGCTAATTTGAAAAAATGCATTTACAAGGCATGCTTTTCGAAAAATAAAACATCGGAGGATTCTAAACTACTAGGAAGAGATCGCCCCCATTTAGCCTAAACGTTTCCTGCACTTGTTTCTTGGATTGATGATACCACCCACGGCATTTTGTTACCACGCATCGCATCGCCAAAGAATGACAGCTGATTCTGTAGCTGCAAACCGATTTAAAAAGAAGATATAGCCCTCTTTGTAAGTCTAGGCCAACGGTTTGGTTTTGTGAAGTATTGAAGAATTACCTTCGCTTGTATATGGCCTTGTTAGTTCAATTTCAAGCATTCATTGAGTTGTTGCGTTTTGGCAGACTGTGATTAAAAGATATCCGATTTTCTTTCACTATTGCAAAATCTCTTGCGGCCTTTTTTGCTGGCATTACTTTAATCATTGGTGGAATGAGACTGAAAGTAATACCAAGGAAACTGAAGATTTGTTTCGGCATACCTTCTGTTGTTATATTTGGCATCTTCTTATACTTGCCTGTTTTATGTCAATACGATGCTATTTCTAAAAGATTTATAGGTTATCTTCGGCTCGTTTCAACCTATCTTAGCTGGGCAAATCTTAAAAGCTTGGATAGTCTAGTCTAGCAAATGTTAACCTCAACCCTGAATTTCAAAGGACTTTTAAAGTTTTCGTTAACCTTTTATATTCCACAATTTTCCCCACATTTATTTGTAATATCAAAAGCGATAATATCGGCAAAGTTTAGCGCGTAGAAAAAGTCCTTTGAAATTCTCTTAACCGGTGTGAGTCTTGAAAGCATGATTATGTCTTGCTCTTTCCAGCCTTCTTAAGCTAAAGTCTGTTGCAATGGGTGAAAAAGCCCTCAGTTGTGTGGAAGATACCTTTTCATAATCAAAGCTGTTTTTATAACCTCATATGCTTGCCATAAACTTAAGTGTTGTTTGAAGCTAATTGATAAGTTTTATATCCTAAAGCTGCGATGTTGAGTTTAGATTTGTCTGTGAACTTTGATTATTGTCGTGGTACTATTTGCACCTCAAATACTCAACGAACGAAGTTGAAAGTGTTGAGGATCTGGCAACTCTCTTTACGCTTCTAATGGAAGTCTGGAGGCTGATCATTAGATGGTCTTGACATTTGTTTCCTTACGGGCATCGTTTTATTCTTTTCAAGTCAGCATTATTTCCAAGTCAGTCGGGTTGATGTAAAACGAGATATTCTTCGAAGCAGATGATTTAAAACGTTGTTAACAGGGTATGAAGTGGTCGGTACAAGCAGGAATCATTGCATAAATCTAGTCAGCATGGTGAGGAATTGTTGGAAGGTGTTTCTGGGGAAGACAAGTAGAGTCCTGTATAGTTCCAAAAAGATGCATTTCAATACACCATACAATGTATATCATATACATGCTTGATTTTGTACATCTTTTCATTGACCTCATCAAAGGGCTGCCATATATGTCTGCCAGTATTATATGCCAGGCATATATGCCAGTATGATGGCTGCCAAAGGACCGTGAAACACCCATTTTTTTGTCCTGGTTTTGTAGTTTTTATTCTAGAATAACGTGTCGTTTCCCCTTTCCTTCAAAACAGTGTTTGAGTTCACGTGCTAGTCTCCAAGAGGAGATAGAATGAGATGAGAAGTCCGCGTATGGATTCGGCACCTTAAATGAGCGCTGATGCTCTAAATCGATTTGGAATTATCTTAAAATCGTGTAATCCTTTAATTCTGCATTTTATTCTCCTTGTTAATAGCACTTGCAAAAAGAGTGGCCATAAACGGGAGTCTGGCAGCGAACCATATCACCTCAGCGATGGCAATGCTGACCTCCAGTACAGCAATGAAAATAGCTGTGAAAGTGAGGGAGAAGATCTTCCTGCTGCTTTTACGCCAATTAAAAAGACGCCAGGTTTACTTACTTTTTTTCATTTGCTTTAATTATCCTCTCAAATCCTCTTATATTCCTTGTATCTCAATTTTCAAATCCAGTATTAACATTAACAGGTATATTAATCTACTTATGAATTTCGGAGATGATTTTGTTGTCTTTTTGACACAAAATTCAAACCAGAGCTTATCTATAAATCATTCCCATCCATTTATCATTTAACCATTCTCGATGTATTTTGATTCTCCGTAAAACCGCTAGTGCTTTTTATAGAGAAGTCACAATTTTTTCGATTGTATCAAAAGTTTAATTGATCAAAAGTTTAGAACAAGAATAGTTGTAAAGATTTTCCCTACGTTTGTGGCTGGACTGTTCTTACTTTTCTCCTAATTGATTACGGGGAAGTCGGAGAAATTAAGACAGATAACATATTTTACGGCAGAAAAATCTTTGGCTTTTTATAATGCTAGTATTGTTTCAGCAAACGACATACCCTATCATAAGAATTTTCATTAATAATAATAATTCCTTAATGCTTTTTAATAAATTCATGTTCTATTGTTCTTAACAACTTTGCTCTTTATGTTTTAAAGTACCATTGCCACAGTTTGTTCTTAATTTGCTCTAAAATGTTGACCAATTTCGAAACAACGAAATTGTTTTTAAAAAGAAGAATATATACTAAAGTTTCTTTCAAATTTATTTATTATTATCCTGCCGTAGGAATTCGGCAGTGAAGTTAAGAATTCTATGACAAACGTTCTGAAAAGAAGAGTGAGGTCTATTAAAGGAAATTTTCTGGCGTTACTAGAATAATGTAACTCCTGCAACATATAATGAATACTAAATGTTTTTAAATACCTGAAAATCCTGAACTTTTCATTTGCTTCTTAGAAACGATGGCAAGAGGTGATGTTGTCTGGGCGAAATTTAAAGCCGAACCATACTGGCCAGGAGTTGTGAGTTACCTTGCTGTTTTGTTTCTTCAATTCAAAACGATCAATGCTAAAATATGGAATGATATATTCATATGCAATAAGCATGCTGAATCAAAAAGACAATTGCAAGTTTATTTAATATGTGCGTAAGTGATTTTAGTCGAAAATATTTCATAAAGTATTCTCGCTTATTTTCTGGTATAAGCTGTGCCATAGACCGAAGTCAATACCGATATTTGACATGATTCACGTTTTACGTTGTGATGCAAACCAAAATATATACGGTATTCAAAGAGATATGAATGGCCTTTAGCATATGAAAATGAAGTTGAATTTAATTTCAATAATTTCAATTTCAAATGTTTTAAGGGATGGCCAAACGAGCGCAACATTGTCGATGAAAGATATGAATAAAAGAGATGTTTTACGAAATGTTTGATGATCAAATTTGGCAAAACATCATAGAACATCGTAAAACATCGTAAAACATGGCAGCCAAACGAATAAAACATGTTTTATGCAACAATGTTGAAGGATGTTTTATGCCAGTGTTTTATTCGTTTGGTCAGGGCTTAAGGAGTTAATAGTTTTTCAAGTTAATTTTCTTATAAATTTGAATTTTAGTTTCATTCCATCGTGAAAGGAAAAAAGCCAAAAGTTTGGGTGTATTTTTTTGATAAAAACTGGAATATTGAAGGAATGAACCGCGTAATGTGAGTTTGGTTTCAATTCCTAGCCTTTTTATCAACCTTACTCTATTTCATCAGTTTTAAATAAATCTAACTTCCTTTGATATATTGAAACACTGCATACAATGAAGTACAATTTTATGTACAATGCAATATATTGGAACATTTCTGCAAGGAAAATGAAAATAAATTGTCGAATTCTAGATGTAAACATAATCGAACATACCAATTTCCAATTTTGGCACAAAACCATTCAACTTTCTTTTTTCCTATTAATATATATATAAATTCACGACAATGATTTCTATGGACGCTTCTAGTGATAACAATTTAAATTGAGAGACGAAGATTTCTTTAGCAATTTTAAAGAGTCTATTCTTATTCGTGTACCTGAGTGCAAGAATTTCATGTATTTCGGTATTGTATTCCATTGGCTACTATACCGAATATTTTACTAGAATAATAATATTGTCCTTAAATCATTTTGATTTTTCATATAAAAAAGCGCTTATTATTTTATAGCATCCAATGAAATCTTTAGTATATATGCTATGCTCATTCCTTGCAAAACTTTGTTTTCTGTAATTTCTTTCTTTTAGCCTAGTTTAATCCTGTGTGCCTTCTGCTTTCCTAGAGTCCTCCCTTTTAGAAATTGTTTCTACAATCAGAAACATATTGTAATTAATCTTCTTGTAGTGGCTGCAAAATAATAACAATAACTGTGAAATTGCAAGTTATGTTTCGCCACAGTAACATTTTAGTAGTGACTTAATATTTTAGTTAGTTAAACGTTGTATTTTACAGACTTCCGATAAACGAAAAGTTCGTGTTTCCATTTTGCTGCGACGAAGATAAGAAAAAAACTTTCTTGGTAAGTCCATTTTTTGCGTTTTTTGAGAAACCGAGGTAATTAACCTAAACAGAGAATACCTTGTAGCCTGTCAGTTTCGGTCAGAGCTTTGGATAGATTTTTATGGAAAATCAGTAAAGCATTTGCATAGTCAGGACGTTTCTTGTAAGGCGATGAAAATTGGCATGATGTGAGCAAAACGCATCTTTGTCTCTGTCCAAAACTTTATAAGCCAAGCCAAAATGATAGTGATCCGTTAGCAAATCTTTCATTACCATATTTAACCGATTTGCTATGTGCAAAATGTCTTTCATGGTGTTCTTTGAGGTACAGTGGTCGAAAGTAAAAAATTATAAAAAACAATTTTTTATGACTTCACACTTTAGAACTCAATGTTTTGTTTTGAATAACTCAAAGCTTAATAAGGACTACTAAACGAGCTTCATTTTTTATTCTCAAGTACTTTTTATTCTCAAGGCCAAACATTTAATGGTTTTTTATTTTTGCTCTGATGAAGCCCTGTATGCCGGGGCGAAATATTAGCATTCGTTTTATTTAATTTATTTTGAATTACATTGGATTCTCGTCGCCGTTTTGCTTTGTTCCTGAACTTTATCTACGTATTTATTTATACTCATTGCAAGATTCACATAATCTGGCGAACAGCCTATCCTGCGGTTCTTCCTTTTTACACATTTAATGTTTGTTAATGCACCTATGTAACATATAATCTACGCCCTTATAACCAAACAGAATTTGCCGATAGTAGCGACTGATTTTGCTTTTTTTGCGTCAAAGGAGAAGGGTATTTCTAAGGTGATCGAAATTAGATAATGGAACTAATGGACCGGTTGCTGCTACCTAAGGACCAAAAATTAGAGTGTATTTGAATTTTGCTGAAGTTTTGCATTTGATCAAATGTTTGTGTCTTACAGAATAGATATATTTCTTGCAGGAGGAGGGCACCGCTTCAGATGACAATTTTATGCAGTATGTTAAATTCGCTGAAGAGTATTTAGCAAGCAAAGGTGTGTAGTTCATTAAGACAAATTATAAAAGCTGTAACATATTAGGCAGATTTTTCTAGAGGATTAAGTAGGATTTTGAAACTTCATCTTCAGAACCTGCTTGTGTACATTGAATTGAAATGATGAGTAAAATAGTAATAAGAAATGATTGAGATAATTTTGAACCGTTCCGTTCATCAACTGCTTACCCTAACATCACCAAATCCCCCCCCCCCCCTCGCTGGGAACAACATGTAGGCAGTTGCAACAACATATACGAAGAACTCAATATTTTGCGGAAGGGAAGAGCAGGGCTGAAGATAGCAGTTGAGTTTGCATCTTTATACTCCTTCCTAGGCTAGAGGGGTTATATCGAGGGCTTAATGTCTGATGTGAAATTCTATTAAGTAATGTCACAGGCTAAAATTTTTATAATGTATTCAGGGAAGTACGTTGTATACTCACGAAAGGGAGAGTCAGTGGCACAGTGGCTTTAAGGCAGAGAGGCTACACCCCACCTTGAGCAAAAATATTTTTTGGAACATTTCAGAATTTTATTTAGTTTTTCGGATTTTGTCGGAAAATCATGACTAAGTCCCAATAACATTTTACTCGAATTGTGTCTCTCGGGACCGAGGCTAGTTTCTGCCCCTCATATTAATGCAGCCTCGTACTTGGCTGTGAAGAAGCCAGGAACCTAAAGCATTTTTCTTCCTTGAGTATACAGAAATCTTCTCACAAAACAACAAAACCTATAGCCTTATAAGACAAATTTTTAGATGGCCAGCCTCTGGACTTTTCACTCCCACGAATCCTCAAATAGCTTTTAACTTGCCATATCTTAATGTGGTCTTCTTTTAACCAGCTGCGGGCAAAATCAACGACATCTTCGAATACGAGAGTCAACCTGGTATTTAGATGTTATTTTCTTTTTTTAACAATTTTTAGCAGCCCGTTCTTTCATTTATGTATCGAAATAAGTTGAAAAGTTCCATTCTCATCCAAGAAAATTATTTCTTTTGTTCTCGTTTGATCAAGGTTTTGCTTTCTGCAATATTGTAAGACATCGAAAGAAAATATAAAAATAAAATTATTTGTCATTGTTCGAAGCTAGGGATTGGAGGCTTTGTATTCCAGTTTCGTAAATGAATATATTTTCATTAAACTCTTTTTAGATTTGCATATTTAAAACTTCTCCGTTTCAGTTCCTGAAATCCTCAGTAAGATAATTTTATGATTCAACTATTTGAAAATAGCACGGAAAGGCGGACAACTGTTAGTTACCGTATCTTAGTTAGATTATAGAATTAAGCTTACTTACGAGTGCTACAGCAGAATGAGGATATACCTAACAGAACGGGAAATAAGTACTAACAAAACACACGGGGGTACCCTACACAACCAAAGGCTTATTTGATTTAATTACCCGAGTTATTTTGAACCTTCTCTATTGGAGTTGCTCCTTAAAAAGCCCCTTCTTATCCATTGAATTGGATTTTCTCAACCACGTATATGGGGTAACTGCTAAGTGAAATGTTGGATTGTTATAACAGGGCTTAAAAGCAAATGGAAACAGAGTGGTCTGATCGAGGCCTTTTTTAACATACCTACTAGGAGGGGCTGGGCAATTACGTAATAGTCTATTGTCCTGTTCTTTAAGTAAGCAAAGTCTTGCCCCATTCTAATTTCCCTTCGAAACTGCTATGGCTGGTGGAATTTGTCCATGACTCCACCCATCGAACTATTTGGAGAGGTGAGACACCGGCTTTTAGAAATTTCCTTGTCAAAAGTATAGCTACAATGAGTCAAAAGTTTGTTGGCATTTGGTCACTTTTAAAGAAATGATTTTACCCTTTTACCCTTTAAATCAACCAAAACGACCATCTTTTCTGTGATTTTCTGGGGTCGTTGTCTCTGGAAATGGGGCTTCAGACCCTGAGTTTCCCCCATATAACTCTGACCACCCATAGTGACAATTATTCGAGCTTTCGGTATCTAATACGTTTTTCTTCAACGCTACCTTTTATTTTCCCAAATCCAAACATATTTTGGTTTTTGAATATCAAGTATACCTGTCCCCTTAGTGGGTAAACACACATATGCTAGGAACAAAGGAACAGAAGAGAGCGCCCGTTGGTACGATTAAACATGTTTTAACAGGCTAACTTGATAAAAATCAGCAACAAATCACTCTTTGTGTATTAAAATGCCGTAAGACTCTCAGCCTGCCACTTTCTTGTGGTAATTAGATGCTGATGCTTGTGTAAAACCTCGTGAGTCTTATCAGTGTCATTTATTCCAAAAAAATGTTTTTCGAATGTTGTTTCCTCTTGATCGACTTTTCTTCGTCGCATATTTATTTCCTTGTTGTCAAATCGTTGTGTGCAACAAGCATGAAAAAATTAATAATGAGACCGAATACTTTTCTCATTTTAAAACTTCTAAGCCGTTTAACATGGGTTGAGCTACCAGCTCAACTGAACGCCTATGAAAGTGATGTCGAAATCAGTCCCGTGTGAAAACAGGATGAACTTGTCCCCAATGCGATACTCTTGTCACTCTATTCTTTCTTTGAAGGCTCACACGCATTTTTATGTATGCCACACACGAATCTTCTCATTTTTTTAGTGAAATTGTTTAAATTTAGTTTTTGCTGTTTGTTTTTGTTTCGTTTTCATCGTATTTCTTTGCTTATCATGTAACTATCACAAAAACCTCTTTTATATTAAGTCTCCACCATCATATCATTAGTTTACTTAGGAGTTTTCTGCATTATTTTAACCACGACAAACCCTATTTTGAGTCTCGTTGCTGAAAATGGAAGACATTGTAAGATCGACGTTCCACTTATTAAGAGATCTCAAATTGCTCATTTTAAGACATTTCCAGTTGATAATAAAATTGATTAGGCCTTGCAACGTTCATGGTCGCTCTGAAAATCCAGTTCTTTTTAATTATCCACAATAATGAACGTCGTGGTGCTGATGCTAAATAGATATGCGCTTTCCAACAGAAATATTTGTTAAGTTTACAATGTTTGTGATCCTCGCTTTACTACGAAACTGATAGGCCTGGTAAATTTCGGAAGTAAACATTAATTAAGATCTATATTATTTTCTTTTCTTTTTTACTGTAAAATGTTCAAGGGAAGACAATATTTCTCTTATATTCGTTTTCAAGACCTATTTTCATCATCTCTGCAAATTGGCACTAATAAAGCTTTCTTTGGGCTCCTTTAAAAAAATTAAAAGTTTTTTCAAATATTATTAAACTTTCATGGGTCTCTCGTGTAGGTTTCTACTAGGGCCAGGGGCGAAAACAAAAATTTTTCGGAGGGGTGCAGAAATGATTTTTGCCGACAAAAAGGGTGTTTCTTACTATAAGGATAAATACTCTTATATGATGCTTTTATTTGTTTCTGTTTCCAAATTCAAACTTCAGGACCGCCCCCCGTACCCTCTTTGGTAACGGCCCAGTCTTCAGCCAACATAAATTCCCTTTAAAGCGTTGACCCCAGCTGCTTCTCAAAGACAGTTCTAAACAAGGATTCAATGAGATATTTATCTAAATCAACCAGTTTGCTATAAAATTGTCGATCGCCCTTTCGTAGATGACGAAAGTGACAACAATTCGTTGGAGTTTCCACAATCAACTCCAAAAAGGCGAAAATTGGAAGTTGTGAACATCACACCTACAAAGTCACCGACAAAATTCAAGGACCTAGTCACTGGCAAGTCCTGGCGCACTGGAACGTAAGCACCTTTCATTTTAGATTAACATTCTTTGCCAATATTAGGACGGGATTGTAGCAAAGTCCTTTATTATGCCTAATAGAAACCATATTTCTAGGTTAGTCTACACTTCCCAGACCTAGGTATTCTGACCTACCTTGAGATCTTTTTGTTATTGTAGTGAGACTCTTTGTAAATTATAGACTATGATTGATCGGATGAAATGAAGACGCATAAGTACTTTGCACCTTATCATGTGGCCTCTGTTATCAATGTTTTACAAATCAAAAGTCTTTGAGTTATGTCCTGTTCTATGACCTATTGGCCCTGTTAATGTTAAATTAAGGTATTAAGTTCCAAAAAAACAAAGTTTTTCCACAAACCATTTCTAAACATGCAACAATGGAAGTTTGTCTGAAGGATTTTTCTTCGCAGTGGTGTAGTGCTATCAAAATAACAAGGGGAGCTTTTTTTCACTTTATTTAATGTTGGTTTAAAAAATACTAGCTAATAAACAGCTAATTAACACCAACTTGTAACAATAACAAATATAACTAAGAAGAAATCGCGATGTTTACAAGTATCCAATATTAGAAATAAATGGTGTGCAAAGTCTACACGAGCAAGTAAGATCCGTCTGTTTAATTTGAGCTTTGAATACTTTACAATTTTCTGTCGATCGAATGTCTAACGGTATAGAATTCCACAATTCATTACATCTATAGTATATTGTATCCAGCCCATAAGTAACATATTGTATAAGCTCTTGCACAAAATGTTGCAAAAAACAATAGCAAAAGTAGAAATTTGCCAATTTTTGGCATCAAGAAGGGGGCTCAGCACCCCTAAGCCCCCCTAGCACTACACCCTTGTTTCTTCGTCATCTTTCTAACACTTTCTATTTCAATTTTACCGTTGCTAATTCAGGCAATCAAGCTTTTTTACTTGTTAGAGAACGGTGGTGATTTTATTTCTCAGTTGCCCTGTTCCAGTTTCCAGTACTATTTGGTTTTGCCTGACTCAGTTTAGCAATAAATATGATTTTCAAAATCGTAGAATTACAAAAAGGTGCGACTGTAGTATATGAACGGAACAACACCGTTCGTCCGAAATCGTGTCATCTCGTCTTTTATCGACTCGCTGCCGTAAGATGAATGATCTCGGATAAAGTTTGTTGCTGCAGGGAGACTGTGCTTATTGTTTAAACCTTGCGTGATCATTTTATGATAAAGGCTTTTTGATAATACAAAATGCAAAGAGGCTCAAATCATGATTTTGCATAGTAGCACCTGATTTGACACCAATAAGTCTCCTGACGTAGTCTACATGACCTCTTGACCTCCCAGACGTCTCCATTCTTCGACCATGTCGCTTCCTGCTGCCGCGTACCTGGCGTCAAACTCGATTTTATTTCACCCCTTTCTTCAAAGGAGAAGCCAATTTAATTAATAGTTTTCCACTTTTTTGAAGTAACAAGTATAGCAAGTTGTAAATATGTTACGTGCCCATTACCACATCACAACTGATTGACGTCATAGGTTAGTCAGCTGGTGCACCAGAAGAAAGCTTAAAAGTTTTATCGATGTCAATAACAAGAAGTCACGCTTCCCCTTGTTGGTTTTCGAACACAATGAAATCATTTTCTAATTCCTTTTCTCTGCCTTGAACGGTTGGTTCAGTTTTTTCACTTTCTTTCAGCTGATGGATCAGCTTCTACTATTTAATTGGTTTATCGTTACCTACCACACCCAGTCTTAGCCAATCATGTAACGATTTCACTCAATCGCCAAAGTCATGCAGTTATCCAATTTAAGTATCAATTTAACAACATTCCACCTTTACTTCACCTTGTCACAGAACGTATTCTTATTCTGTGACCTTGTCCCTCTTCGCTTATCTTATGAACCTTATATGTAGCCAAATTTTGGTACATCTCTATTGACAAATACTGTATTTGTTTCCATTTTCTCGCGCACTGTGCAGAGATAACATTCTGGTCAAAAGGATAATGCCAGATTTTCTCCAAAAGACGATATAGCTGAATTTTCCCACGCTACCGACACCAGCAACAACATTAGATATCGTTAAGCTCTAGCATTATGATATAATGATGACGATTAAAATTTCTTTTCGGAAGAAGGGGATTGGATTTCAGTACAGAACTCCACTAATTATTAATTTCAATATAGTACTTCTAGTGTATTTGCAATCATGAAGTCTCTCGATCCAACTCTGTTTAACATCTGAAGCCCACTACACGCAACGTAGTCTCTAACCTTTTTAATTCTTGGGTTAACAACTCAGTAAATATTCACAGGGTGACAAGGGAAACTGATACCTTATATACTTTTTCCTTGTTTAACTTCAGCAAAATGTCACCAGGAACTACGTAAATGTATTTTACGATAATTCTGTTTCTCATCTTAGTTTTGTTTTACACACTTTTATAGCGTTTTGTACCATGACTTATACATATGTTATGTTTTAGTCGTTTGTATTGTACCCCCTAAACAGTTTTGAGTATTATCACTAGTTAGTTTTTTGATGACAGGGCTTTTGATTCAGCTATCAGTTTTTATTCATCTAATACCGTCAACTTTGTGTAATTCGAACTGTTTGCGGGGTCGTCAAAATGTTCGAATTACGAATAAGTCAGGAGTTCGTACTATAGAGGTTCTTGTTAAGAGTTTTTCAAGGGTTCTCAAATCTTGCTCAAATTAGTAAAATTTCGATTTTCACGAGTTCGAGTTAGACAGAGTCTGCATAGTTTGTTTAAATGACTTTAGTGTTTCTGTAGGAACACACATGATCGCAGACCACATTTAGCTAATTAAACTACATATATTTAGCTAACTAGAAGGCAAAAACTTTCATTTTTCTTATCATTTGGTGGTGCTTATCTTTTTAATTTTCACAACAATCTATCTATTGACTATCTCGCGGCTTCAGTTAATGCCAAATAAACCTAAATTGCACCCTTCTATCAGTGGCTGTGGTGAAATATTCTTTGCTCCATTCATATCAAATTAAAGTATGATTACATTGAGATTATATTTATCGAATGATCAATGAAAAATACATCTTTTGTAACTCTTACATAATCTACTGGGCTGGCTAGATATTTTGATTCTTTCATTGTTGATTATTTATACTTTTAGTACCGTGAAAATCTAACATTTTGACCGCTATATGATGCTGGTTGGGACTGTTTTTACTTTTGCGGTACCTTCTTCAATAACTTTCTTGTGTAGTGAATGTGTATGATACCTATTTGAACCCACCACCCCATAGGCCAGTTTCTTCAATTATAAACCTACAGAAAACAATACTTTTAGAAGGATGTATCATCGGATTGATGCAAAAGGGCTACACTTTGCCCCCCCCCCCTACTCAGCAGCAGCTGATGCCGCCACGTAATACCTCTGATACCGCCATATCTAATGCTGCCCTCTAATGCCACGTAATACCTATAATGCCGCCATATCGATCAGGGTTATTGCCAACTGGGCTTTTTCTCTTGTGCTTTTCTGTCAAACGTCTTATTAAATGATGCTACCATGGCGTCAGAAGGCTGTATATGCACTTCAGTAGTGGACAATCCCTAATATTTTGTGTTTAAGCCTTAATAAATCCATGCTACGTGGTTTAAGTTTCTCGATAGCAGAGAATGGTTTATGCTTATCGAGAAATTGGCACGATGGCATTTCCTGTCGTATCATCTTGTAATGGGTTATGTTTTAGTGATATTTTTAATAAAGTACATTTCAGTTAATTCATTGCACCAAATTTTATGGTTTTTGTCTAAATTGCAATAACTTACGTTACAAGGTATGTTTTGTTTATGTTTGGCTCTAATGAAAAATACAACAGTATACTGTTCACCTATCTCCATGTGCATCTTATTCCTTTAATAACTGTAGGATATGTGTGGCATGTTGGCCTATGTGAGACCCATTAAAGCTGCGCTTTCTTTGACAAAACCTATCCTAATACTCAATGTAATAACTGATTTCCTAACTTTGCAATGCCAGTTTCATAAAAGACCTGATTGTGCGTCGTACAGTATCAGTCAGCGATGCAACTTTGAATCTGAAATAAAATTGTACTTAGAAAGAAAGGGTGAATTACATTAACGAAGTTTCGACGTTTCGAGTGAAGACATTACAATGCTCAAAAATCGACCATGCAGTTCCCCCTTTTTATTCTACATAGATTTTATTTTGAATTCAAATTTATATTGTTTACACTGTCAGCTATGGTAAATATATTCAGCGCCGAAAGTTAAAAAGTAAATGACTTTTTGGTGTCGATTGTCATCTTTAAATTTTATGCAAACGTTTCGTTAGATGTTTCATCTTTTTCTATAGATCTAAAGAAGAACAGAAACAACTTCTATCGGCAATTAAAAAAACTCGAGTAAGTTTTGTCATTTGCTGTGGTTTGTTGCTATCTTGCTAGATTTTATACTGTGGAAAACATATCTTGAAAAAAATGTTGAACTGATTCTTGTTTTTTTGTCTTTGAGTTTCAGAGCGGAGCTACTTTAAATTGTTTTAGTTTGTTGCGTAGAATCGTGATAATAACACTGTTTCAATTTTTTAAAAATCGACCACTTTTAACCACATCTTTGAAATCAGTAACACCTTTAAAAACCCTTTTCATTTGTCTTTAACTATTAGGCTGTTAGATTTTTAGAAGTGTGGCATTGATTCTGAGCCCGATACATAACTTTTCTTTTCTACCTTGAGCAGTAACTTTCAGCGAAATATTAAGAACTAATAAGACCTAAAAAGTGTAAATAATTGAAGAATGGAGTATGTGGTCTTGAAAAATGGAAGTCGAGTTTTTGACGTAGTTGACTGTGGTTTTTATGTTTTTTCAATAGTAGTGCTTTTGAGAAGCGCCATCAATTTTTAGTTAAATTTTGATTGTTTATACCTTGTATCATGATTTTACAAACAATCAAGTATTCAAAAATTGGCTTGATTATTACATGATGAATATAGACGGGTTAGTGCAAGGTAGCTGAAAGATTATTTTCTTTTTAGCCAACGCTAGAAAAGATTTTGCATGGAGAAATCGAATGCAAAAGGCACACAATTTTTACGAAGGGAACTACCAAAGAAAAAAACATGCTGAAGCATTCCAGTGGCTATGGACCGATTGATGATGATAAAATTGTAAGATATGTTTTGTTATTTAGTTTTGTATGTTATGTTATGTTATGTTATGTTATGTTATGTTATGTTATGTTATGTTATGTTATGTTATGTTATGTTATGTTATGTTTTGTTATGTTATGTTATGTTATGTATGTTATGTTATGTTATGTTATGTTATGTCAAATTATGTCATCTATGTTATGCTATGTTATAGTAAATGTTACTCTTATTTGATTTAGGTCGCCATGTATGTAATCATCAGGTAGAAATGCCAAACCTCTTTCTTTTCAGGCTGAAAAAGTTTTGGAAAAACTACTAGAATGGTATAACAACTCTAAAAAGAGAAGGAGATTTAATTCTGTTACTTACGTATCAGAAGTGTGGCTTCCTGAGGTAGGCTTTGTTGATGTTCTGTTTTAATGTATCATAGCTTCGTATTTTCATTCATTTATCATAACTTTCTAATTATCAGTTAGTTGATTAAAAGTGTATGTGTGATTATGGTCACAACTTTTGTTTGAGTTGTTTTCTGTTAATTCCTAATGTCTGCGCTTGCAGTTCTCCTGCAATTATGCCTGATGCCTAGCACCATTTAACTTGGTTTAAACTGATAAATTGATGATATATTTTGCATATTTTAACGTCTAGTCTTTAGCTCAATTTTCAGAATATTTTGTCTTCAATTTCTTCATGTCTTTCTCCATTTATAGCAGCATATTCACTTATGATATGATGTTCCATTTTAGTTTTTCATTTTTCAAATTGCAAAAGGAACTACTCCGCTACCGGAGGCTAAAATTATTTATATCAGAAAAGCAAACTTGTATTTTGTCATTCCTACTGCATTTTTTAGCATATCTAAGAATTTTTTCTATTTTATTCAAAAATTCTACAATAAAAAACAACTCAACACACAACATATGAACCCCTTTAATACACCACAAGGAGGGAACCAAAGGAAATAGGAGATAGTGGAAATCCCATTGAAATTAATGTTTAAAAAATGAAGCTAAAATTCAGCTAAATAAAAAAAATTTTCACACATACAGAGCCGATATGAGGATGAAAAAACGAAGAGAATTTAAACTTTGTGATTCAGTTTTGAATTTTTGAAACAGTTTTGGAATGTTGAATTTCTGAAACTGTTCCCCTCACAGAAACAGTGAGGGGAACAATTTTTCGAATTTTTTTAACTAAGCCAGCCAGTTGCGCGGATGGAAGTTAAAGTTAGTTCAAGCAGGCTTCTCTTAACGCCATTAGGAAGATCTTTGCAATCGTGCAACAAGCGTCGCATTATTAGAGCGTTGTTTGTAAGCATCTCGCTTTGGAAAAATGATCGTCTATGTGATGGGTAAGAAACATTTTAAAGGGGAACATTGGCATAGGAAACTCCACTGTACCCACTGTATCCTGCGGCGATTGACCTCCTACCCTAAATAATTATCAAGATTTTCTTTCTGTTGCATGTTAGTATTGTTTGTTATATGGATGGATTTTATTCTCACAGTGATGAACTCTTTTAATTCCTGTGATACGCAAGTCTGACAAGTAGTTTTAAAACCTATGTTCGAAGACGGGTTCTTTCTGCCCCTGTCTTAAGTAGGCCCATATTCTTCTATCACGTTCTCCTGATGGGCGTATCATTCCATTCAAAGATGTATTTCTTTCTTTTTAGGCTATTATCATGGCTTTGATGGACTCAAGAAATATTGGAAGACAGAAAGCCGAAGAAATATTTAATAACAGCAAATAAGAGCAGGCACCAAGCTATGGCCTACTCATGTAGGAGTTGGCAGACCACCACGAGAAGGGCCTTACTGGAAAAAATAGTAATTTAAAAATACTTCTAACGAGCATTTCATGGTAAAGTCTTTCCTCTAAGGTGGAAATCTTCAACAAGTCGATAAAAAGATTCTTTTTTTAAGCCAGTCTACATTAAGTTCAAATATTTTATGTGAGTGCAGACAAAGAACAGTGGTACAGTAGGATGTAGATATTTGACTGAAGGTTGTGCCAGTTTTTTGCACTCAATGTACGACATGTTGCCAGACTTGTTAAATGTTGTTTTTCGTGTAAATAGATATTTGTTGTTATGTCTTTCTGTTAGAAAGGTTTTTAAGTTATGCTAGAAATTTGACGAAAACTCTGAAGTCTATTTTTACGTCAATTTTTTGTTCATCAGTCCTTGACTTTAAAGTTTCCTTAACAGATAAACTTCGTTGTGGGCCAATTTTGGGTCAAGTGAAAATTTTAGAAACATTTTCGAGAGAAGTAGCTTTACATTTTCTCATTTTTTAAAAGTACTTCGAATAACAATGCATGTTTTGGAAGTCTCTGGAATGTCTATTGCATGTTATCCATGTCCGCGCTAAAATTTACCATATTTGTTGGTTTTGCCCAGAGAAAAGAATTCTGAATAGCAGAAATTGGTCTTTGGGTTTCTCGCAGCACTTGTTGTTAATAAGCGCTAATCGCTCAGATCCACATATTGTTGTGACTTCACAATATATTTTTTTCGGGCCTTTCGACAGTTTGCACCTTAAAATATTCACACCACTTTGTTAAACTGTTTTCAACTCAACACACAACTAAGTGTCTTGTTTCCCAGGTTTTGTTTTCTCCGAGCCATTTGTGAGTGGAAAGTTTCCGCCAGTAATCTCAAATGCTATTTTGTTATTTTTTGTCCATTTAAGGCTATAACTCGAATATTTTTGCCACCTGAATCAAAGCAGGCATTAAAAGATTTAAGATTTTTATCTATTGATCTCAGGAAAAAGGTCAAGATTAAAGTAGTCTCGACTTAAAAAAGCCTCTTGTCGTTTTATTCAAGTGATACCTTTCTCATAAATGATATCTTGTTTGATCCCACTACGCTGTCTTACCCTAAATTATTTTATATTCACGGAGCAGTACCATGAACAAACTCTAATTTCACCATAAACTGACTCAGCAAGATGACCAGGTGTTTTCATGGACCATGTTGCAACGCCCAGAAGAAAAAAGATTTTCGTTACTGACCGTGACACAATAGTTCAACATAAGTGAAAATTTCCATCTAGTCGTCAACCACAGCCATAGTTTGCTATCATATTTTATTCACCTTTCACACTCCCTGGTACACTCTCTTTATAAGAACTAGATGATATTTTTGGATAATTTGAAGCACCAGCCTTTTTAATGTTGCTCTTATTTCGACATCGATTTGTATACATTTACAAACTATGATTTTCTTCTAAAACTACTGAAAACAGTTTTGTAAACGTGCTGATCAAGGATTTGTTAAAATTAGAAACAATTTTCAAAAAAACGTTTTTTCTTTTAATTTTCCATCTGAGGCTTGGCATGCTCTTACGTTATTCTTATATGTTTGCCACATTGACCCTCAAATTTCTTATAAAATGTTTTCTTACAAAGTTCCGTATGACTGTGTCAGGAGTTTTCAGAGCTAGATTTTTAAGAATTATTGTAGCCCAGTTACCAAGTTAGAAGGTCCGGGCAGGAACAAACAGTTAAAAATAGATTTAACCCTTTTTGCATTTGGGTTGTGTTCTGGATAAGTGGTAAACTAAGTCTGCTTGAGTTTTTTGCGTATCTAAACGCAATTTTCCTTCAGTTTAAGATCCCTACAACACCACAGTCGCCGCACCTTTAGCCTCAAAATGAAGTTTGGTTCAGCATTACCGCTCTCGTGTTCATGTTTCCTCTAATGTGCTTGTTAATCTAATCCTACTTTCCCCTACAGTTGTTCCTCTTCTTCAGAATCCCGGCTGCGGGGTACTTTCCCCTACCTATTCATACATATCTCTACAAAGCCCCTGCCCTGCTGCTATATTTTTAGCTTGCTGAATTATTTGCTTGAAAAATCAGTATTACACCATACTGAATTCCAAAGTAAATTTTAGCAAAACTGTCGGTTACATTGATGCCCTTTTCATAATTACGGATATGCACGATTTTTCCCAGCAGGTTTCCTCATTACCCGCTGCATAGTCCCGAATTCCCCCTATTATAAGGTTTTTCCCTACGGGTGGCAACACTTTTTTAAAAATCTAATGACTATTGCCTCTGTGTCTCCCGTTGGGCACGCCCCTGTAAAATGAAGGAAAATTCAATTGCCGTGTACATATAATGGAGACTTCGGTGGCGAATATTGACAAATCGCATAAGCCCGTACCACAAGGGCAGGTTCTGGTATAATTCATACTGATATCTTTGACCAACTTGACTAAATAAATCTTGAATAGACTTTTATTAACGTACACCATACCTACAAGACCTTTTTCGAACGAAACATTTGCACTTTTACAATTCAGTATCTTTACTAGTTCTTCACAGTGATTTTAAGAGAAGATTTTCATCCGAGCATCAATTTAAATCCAATGGTAACTTTCGCAAATGTTTCTCTTAGCTTCATTTGACGTAATTCCGTTGCAACGCGATCCATTGATACCGGTAAATTACATAATTTATAAAATTGTCACCAAAGTCATGCTCAATAAGTCAGTTGCAGACGGAAGGAGAAAAAAGGAAGAGTAAAATTACAGCCAAAACCAAAGAGACATGACATTGTTATAGCTCTAACTGGAAGAGGAAGCCATTCAAAAACGATTTTACGTATTTTCAAACGGAAGCGAATTGTTTAATGCATTTTTGCGTGAGATCTTTGACATTCCAAAAATCGATTAAGACAATCTGAAGAATTTGAAGGAAGGAGGCAATGGGTGTCAACCCCTTTCAGAAAGCACTCACCGCAACCCAAACTGAATGTTTCTCGTTAGATTCAACGAAATAGGAATTTAAAGTATCCCTTAGGTTGTCTATTAAATTTGTCCACTCACCCCTTTTAATACTGCAGCACCATCCAAATCTTCAAGCATGTCCTAACAAATGTATTCAGCCATCACAATTTGACAAATTTTTCCCAAGTGCTCTAAACGTGGTATTCATTGCTGACGCTATGTCAAATTTCCCGCCACTGAGGTTCTCCTTCCCAGATCCTTTCATTACAACTCTAGTATCAACATGAAGTGTAATTTATTTGAAATTTTAAAGGGAGAATAGAAGGATTTCGTAGAATAATCAAAACTTGCTCACGAATTTAAACGAATTAAAATACAGTGGCGTACTGAATAATTTCTGGAAAAGGGGGGGGGGGGGGGTGATAGAGAAGAAGGATTGGTTAAGCAAAGAGAATTGACCGTCAGGTTTAATCGAGAATAATTCATTGAAATATAAACCCTAATTTTTATTCTGAAACTCACGTTGCATACTTTGTTAAGGCAAGACAACAGAGTGCAGCATTTGGTTATCTTACAGTTAAATAATAACTGGTAAAATAATTACACTAAAAGCTGAAGTCATTTATCAAGAAAATCACATATCACGGAATGTTTTTAATTGGTTTCCGAAAGTGAAAACCAACTACGCTGCTTCTCAGTTTTTCGTTTACACCAAATAATACTTTTCAAGCTCTATATTTGAGCCAATTTTCTGGTAAACAACGAAATCGTGTTCATAGATCACACAAGGCCTTTTCTACTCGCATAGACTGGAAATGCTTAATTCCAAATTAGGATAAAAGTTTTGGTTTTAATGACACAAAAATTTTGTTCCCCATTTATTAGCACAAATGGAATGCTCCACTAACAAATAAAAGTGCTTGATGATGTAAACTCCGAAACGCAACCCCTAATGAATCACTTGTCGTGTCGTGTCGTGCTTTTATCGTGTCGTGAATTTTTATCAAATCAGTTAAAATAATCTTATCAGATATTTGCTATTGTTTCCCTCCTGGCTCGTGTCAGGCTCTCTAAAATTAAAACACTCATGGTAAAAAAATCACATCAATTTGAAATATTCTATGACCAATTAATGCGTTGACGCAAATTATATGTCATTGCTGGCCCAATGGCTGCCAATTTTCTCCAAATATGGGTTGGATTGCCCCAATGAGGTGTATGGAATAGAGATCTTATTGGATTGCCCAAAAGAATTTTACTGCAGTTACATTGACTGCTGTAGAGTGGAATGAATGAATGGAACACCGTCGAGCTAGAAAATCCAATTTATGAATAATTGAGCGAGCCATTATTCTTTTTTTTCAACCATTCTATCAAAACGAGCGAATCGGGTTCGACTCCATTTCCAATCAGGTTTCTCGAAAAGTCGCGAACGAGGACAATTAGGATTATCTCCTCCGCATTGACGTCAATGCTGACGCACGATCATTTGCGATTTTATCTTCGGAATGCGACAGTTTCCTTGACAATTTGTTTACTTCTCCATGTTAAAAAACTCAAATTTATCATATTTCTACATATATATCTTCAATAAAACTTGCCTTTGTCTACCTTGCTTTATTTATTTAATTTCCAAAAATCACTGTTTTAGCTTACGTAGTATAGGCCATATTATCGGTGGGAATTTCGCAGATTGTCGATTTTTCTCGTTCCGCGTTTTTCGGGATGTCCCGCGATTTCCGGAAATTTGAGTATCAAAGCTTGGGTAAAACCTTTAAGCGAAAAAATACTTCGTCTTTAGAAAATTTATTTAACATGATGTTTCGAGCCTTAATGGCAACCTACAAAACCTTCAGTAGGGCAAAACTACAGCGGAGCCCGAAAGTTGCTGGGGAAATCACTGATCGGGACTGTTATCGTTCAACCGGGGGCTAGGTCTCATACAAATGTTTCCTCGAATAAAGAATTTACCATTTAAAAGATTTTTTGATTAGGAGCTTGTTTATGCAAGAAAATTTATTTTATAGCAAATGCAAATGTTTTTTGTTATTTTGCTTATTCTTAAGAACTTTTAAAAATGTTTGTTTTTACTGAGTAAGTACATGTCGAGCCTAAACCGGATTGACAAGAAGTGGAAAGTCCCCCCCTGGTTGCAAATTTGAAACGGCCAATGAGAAACAAGCTTTCAATTTCTATATAAGCCGCACACTCAACAAAGATCGTTAAGTTGAATGAGCTTGTGTGAGTGAGTACAAGTCGAAACGAACTTTGTGATTAAAGACAAACTTGAGGTAAGAAAGTTTCAGTATACATTCAAATATGACGGAGATCATACGATTCGGTAACGAAAATTTTTCATCTGACGGATATCAGAATAGTCAAACGACTGAGGCCAAGATCGCGAAGGATGTTGCCCGGGAGTACATCTTCCTCAAAGTTGGACGACCGCTGAAGAACTCTCCTCGAAGAGAAACAGAAATTATTGTCAGGTTAAGTGAGGAAATTGAACGTAAGCATGACATGCTTCTTAAAAGTATGTGCAATAGACTCAATATAAATTCCGAAAATGCGTACAAGACATTTTGCGAAATAGCCGAGGAGATATTCAAAGACGATATCAACTGGGGAAGGATTGTTGTCCTTTACACATTCGCTGGAAAGCTAGCGATCCACTGTATGAACAATAAAATGGATAACATGATTGATAAAGTGATCCTATGGCTAGGAAACTTCATTGCTAGAAAGCAGATTTGGATTAAAGAGAAAGGAAATGGATGGGTAAGCTTGATTTAGGTCTTGTTTTTCATGTTTAACGACCGTTTAAATGCTGTTTACAAGAGCAAGAAAGACAAATATGGGTGTTGGCTTTTAAGTGCATAAGCCTCTGCCTTCAGGAGGTTAATATTGAATTTTTGTTTTCTTTACGAGATGGAATTAAAATAAAAGCCAGTGTTCCGAAATATGGTCGGCGTCATAGTAAATGTGATATCCAGGTAGTCGGTTTTCGCGGTTTTGTTTTAAAATCATAACATTTATTCCGTTAAAGAGTTATATCTAAATAACAAACATTAAATTTAATCAGAATTAGTTCTTCTGCATCGGACGTGCCCCATAGTAGGATGGGCATAGGCAATAAAACATGCCCTCCCGCATCTCCTGTTTCGTGTAAAAATTTAACGTATTTCCGATTAGCATTGCTTGCATATTTTGAATGTAAAACGAGGAAAATGTTTCCAGGTCTTTTGGCGATCTTTTGGCAAAATCCAAATGGTTTCCAGGCGTTTACAAGAGAAATGTCATCGCGTGCGAGACCTTGTTTGATTATCTCGAGACGCGTCTGGAAGATATTCATGAGCCGTTATGAACGACAGCGAGCAATAATTGCCTCTCCCGTGCCATCAGATATTTTGTTAATGTTTGTACTTCATGAAAATTATTGTCGTTAATTCACATCGTCACTGACTTAAAAACAAAATTGTTTTCGCTCGATTAGAAAGCTACAATGTCTACCACCCTCCGTTTCTATGACAATGAAAAAGTCGCAGATACCACTCGCCCGTGTTACCAAGAGCTAATTTTTCAAATATATGCCAAACTATTTTAAATTTTCAAGAATTTTCATCCATTATGAAAGTTGACGGATTTTTCTATTTGCCCTGGCTGTTTGCCCCGGAGTTTTTCTCAATAAAACATACAACTGATATTTTAAAATTTGAAGACCTAGTGCAAAAGGCCTAATGTTGGAAAGACCTATTGTAAAAATGATCGAATCGTTAGATGGCTTGCTTGTATAGGGATAAAATTTACTCTTTATGTAGGGTTGACTGCATTTATCTGCATCACAAGACCTAATCTGCTGCTTGTTTCTAAGAAGACATTTCCTGAACATAAGTTACAAATATTTTAATCATGGTTGCATTGTTGTTTGAACTTACACAAAGAGATTTATTTCTATACGCATTATTGGAGA
This sequence comes from Rhopilema esculentum, assembly GCF_057945365.1. NCBI lineage: Eukaryota > Metazoa > Cnidaria > Scyphozoa > Rhizostomeae > Rhizostomatidae > Rhopilema > Rhopilema esculentum. Next base: position 11,490,331 of record NC_142834.1, on the reverse strand, counting down.
AAATTTCAGATATTTATCCTTTTAGAATTTAACGGTTATATTTAAACATGTTCAGACATGCTTGTTACAAAGAAGCTTTCTCTCATTACAGACTGGATTCATAGAAACTTTCAGAGATGCCAAAAGTGACAATGAAAAAATGTGGTACCAGGGGCTGGTTGCAACAACTCTCGGACTTGGAACACTAGCAGCAGCCTTTTACATACACAGCTAATGCACATGACATGACATCACTGTGGTAGTTGACAATGGGCTGGTGGGTGTTGCATCAGAAAGTCGCACTGAAGGTTCTTCATTGGAATGCAGGGTTGCAACCATGGCTTGTATAGCAGTATGAAACTGGAAACTAGCCTGATCTGTAAAGGATTGAGGAAGCTGAAAGATGTTGAAACAAACTGAAAGTATTTTAAGACCGCTGGAGGAGGCTTAGCAACACTGAAGGAAGTGGAATACTCAACAATTGCAACCAAAGACCGATAAGCTAACAAGAATTGACAAACCTTTTTGAACATTTCTTCAAAACATTTCTTTTAATTTTTTGGCCCTTGTGGTGCTTATCTGGGCTGCATCATACGCTGTACTTTGATTCAGGGTTTTCATCTAATGAACTTTAAGCTTCAGTTTTTTGATTGATAAATCAATTCTAGTTTATTTTGAGCGAGGGGCAAATCACTCCTAGAAAATCTCAAACACCTTTTGTGAAAAACCTAATGTTTTATCTGAAAATCCCTAGAAATCCTTTTGTTTTTGGAAAAATCTGGTATGCTATTTGCAATAGTGAATTGCCTCTCGGTTTTGAGTTTTGGATATTTTTTTTTTAATTTTGATATATTTTGCTGACCACGCAAGGCTGTTTCAAGCTATTGGCAAGAATTCCAGATCCAGCAAATTGTCATGCACAGTGGTGAACAATAATGGCTTTGTCAGTTGTGAATAGGATATATAAATATATATATAGATATTAACACAAGAGCTATGTATAAAAGAAATAATAATTTATTGTAAATATGTATGTAAACTATTTAAAGAAGAGTGGAGAAAAAGAAACAAGAGAAATATTACTATCTGTAGTTTTGCAGCCTGTCTATCTGCTTGGTATGTTACAGAGGAAGGAAAGTAGCTTCTGGTTTGTGGAAAGGTGTTGAAATAAGTTCTAAGTTGAAATTTTTTAATGTAACCAAAGAGAAATGAGAATACAAAGGTCCTTGAATGATAAGTAATATATTTTTGCTGAACCAGTTTAAACCTCAAGTCAGCACTTTGAAGTCAAGAGGGTCTAGGTGCTCTGCCCCACAGATTTTCATGCATCAGCTATGTCCTAAATGCTCCCAGAAAAAGGACAACACCCTTAAGTGTCGGACAAGAATGTGTTTGTAAAGAATGAATTTGTTGATTGAGGGCCATGTTCAGACTAGAGAAGTCCCATGACCATGAACATCAAAGTGCTCTGACACGAGTGAGCCTTCTGTGTAATCCCAATCCTGTGCATATGCCCTTCTCAGAAATTTCACTATATTGCTCGTTGTATAACTGGAAAGCTTTGATGCAAACCAAAATGGCACCAATTTGAAAAAAGTTCTAAAAGAATAGACTACCGAAGTCTGACGTCATCGAAAATCGATTTTTAGAATTTCTATAATTTGGCCACAAAATCTTAAAGAACGGCATAAAATACCCATCAATATGCAAAATTTGTTACATATGCTCAAAATTGGGCGAGATATGGCCAATAAGAGATTTCAAGTTTGCTAACGGATTACTGTTACTCTGCCCTAGTTCATAAAGTTATGAACCAAGACCAAATTACAAAGGTTTGATGGGGCAAGAGCTTGTGCTCAAGTGGCTATATCTCAGCCAATTCGTAATGCCTTTAACTGATTTTGCATATTTAAAGGTTTTTAATGCTGCTCTTTCAGTTTTTGGGATCAAAGTTAAAAAATTCTAAAAATAAATTCTTATGACGTCATCACTTCGGTACTCTATAATACCTGGGTATTTGGGCCAAGAATAAGGCAGGTAAACCCTTTAAAATTGTTCCATGTTTATGGAAAGGTGCATAAAAACTCCTTTCAAATATTATAAATTTTGCAAGCTAGCTAAAAGATATTTGTAAGTAAATCGAAAAATTTCGTCAAGAAGGTGTCGTCCGGATTCTACAAGTAAATGTTTTAGGCCCCTTTAGTAACCTAGTATTTGCATGTTGATTCATCTTATGTGACCTTTATTTGAAATGCAAGATCATAAGGGGAAATAGTCGAACAAATGATACGGTGTGGTGTTGATGAAAAGGGTGGGGCTCTAGCACGAACTCGAAAGTTGAATGTCTACAATATCAGAATCTCCCCGCATTGTTTCAATCCTGGCTTTTTCAATTATATATATAAGCCGATTTTGTAAAACGCCACAAATTTTTTGTAACCGTGTTTTCAGATATCGTCATCCTCTAATTCTATTCCCTGTCAGCATCAGCTCTCAGTTAGTATCAGGTCATGAGGCGTGCTTCTTCTAACGTCTAGTATATCGAGAATGCCCTGGAACATGACTGTGGGAACAGGTCACTGCAAGTGTCGAAAACTGTTAACAGCTAGGATCAGTGCCAGTGACAGCTGCCTGTGCCTGTGTTGTGGATACCAGACACGATTGCAAAACCCCAATACCAAAAATGTTGACATAGTTGAAAACAATAAAGCATAATTTCCAGACAAAATGCAAACAGAGCAATGACGTGAATATCTGCAAACAAGACTTGGTTTACTGCTAGATTTATCAAGTATTCTTCTCTAGGTGCACGCAAACTTATTGCTAAACATGGATATGTGTTCCTAGTCTTGTTTGCCTAACCATTCTGGCTTCCATTAAAGGCATTCGACACAGATGGAAGCGGTTGACCAATCGAATTGCGCACAGAGAAAAACATGTGAACAGTTTCCGCCTTTCTGCTAATCGGCGAAACCCTAGAGTTGCTTCACCAATGGTTTCACGCACCCTAATCGAATTATTTTTGACATCGCTGTACTTGCGCATTTAAAATTCCTCTAAGATGGCAACGTTTTCATGCTTTTATTGTAAATAGACCTCATTATCGCTTTTAAACCTTGACACAGATATCAGACAGCCGTACGTTTGTCATAAAACACAATATTTGAAACTATACTTGTTCAACATGTCCTTTTTTGGAAGTCTAGAATAAACACTACCCGATCGCTGACATTTAAACATAAATTGTCTGAGTCTCTCAAAGGCTGATTTATGTTTATGATTTATGTTTTCTGAGAATAAAGAAATGATAGTTCTTATTCTGGATAAAAAAAAAGAAATATAAGTTCTTAGGGCATGGGCTACTCTTAGGTTTCCTTTTTATTTTGCAAATTTGAATTTACACTGTGTATGCCAACATTTGAAAGATACAGTACTACCTTGTCATTTTTTAGTACAGCTGCCTCTACCTTTATGAATTTAGACGAAAGTAACATGTTTTGGACAAATTTGATCAGGGTGGTAGAAAAATGGCACCAAAGGCTTTTCTTTATACGCCCCAAAGCCCACTGTTTTATGTTGAATTGAGTGTGTAGTGGCCTGTAGTATACACCAGTTCGCTTCTACTAATAATGACACTGACAGGGTCCGAATGTTGTTTCTCTCTCCTCTTTGCCTTACTTAAATTAAGTTACGAATACCTTAGAGAAGGATTAATTTCTGCAAATATTTTTAGATATAACAGATTTGTTCAATGTATACAAAGAGGTCCATGTCGAATTAGAATCGATTTTTGGTAGTGGCCTTAAGAGTTTGCTACAAAAGAAATCTGGTGTTGTTTATAAGACTCAAATTTTCTTTCACGCCTCAATTAATCCATTCACCAAACTCTTGACGTTTTTTTCTATGATACCACTTTCAAGCAGAGTTTCGTCACTTTTTGCGTTCTTGTTTATGTCTATTGGCAAGAAATTGAGTCTAAGCGAGACAAAGAGATAAATAGAATTGAAGCCAGACAATAAGATAAGAAGGACAGTGACCAGGTCATCAATGTAAAAACTAGAATTTCATTTGCATACGCAATTTTGTGATCACTATCATCTACTTTTTCGTTGATTTCAGCATGTTTCACACGAGGAGGTGGTATTTTAAGCTTAGAGAACCAGCTGCTGTGAGAAAGAGAGAATTATTTCATATTTGCGTGGGTTAGGCTTAAATTTCGCACAAACATCTGCGTATAGTTTTATTGCATTGCATTATTCATAACTATTTAATTGACTTGAAGATTCTATTTGCTCCTTAAAGACAAAATATCTGTGAAATTTGCAATCAAAACTGGGTGAAGCATGTTTTATTCTAACTTGTTGATGTCCTGTTGCTTCAATGCAGGCTTCTTGCCAGTATTTGCAAGAAAGCAAAGCAAATCGGTTCCTTTTCTCTTTGTAAAGATCGATGATAACTTGAATTATTCCTTTTTATAAGAAAGCACGTATGAAGAAGTTGAATAGATCTTCTTTTTAGGTATTTTAATTCATTTTCAAGGTTTATGGAATATTTTGTCCATCCTAATTTATAAACACAGCACGTTTTTGTTATGTTTGGAATAGATTGCACACACGAAGACCAATGCAAAATAAAAACTCAGTTTGACAATTTAACAATCTGTTCGATGCAACTTAGTGTTTTTGCAGCAACAGATTTAGCTTTATATTGCTTTCCTCAAGCTTCAACATACAAATTTGCAAATTTTTATGCCTTCCATGGAAAATTTTCAATGTTAATGGTTCGTGTTTCCTCCAGTTCACCGTACTTTGCAGCTAAGAATTATACTAGCTGTGCAGCCTAACTAACCAACAACCTACCTGCCTAAGCGGAACAAAACACACTGCTCGGTGTTAGGTTTCACACCAAACTAGGTATTTCGACCGTTCTGGACCTAGAGCTCAATGAATTGTGACCATCAGGGTTGGTATTTAGGTGCTAACGAGTAAAGCAAAACAGCAACAAAAAACAGAATACAAAGAATTTTGGTGCAACACTGAATGAAGAAAACAGGATCTCTTTTGTGGAACAATAGTTAGATTGCCTATTCTCCAGACCCATAACTTAAAAGTACAGTTAAGCTTTGTATAAAGAGCAGAACGGTTCTAAGTTGCGAAACCGAGTTCGGCCTTAAAGTAAGGGTGGGTTGTTAAGCTTTCGTTTTAATACAATGGAAAAGCAACCGATTCTTTATAACAGAGATTTATAACTTGGGTCAGAAGAATGACCGCTCCCTTGCTACTACGCTACAACAGGCCTGGGTATATGACATTAGCTACTACAGCCTGTGTAGTACGAGCTAGTAAAACGGCACCACAGTAACTAAAGATGCAACCTCATGTTGTTTTGATGCGTTCTCCGAATTAAGTAAACTAACCTTCTTATAAAAAAGATGAGAAGAAAGTTTTTGCGGAAACAATCATTTCTTTAGCCGCCCAAATCATTGGAAAGATAATCTAAATGTGAAGATAATCTTTAAGATAAACACGAGAGAAGCACCTGCCACCATCTTCTTCAATGAATTTATTTAGCTTCGTCAGCATTGTGCAGACACTCTTTTGGCAAAAGCCGAGAATCATACCGACAATTGCCATATACAGACGGATACAGGGTCTTCTACCGACCAATCAGTACCAAGTACGATTACAAGTGTGTACTACATTTAAATGAATGCATGAATGGGTATGACCATTGACGAATCAGGCTGCATTCTAGAGAGTTCTCACTGGTGGCTGTTTGTGCTATGACGACTGTGTCCTGTAATTCTTATTGTAATGTCAACAAACAAGGGACCCACATTAATAATTCAGCACATCCACCGCAGGTCCTATTGTAAGCTTGAATACAATGACGATGCCTTACTCAGAAAATTTATTCTTAGTATACCACAAATTTGAAATTAAAAAAATAATGTATATGACAATTGGCTTGAAAGTTTACTGTTTGTGAAGTTGTTTGTCTAATGGACGTTTTGAAAAGAGCGTGTATTGTTTCATGTCAGCAAAATTGGGGATTGTCTGATCATGAAACTTTAAACTTGCTCATTAGCCAACGATATAAGTTACCTGTGGTAGTTGAGGCTATTACCTTCTTATTTCGTCATCAGCACCCACAATTCATTGCTCAATGTAGACTAACGCAAGGTTTTCCTGATTAATTTAGTTACCAATAAAAATGCCTATGAGAATTTGTTTAAAATATGTCAAAAAGTCACAACAACCAATAACTCAACACAACCAGTTGCAAGTTTTTACGGTCCAAGTATGAATTTGCTTAATACACATTTTTAAACCGACTACCTCTGTAGGTCGCAAAGATGAATAAGCTCTGGAACATTTTATAGAATTCCAATTTCAAATCGTAACATGTAAACCAATAATCTTAAGTGTGAAAATATAAAAAGGCAATTAAATGCAAGCTTGAATGTTGATAAGTGGCAAGTGCAGTTACAGAAAGCCATAGAAGTCTGTACTTAAGAAGCAGTTGATATATATAAAAACAAAGTTTAGGCTAAAACAATATTGGCTATAATTAATAGCAAACCACGAAAGCACATTGCTAAGAAAATATGTTTCTTTTGCAGAATAAAGAGGCAATGCTGAGTTGAAATACGCTATATCTTTTTATAACGGATGATTAATTATTCAAGCAGGCTACCTTTTGAGACCCCCATATTTACAATGCAGACCCTGTGACTCTTTGAATTGTGTTCTTGACGCATTTTAGTAGGCGGTACAGTCAACTCATGTGAAGGCGCTTTGTTGTAGACATGACGTCATGGCGCCATGGAATAGAATAGCCACAGAATATTCTGTAAAATAGCTTAGAAGGGTTTTCAATTGTCTTGAGGATACAACCTTGATCAACTGCGAAAAGCACTTAGACTGACTTTCCCAACATCTCTATACAGCTAGCAAAAACATGAGCCTGCTGGGATTTTCAATCATGATCTCCCATTGAAATGTTTATAATAAATAGCTGTGTTTACACTCACAACGAACAGAACACCATGTCTTGCCACGTGCCGTTCTGAACATGTTTATGGAAATGACGAAATATTTATTTAACTGGCAAATATTCTGCACAGTGCTCCTCACAACAGTTTTTAAAGCTTCTGAAACAGGACATTGAGCTCGTCTAGTTGGCAACCAATCTACTTGTTTGTATCCAGTATGGATTTCCTTCGTATCCTTTACTGACCATTTCAGGATCATAGCCTATCTCATTTTGAGTATCTTAACTAATCTCTCATTCTAACAATAGACAAGTTATCCCTTTTTTGAGCAAGGCAACTGTAACCCAAGTTCAAGTGTAAATGATACTTCTTGCATTTGTTGCAACCTGAATTTCGAAAGCAGTTCTAGGGCAATGAGAAAATATGCTTATCGAGCAGAATCCTTCACCTTCCCCTCGATGTGAACACATCTCGTGAACCCAACGTTCGGTCATGGCATGGCAGAGATTCAGTGACGGATTTAAGGGGGGGGGGGCAAATGGGGCAGTTGCCCCTCCCTCGACGAGTTGAAGCAAGTCTGGCGCCCCTTTTTTGGAAATTGTGCGCCCCTTTTGAAGAATGAGAATCAGGTGATAAAGTTTCTGAGACCGATAGGCTAATTTGCTTCAAGGATTACTTAAAAGTAATGTTGTTTATTCTGAAAATGGGTCTGAAATTGTTGTATACAGCGTACTCTCGTCACCAATTTTTGAAAAATTTTCAGCGCCCCCACTACCAACTGCCCCTCCTTCAAATTTGCTCTGGATCCGCCCCTGCAGGGATTCGAGCCCTTGGATCTGTAGACCCCGACCCTAACCACTGAGTCATCCTCACAATACTTTCATAATGTCTTGTGGTTCTTCTACTTAAGTACAAGGTCCAATTTTCCCATCTTCTTCTTTATCTTGATAATCCAGCAAAAAAAATTTTTTCATTTTGGGAAAACTACTTATTAAAAAGCTACGCAGTTTAACCTACGCAGAGCAGTGCAGCCGTTGAAAGATTTAAGAGATAAAACAACATCTATCTTCATTGCGATTCTAAACTTTAACAACCAAATCATAATAATTTAAGCAAATTAAAAAACTCTAAAACATAAATGGTCTAGCTATCAGTCACTACAACAATTTCGACCATTGTCACAAATTTTGAACAAATATCTAAGCTGCAAAGATTAGTACACCACAGAAAACCAACGCTTCGACAATTTAAAGTTAAAATCTTCCAGTTGTACTTGGAGGGGGAGAGGGGGAGGTGGAGGGAGGATGGGGTTAGTGGTCAGGCTGTTTTAAACATTTTAGAGGATCTTTCTAAACGATTTCTTGTAAATATTTTAATTGCAAGGGCTGTCTTTGTGGGCCAGTAAATCAAAATAAGGACCAATACCAGGAACCAATAACAGCCGACAGGCGTTAGATCGGGAATGGTTGGGGGTGATCCAGCGAGCCCACCCTATTAAATAGGCCCCTGAGTTTTATCCAAAGCCCTATTCAACAGGTTTGATCTGTTTAAATATAATGCCATCCATACAATCATAGCGGGTTTCTTCAATTTTCAATGTCATTTTTGGGTTTAATTTACACAGAACTAAGAACATTAAGATTCACTACGTCGATATAGAAGGGCTAACGGCATCAAACAAAGGGATGCAACATATTCGACAAAACTGGTACAACCACGGCCTTCTATAACAGCAGGCCAAGATTGAATCTACAAATCAATCGAAAACGCTGTAAAGTAGATTTTGTTCAATAAAACGCCCAGGATTTGCACTGGATGCATCAATTAGATGGAGTCGCTTCGCTTTCATCAGCCTAGTTAAAATCAATCAGATTCGTGATTGGAGAGGGTCCTTCATCACGGTGCCCTGCAAAAAAAAATTAGCATGAAATGAACAAAGTCGATGAGATTCGATTGAATTTTTCATCTATATTGGAAATTATAACTTTAAAACAATGATATAACTCATTGAATTCTGCTCCTCAAACAAGTAAAACCACCAGTCTGACAGAGGGTGGCTATTGAAAATGAAATGCTGCAAAAAAGATGGTGTCTCAATGGTCTAAGCTTAGTTTCGACTATAGGCGTTCATAGGCACAGACTTCCTGGGGCTTGAGCCCCCCTTGGAATTTCTACAGGAGGGGGGACTCAGCCGCTCCTGGCAGAGTTGTGATGCGGAACAGATTTACTGACGGAACAGAAGATATAAATGAACACAATACAGCATATTTGTTTATTTTAAACAAGTTGGTGCTTTTAGAAGTTAATTTTGAAATTGGGATTCATCACAAACACCGTGCAAATAACATGAGTACCTTTTCATTAAAATCTTCGCACTTGTGACTTTGAGCCCCACCCCTAGGGAAAATTAAGTTGACGCCTATGCTTATGCTAAACATTTCCAAATACGTCATGCGAGCTCTGCATGCTCTGAAGTCTCCATTTAGCTGGCGTATCTTATTTCCAAAAAAGGGCCATTGGAGTTTCAAATTTCCATAAAGCAAAGACTATGGACAAAAGCTAAAACCCATTATAATCTCCTTTGCATTTTCATTTCACTTTTGTTTTCCCGGAAATAAAAGCTATTCGTACGTTTGCCTTACCTAATTGTTCCCCTCCAGTTCCAGGAGATCCAACGTCAAATGAAAACATTTCTATTCTTCTACGAAGATCGAAACCGGGTGTCAGTAAATTAAAATCGTCATCTTCTAATGCCTTAGACATTGGTGTAGTCGCGCAAGTATTAAATAATGTTCCGAAATCGTCCCTTTTTTGGGTCAGCTGCGGAAATCCATTTTCAAAAGAGGTTCTAGATACAAACGGGGATTCGAAACTGAGGTTATTTTCCAACCCAGGTGCTTTTGATTCTGGATTAGTCCTTTCATATTGACTCGGTTTCGAAGAGTTCGTTATACCCGGATCTCTATATTGAGACACAGAGTGATCTAGCTTATTATCAGCACTAAGATCTCGGGTATCGAGCTGCAAAAAGGACAGTTGGTGCGCAACGGGAATACTGAGGTCCTCGAAGCTGTCATCCGCATCCAGCTTCTGATGATGGGAAGTTTCATTTTCCTTCTCCGGTTCCTCTGAGGTGAACGAATTTTTCAAATCGGCCCACGTCACAGCATCCCTTGTCGCTGATTCTCTTGCCATGTCAATGAAGGAACTGTGTGCCGAGACAAGGTTTTCATCGTTAAGTGAAATCCAAGTTTGCTTTTGATCATTTCGGTGTTCATACACATCATCAGCATGTGTATTTCTTAAATCTGAGAAGTGGGGTCTTCCAGAGTGATTTGGTGTATTGGGTTCTCTATAATCCTGCAGCTTTTTCGAATTTGCTTTTAAGTTTTTGAATCTTTCAATTAAACTATTAAGATGTTCCTTATTATTCAAGTTGTCATTCTCTCTCTTCTCCTCGGGCCTCTCTCCTTTCCTACCACCTAGCAGCTCGTATTTTGCGTCCTCTCCCTCTGTTTTGGTAGGGTTTACATTTCGAGGGCATTTCTCCTCCCTTATGAAAGATATTTCCAATGGACTTGGTCTTGCAGCATTTCCTTGGCCATTTTTTGCACTAAATGTAGAAATTTCTCTAGTATCTGGATCAGTCTCCAAAGGCGTGGACAGTAAAGAAGTAATTCTAGAGGTCTCTCTAGCGATATGAGAAACTGGGGTGTCAAAATCGAGCCTTGTAGTTGCATTCACTCTAGCTGGCCTTGGGGTACTGTTGGCCTCGTTTCTATCACCTGAAAACGATATTGTATGCTCATCATCAGAATTCATAATGGAGGAAGCAACTGAAGACCGAATAGCTTTGCTAACCAAGGGCGTCTGTAAGAACGCATCGAACAGAGGGCTTTCTGGATCTAGGATAGCACCTCTAGAAAACATCTTTCCGTCAGTTCCCTGCATCGATCCTTGTGGTACACCTCTAGGGGCGGTGTTATGCAAAGGCGTGTCAAACAAGCTTTCTCCCGTGAATGGTGTGTTCGTAGCACTGTCTGGAAAGAGCATAGTTCGAGTGTTCGGTGTGCCTTCGATATGCAAAGACGATGAAATCAGATATGACTCAAGGAGATCAACAGAGCCCTGTTTCGGAGCTTTCTCTGAAACGAAAAAACGGGAATTTTTTGCTTGGTGATAACATTTTGACGACGCTTTAAAGAAGAAATACGAAGAAATTGCTAAAGGGCTCACTTTAATACAAAAAACTGGTTCATAATTGAGAAATATTCGAAAACCAATCAGTATTCAGTCATGTCTTAAATCGTGTTTAAAACTCGTGCCTGTAACACAGTCGAGAAGAACTATATGGTTCAAAAGTACGGTTTCATGAAACGAAATATCTTTCGTGTTTGAAAGTTTGGACACGAAAAGATTCAATATAACTTATTAAGCAAATAGGAAAATTTGATTAGAAAATCAAATACCATGGTATCATGCTACAGGAAAACTCATATTTTCTATTTTTATGTCTTCATGTTTTAAGAAACTGAAAACGAAAATCGATAGTACTTATCATCATGCACTTTGACAACAATAATAAAATGTCATGAACATGGGGGATTAACTATAGCAGTTACTAATAGGCCTTTGTTGCTAACCATAGTGCCATGCACCAGGTTAGAAAGCTAATAATATTGCAAGCTTTTTTAGAGCATATAATTAAAAATGTCGTTTTACTGTATTCTAGACTTGATGCAATCTGCCATATAGAGTTATGCGGAATTATGCTTAGAAGACATCAACAGACTTAAATTTCACATCTAAAACGCATTTAATATTGAAGGGCCAGAGGGGGCCGGAAAAAGGGTGAAAGGAGGCCATAGCATTAACAGACAAAAGGGTCAGCGTGGAACACAATTCAGATTGGAGTAATATATTGAGACATTAACCTATGACGACAAAAAGAAAAAAAAAATTAAATTTGCATAATATCAAAGAAAGAATATAACACAGAATCATGGTATGGCAATTAAAATTGTTGCCATTGTCTGTTGACATAACTGAAAAACATGCAGGATGCAGACGTCCCTTCAAAAAACAGATGGCCAGATAAGAATCTGTAACAAGCTTGAGCATGTTGAGGAGACATTTTATCCTCTCTATGGATTTAAAATAGCAATTATAACCTGATATAATTAAACAAAAGATGTGACACATGTGACACGACGTTTGTAATCAATTGCTGAAACGCAAGAGGGTGTGAACACATAATTATGTTTTTGTGAGAGATAGAAGGCGAAGATTGGATAAAGCAAGTATGAGGGTGAAAAATATCGAAAGCAGGGTCGATTAAGCAAAATGAAAGCGACACGAATGTGATATTTTTAGAGGTAGAAACTTACTAAGAGCTTTGCAGGAGATCTTTGAATAAACCACTTATAACCAGGTCAAAATGTGTTTGGGCGCGGTGACCAAGTATTTCTTAACATGAACTGATCTCAAGCATTTATTGGTTAAGAACGAATAGGAAATAGCAACTGCGCGAAAACAGCAAGAAATGGAGATATCAAATATTTTACCACCGTGAAACCAGTCACCAGAGAGACAGACGACTAAACTTCGTAAATACAAGAAAAAAAGCTACGAGAACTAAATCCACAGAGACCAAAAACGCCGTAAAAAAACTTGATCCATGAATTATTGATGTCTTTAGACTTGAATTTACAAATTCCAGGTTTTTAAAGCACTAAAACATTTATGAAGTTGAGAAGTTCATTCAAATGATAGATAGCGCACAGGACGCGAAATTATAATCACTGTTAAAGTCGTTATCAGAAGGCAAAAGAATTGAGGTTTAGAGCAGAGACATAGGAATAGCTTACGTCTGAAAAATTCACTCCTATTTTATGAAACGGCAAATGTAAAAAACAGCATATCAAAATCATTTTAACTCAAAATTTGTTAAAAACCAAAAGATCCAACATGACCTGATAATCGTTCACACCAAACGTCAAAAGGAATTGGACTTTGATTGTGACAGAAAACTAGCTAGCAACTACGAAATTGTTTCTTAGATTCATTCAGAAAAGATCCTAGAAAAGGTTACGATTACCTAAAGGGAAGCTTCATCAAGTATAATTAACATGCTACAGTTGTGAATTACATCGTTACACGGTGCAATTTGACAGTATTTTGATTTGCAACTTCTCGAAACAGATTGAAGACTTTTCAAAAAGAGAGCACTCCAATTTCCACAAGAAGAGCCATGTTCGGTTTGATCAATCCCTCGTATGCTCATTTAAACCGTTATTAAAAGCGTTACGTGAGAAGATATAAAGGTTTTGTTTTCGTTAGTATTCTAATAAAGATTCTTCTCATATAAAATAGATTGGACCTTTTCCAACCAAATTAAGAACAAAAGCCAAGGGGCTGTCCCTAACTGATAAAAAAACGATGAATATTGTAAAATATTTAAAATTCTCTAAGAGACACAGCAATGACATTTATTAAATTCATGCTTTGTTGAAATTCGAAGAAAACCTGTTTAAGTCTGGTTTGCGTTTGTATCAGACTGTTTAAGGGTTGGCGATACGCCTAAAAATTCACTTTATATATGCCGGAGCAAAATGACATAAAAGCATTGTCAGGTCACATAACTTTGGTTAAGGGTTAAAAAACAGCAAACACCAAACTCTCTAAATTGAAATTGTCTTTATAGATAGTGGAAATACAACTGGATTTGATATTGTGTCGATGTTGACATAAAAAAAATGAAACTTTACCTTTCTTTATTGGTGTCCTTGCAATTTTGTCTTTATGCTCAAACGCATCTTCAGCTTAAAAATAAAATGATATCAGCATAAAGTTTCAATGCATAGGATTTCTACGCCTGGACCCAAAATATGTTAGACTCGGAGCAAAGAATGTCCCAAAGATTTTTCGATAGTGCTCTAATTGAAAACTGAATACCTAGAAGTAAAGTCGCAGTCCTAAGCATTGGTGCAGAAGCATATAGTAGGCTGTTTGGGTCTTGTGTTTAAAGTAAAATTTACCGTTATTTTTCATTTTGACAATTTCATGTCGTTAGCAGGCAAATACACATTTAATTAAAAGTGGAAAATAAAAAAGATTTTGATGCCTTTTTTAGTTGCACTATCATATATCGACACACTCACCCATTGCTGAAATTGGATCAGCAAGGCCATGCTCCTGAAATTACAAATGAATACATGACAACTTTTGCTAAACGAGGGAAAGAATGAGACGTCATCAAGGCTTTAAAATCGAAGCTGTTTCTAACATGCATTCAAAAATACATGTTTGTCCTGCACATAATTGTCTTGATCTTGTAAAAAATTTTATACTATCCTTTGCTTTCGATTTTGCAACACAACCCGAAAAATTAATTTTTTAAGAATTTGCAAATTGTTTACGATCTTGAGTGTTCTCCTAGATAAGCAAAACCGAATGTCATTTAGTTCTTTAACAACACCAAAACAGGATAGCATTAAGAACACATGACGTAGCATTAACCCATGATCTCAAATATTTTCCCTTTAGAACCTGCATTATTTCCACCCTCAGAACTCTAGCCGAACGACAAACGTCCAACAGGGTTACATTAACGACAGAAAGGTCATTTTCTTCTGCTTTACTTACGGGACATTTGAATTGGTTGGTTTTATCCTTTAACCGTGCATAACAGATGAGAGAAGCCAAAATCACGTGAAAATACCACAGGAAAAAGAATGGTGATACCAATGGCTTATTATGTGGCTGAAATAAGACCAAAAACCACCAAGGCAGACCGCCAAGGATACAGATGCAAGCATCAGGATATCGCTGTGTAATACGCACAATACAGTGGGTTTTCAAGTATTCTTTCTGACGCAAAATATCAATATGAGTCAGCCAATAAGGCATATTTGTTGCCAATGTGTCTCATTTTCACTGATTTATTAAAAAAAGCAGCAACAGGGTTTATGTAAGATAGATGACAATTACACAATCATGGCTTGCCCAAAACAAATTGCTAGGCTGTAAAGATTGAATATAAAATCAATACCAAGCAAGGATCATGAAAAAGAGGCTTGCAGTGAACCGAGGTCTCCGAATCGAAATGGGTAAACAAGATTTTGGCGCAAATTCTGTTTTTATTATTTTATACTATACCACATATTGATGATGAAATCCATTCAACTGCCTTAAATATCAATAAAGCTAGCACCAAAATAGAAAAAGGCGAGACAAAGACATCAAAAGGAATAACTATTTAGTCAAACAGTGCACGGGAGTTGAAACTAAATAGCTGATTGATTTGAAACGCACTTTCCCATGAAAAACAAAGAAGAAAGAATTTATGTCATTCAAAGTGAGATAAAAAGAGAATGAGAAAGCCCAGTTTGTATTCAAACAAGGAAAGAGCGTGCAAGCAAACAGGCAATGAGAAACTGTGCTGGTCAATAAAATAATTCAGCGATTCGCCATGGGCATAATCACAAAAAATCATGTAACACATTGCAATGCAAATCCGGCTATGTTGCATGTTATGAATAAAATCTGAATCTTTAATGGTATGTGTCATGTAGGTTATTGAATTGCAACTGAGGCAAAATGAAGTGAATTAACAGCAGACATTTTGTTAACGTCAGCGAATTGTTAACGTTGTTTGAGCAACATCAGACAATTGTCACAATATACACACAGTAGATATGTAACCAGAGTAAATTGTTTTGTGACAATTCAAAGGACCAAAGACAGGAATGCTAACATTTAACCACCTTTGAGCCCTCATGTATCATGTGAAATATTCAAGGAAGAAAAACGAAGCACCATTCATTTCAAATTCAAATCAACCGAGCACTGACGAAAGCGAATCTTATCATCGTTTTTCGGCAAAACGATGTTGGGAAATATGGCTCCAAAAATGATTATACCAATTTACAAGACAAGGGCTACTGAACTGCAACTAACCATAGGATGGGTTGCAAGCTGTTGGTGGCAAGGGAGAGGTCATAGGCACACAATTAAAATATTTCTTTCTTCAAAGCTGGGACCAGTTAATTTAAGAGTGACCATTATACACTTGTCAGACCATTTAACGTTTGTAGGACCATTTTGATCACATCGTACTTCGAAATACTTATAACTCAATCCGAAGCTCATGTCCTTTTCTTTATGTGTAGCATTTTATAAGCAGATTGACTGAACGAAGTTAGTGGATCATTACGTCATACACCTAAATAACTGGCAGCTATCATTTCCAGAGGCGGATCCAGAGTGAGTTCCTTGGTGCACAGAACTCAGTCAGTTTTCCAACAAACAATTAAAAATAGTGTTGCCTGAAACAAGTAATATTCAAATTAAAAAGTTGAAACCTAAAAATTCTAAGTTTTATCACAGTCTCTTCAAAATCATAAAATTGCCAGTTTCTTCTCTGTCGTGATTTGGAAACGATTTTCCAGACGCTGTGGAGGACAACAGCAGTAAATCCTAGAACTCGGAAATAAACGTTTTGTGCCTCGGAAGTGAATGAATTGAAACAATAAAATTTTTGTTTGGAACACGGATGGAACTCAGTCAAAACAGCATCTGGAACTCGGAAATGAACCATATTTGTAAGAGAGCTGTACAATGGCCCGTAGTTGATTTGTAAGAGAGCTGTACCTATGGTTTCTGTTCTATTGTGGAACTGCAAAACATTGAATTCGAAATGGCGACTGCAGATGTCTTATACTCACGACCATCGCAGCATTCTAGCAGATTATCAAGCGTTTGAGAGAAAACCAGGATATCGTTAATTTTCCAGGAGTGTTGACTACCTTTGCTTTAAATTGCAGTCTTTGATGGCACGGAAAACCTATGCTCAGACGGAACTATGCACTGTTTTTTGTTGGAAAGAAATCTAGAATCTAGAGTTAGTGAGTAGATAGTACCTACACCCCCCCCCCCTCAATGGTACCAAAATGCATAAATATGAATAATAATGTTGTCGTATGCACAATGATCAATGCATTATCTGAAAGTCCTTAGCCTTGGTCTGGAACTCAGTCAGGTTTTTTGCTGGATCCGCCCCTGATTTCGAGGCTTGCGTTAATCGAGGCAAAGCAACTGGAAGCAGATTTTTGACTATCTTGGATACATATCTTTTAACTTGATGACGTCTTAAACAAATACATGGGCATAATTATAGATATTTAACGGTTATGCACGAGATCATCGTTCTAAAGGGAGGGAAAATTTTTGGCGGCTTATAATAGCAAAGCAAGGCCTACCAGAGGGGTAGCACTTCTTGAAGATGATGATGATGATGATGACTGAGATGAAGCATCCCTCTGTTGTAGAACGAATGACGCAACCTGCGATTGAAGAATGGAAACTTAAAATATAGGAAAACCAAGGTTAAAAGTATAACTTATAAGTAGGCATAAAAACTTAATATCATACTGGGGTGAAACCAGTGGCGGACACTTGGTCACTAAAAGGGGGGGGGGGGGGGGAGAAGCAAGCCTACTCTTTGATGAGATGACGTCACAGCGCTCCATTGCTCTAGAACGAAATACCATTGTCTTCCAAAGTATCAGTAGAGACGACGTGTCCGCCACTGGATGTAACACGAATTCCATTTTCGTTGCAGTGAAATCCCGAAAACTTAAACTACCCATGAACTTAAAAGACTCCAAAAAGCAGAAAGGTATTTCCTAAAAAAACATGGTTTATTGGAGATGTATTAAATTGACCGTAGCAGAGACTATATTGTAGCAGTAACTAATATTCCATCCATCGAATATAATTTTTACTTGTAATGTAGGTTTGACTGTAAATGAGAGCAGGAATGCGTGCGCAAAAAACAAGGTATAAAATGCCAATATACACGTAATATTACAAAGGTATATGGTAAATATTTTTCCGAGCATGCAATTGACATTGAAACGATGAAAGACAGGCTTAAGACATAAACACGAACTTACCAAACACGAAAAAGGCGTTTACTTAATACAAAAATGAAAGAGGATTACTCCAGAACCCGAAACACGCACACAGATGCATTTGCCTGTCTTAATACTAATTGAACTGGCTGAATTCCAATTACGATATATCAGATTCATAACAGACGAATAGAGCAGGCGTTTGTTTGAAGATGTAGGAATTATTCACCAATTATCAAAACCACCGTCTCATGACGTCACTACTGTCCCTGTTTTGCAAAACAGCAGGATTGAAGCACAAAGTATCATGAAAAGGATGCAAGAATTTTCGAGTATGTTTTGTTGAAACATAATGCAGTGATAGCTAAAACAGAATTTTATAGTACCTTCAATTACACGAAAACTCGCGTGAGCGTGCGTATACAACATTTATACATGGCAATCGCTTCATTCAACTTCAACCAGGGCCTTTGACGACAGGGGAGGGGGAGGGGGGGCTAGGAATATAGCCCCCATTTTTGCAACAAAAAAGAGCCTTTTGCACCATTTCTACGAGTCTTTGATTTGCCATCCCACATATCTTCCAGCTTGCCCGAAAACCACATATTACACAAAAAGTACATTGGATTATACCGAGATCATGCTTGTGGACTTTGTTTTTGTTTCAAAAGTTTTCATTTGCGAGCAGGTTGCCAAGAAATCCAACTAATATGACGTGAAAATGAACAAAACAAACCCTTCCACCAATGAGGGGTACCATTTCTATGGCGCACCGAAAACAGCAAAAATATTGTAAAAAACTCGATATACTTACTGATATTTTGAAATACTTACCCGACTTTTAAGGTACACCGTTCATTTTTTTAAATACTAATACACTTGACTTTTAAAGTACTTAATTTTTAAAGTAATTCTTTTTTTGATGCCTACTCTTGTGTGCTTAATTGTAGGGGAGGGTCATGTTGCATTTTTCAAAATTGTTCACCCTTCATAGCATTTTATAATGACCCCCCATTTTATGGAAATCTCAAAGGACGACCAACCCCCTCATTTTATTATCAGACATTTTAAACTTCTCAGAAAAAAGATGGTTTGGCTCCATATAAAACTATTTTTAAGAAAAAAAAATCAGAGTTTAAAATTCAAAAGCGTTTACACATTGTCATCATCCATATTATTTTCACCCCCCCCCCCATTTTAGATGCTTATTTACGATTTTCCCTGTAGTTCATTTCATTATGACCCCTCCGCTTTATGAAAATCTAGGAAAATGTCCACCCCCCTCTTTATTCGACCCCCCTCTACAATTAAGCACACAAGAGTATTGATCGCGACACTTTCTCTATTTTTCAGGTAAACTTTGGCCTAACTTAAATTGGCCGAAAGTAAGAAAAAGATCAAGGCAGAAGTTATTCCATTTATATCAGATCATAATGAATTTCATTGGCGAAACAAGTGCAAACAAATATAAACATACTTTGTCTGCAAGAATCTCACGTGCTTTTCCCGTAAGACTATTGTCTGCGTCGAAATTTGACTTGTCTGCTTTCGATTCCATCAATGTGTTTTCTTTTGGTTTCGTTACTTGTTTTTCTTCTATTTTCGAGGCAACATCTTCCATTTTGGAGAGGCGCACGACATCACCTTTACTTGCAACTAGCCTTCTCGGTCTACTGGTGGATCTTGTCTTGGCTATAGGGATTCTTGCTTTTGGATACGACTTTTGTGACACTTTAGGCCTCCTTGAAAGAGAAAGAAAAATCAAGTATATTAATAACAGTATAATGATTGATCTGGCAGTAATACAATTTTGGCTTTAACAACGACTTGTTTGAAAATCTAATGACAGTACAACCTCGAATTAGTCCCACCGGGGCTTATATATTCGAAACGTTTTTGAATGAGTGAAAAGTCGAGTGGGGTTTAAATGAAATGAGGGCCTGTAAAAATAATCTGGAAATCTCCATGAAAAAGCTGTAAACAGTAATTTTCATGCAATACACATAGATTTATTCTCTAAAGTCGTGGTGTATAAAAATATATCATGACGGCAACAACATTATCAGTCATATCAATTCTTTTATGGACACACGATTCCACTCATGTGACAAAATTGGAAGGTTAACTGAGACATTCTAGGACTTGAGTAAATTCTATTCCAAGCAAAGCATGTTCCTTCCTGTGGTTGCCAACATGATGGCAGACAGGAATCTATAAATTAATTCATAAAGCAGCTGAAGCCAGAAACTCTAGCCAAAAAAACCTCATGGGTTTCAGCATGATAAATGTAAGATAATCGAGGTTTTTGTTTCTATAACTTGCAGGAAAGCCTGGGCTATAAGAACAGTAGTTTTGGTTTTTAAATTAAATAATCTAGTAGGATGACTCAACAATTTTTATGAAATTAGCAAACAAACGAGGGAAAAACTGAAACTGAAGTGAATGTTGACAAATACAAAGTTGACTGATGATTCCTAACAGCTTTCTACTTAATCAAGTTTTTTTGGGAGATGTTTAGACAAATTTCAAATAGCCCCATCATTCTACCGTTACCAAGCCCGGTATATGACAACATTTCTTAATTAAGTTAGAGGTCTAGGGAGTTAATACATATTGTCATGTAGACATAATATATATTTACAATTTATAATCAAACAATTCAAAAATAAAAAAACATATGAATAAATATGACAGGCAATACCCATCAGTCTTTGGTTGTGGCGGTTTTATACTGGCATCAAATTTGCCTAAAATAAAACAGAAATCATAAAATGAAACTTCACTTAGCTTTTCTTTATCATAGTTATCACTTTTTTGCTAAGGTGTATAAGATGTGTCTTTATCTACATTAAATGTGAATTTTGGGTCATGATTTGGAACTATTGATCAAAAATGCTTTCTGACCTTACAAAATTCACGAAATATCATAGTTCAAAATTTCCACGACTTTAAATTACATCGCTAGAGATTTGCTGGAAAAAAAATTCACCGGAAAAACAGCTTCTGTTAAAACGCGAACATAAGAAAACAAAAAGAGAATACTGAGAAGACAGACCAAGTTTTTGATAAATACTGATAAAGACACATCTGATGTCCAGGTAAAGACAAACAAATTTTTTAAGCATAAAATCTAAAAAGAGCTGTTGAAGTGATTACCGTTAGAACAAGGGGTAACTACAGTGGTTGCATCTCGTAAAGACTGCATCAATCCCTCTATTGCTTCTGGGGTATTTGCTAAAACACGAACAAAGATCTAATGGAACAAAAAGCTATTTAACATGAAGAGCCATCTTAATCAACTCAAGGTGGCAGGGTCATATATGATATGATAATCGACCTTAAAAAGTTTACTGTACACTGACACACCGTCTTCAGGCACAATTAAATTACAAGAAGATTTAAAAATAAACCGAGCTATGGTATTAAACTCGTTAACAAAATATTGCATCGCAATTTTGCCAGGGTTCTTTTGGCTAATAAATGTCACTTCCAGGCAAAATAGGATTTTTTAAAACCCTGATAAAACAGTCAAGCGCTGGTGTCACCTTATTTTCTTAGCAAGTGTGTGCATTCTTCTTTCATCTCAAGAGCCAATAGAAAACTTAATTCAGATATGTATGCACAGAACTTATCAAATTCTACATATAGCCAGCTCTACCTTTGACACATTATCTCGTGATATGAAAGGCATCATAGAGCCTTTCTACTTTTTCATACAGAATTGTATTACTTGATGGAACTCAAAGATTCAAAAGATGTAGGATATGTCCCTTAAAGTTTGAAGACTAATATTGTTACCCACACTGGACACCAATGCTTAACAAAAATGAAGTAGCAGTATTATATATACATAAATATGAACAAAACGAAGAGTAAATGCATTTGACAGACTTTCTTGAATAACATGAGCTTCTACAACGACTTACAGTTTGAGTCGTTGAATTTGAAATTTTCGTATTTGTGACATGGACTGAACAGAAATTAGAAAGAGATAAATGACAAAACTAAAACGATGAAAGTAGGAACAAGACATAAGATAGCTACCATTTGAATCTGTGAACAGCTGTTTAATAAATGCCTGCTTTTCATTTTCGCTTTCAGCATCAGCTTTGAGTTGAACTGAAGGTGTGGCTGGCAGACCAGTTAGGCCCAAATCCTTGACAAAAAAGATTTTAGAATGGCACAAACATATATGTATCTAAAGTGTATATATTTTGTTCGAATATTGGATAATTCTACAACTCTAAAAATATTGTGAACAAATGTGTATATTTGTGTAGGCTATTTCGAATTATTGCAAGAAAAATGGTCCAGCCAGGATAAAAGTAACGATAAACATATAAGACATCTAGGAGGAGATTAATGTCTCTGTGTCTCAGTCGCCCGAAGGTAAAACTTAATATAAATTCGAAACTGAAATATACGAGAATATCAAAAAATGTAGTCAACAACTAATGCATAAGGGCATAAGACAACTAATGCAGAGGTCCATGCAGAAAATTGCAATGCCTCTTGAGAAGAGTACCGATGCAAGGGCCACTTCATTATTGGACAGGAACATTTTTATATTATGATGCTGTTATCTCAAATGAGAAGGAATAAGGGACACAGCGCACATACTAATGTTTTTTTACAGAAAACTCACAAATATATTATTGGTAGTTTTTGGCGTTCGAGGCTTCGTTATTGTCGCCGACATTTCAATATTTTCTTTCAATTCTTCGATCGAATCTTTCAACTCTGGAACCATCTCAACCTCTAGGATATCTCTGAAATTGAATTGGACAACATCTTGGAAACAACATTCCACAGCGTTATAAACTCTTTGCAACATAAGAACTTTAAAATATTTAGTAGAAAAGGTTGATTAAAAGCTTGCGAAAAGAGGTTAGACCCACCGAGTATAAGATACAATTAGCCAAAATACCACAAGCGTTTGCTGAGTCAACATACAATAATTGAATTATTTTTCATCTTCTGTCGAGAAGAGACATGAATCCAGAATGTTAAGAAAAAAGATGGTCACTCACTTTAAAGATAGAGCACTTTCTACATAAGCAGACAAAGCATGGAGTTTTTGTCGAACACTTGATTCTTCTTCAGAAAGAGAAGGAAGTGGGTCTGCAAAAAGAAAGAAGCAATTATGAAAATCTACGAAGAAAACAGAAATTTAAAAATCACTGTCAACGTATCAATCTTACATTTCCTTATACAAATAGGTAGAATAACTTCCCACTACACTAGGATGACAGGTCATTGATTGATAGCAGCAAATAAATTCCACCCACCAAATTAGCCTATGTATATTGCAGGGTTTCAACAGAAAAGAGGGTATAATTGTTATCATCATCAACACACGGGCCAAAAAAACAATATCCATTCTTTGGATAATACTGTGCCAAGTGTTATAAACCAAAAACCATTATCTCCATAAGAGGAGAGATAAAGTGCAGTACAAACAAATATTAATCGTGGTACAGGTGTAGATATTAAATGGAATCTTATTTTTCTCTTCTCTTTCTTCCCGTCGTCTTGCCCTTTAGCTACCACGACAGGCTTTTCTATTCAGAATCTATAAATAGAGGACTGAACAAACATCGACGCAAAACCCCTAAAAACCTACAAACCTGGTTTGGCGGAACTTTTAGGTAAAAATATAAGGAACGTTTTGTTGACAAAAAATTTTATAGTTGTGTTCTTGCTCTTTCGATTGTGGAAAATAAATCATGTATAGTACTTAAAACCATTAATAATCATGTCAACTGTATGATAATGGTGAGGTTATACTTAAAAAATTAATGCAGAAAAATCAGCCTTAAGGTGTCGAATTTTGTGACAGCCCTAATGTCCTTTGAGGCCACTATTAAAATGATCAGCAGGAAGATCCATAATTACATGTTCTTGTCATTCAAAACAGAGCTTTGATGTTCTTCTACGTTGTGTTAAAATGACGAAGGCCTCAGCCATAAATTGCAAGTTTGGAGAAGGGTATAAATCTCTTTTTGAACCTCTGTGAACAAGCTGCACGGGGGCTGCTTTTCTAACTTCTCACGTATCGATAACAGCACTTCTCCCAATGATGTTGTGATCGATCAACCCTTTTATGTATCTTAAACCTTTGAAGAAATCTCGATTGCTAAAAAATTAAAATATTGAGCCTCCAATATGATGTTTGTTGCTAGAGTGCCGTTGTCAGCACGTCTTTAACTAAATTAATGCTTATCTTATTATAACTCTAAATAATAGAAGGATTAAAATAATGATAATTAATACTCTTCATGGGAAGCTGCCTGATGCAGTTTGATATGAACAGCTTCTAAAAGCAATTGATCAACTCTGGGCAAAACAAATCTTTCTTAAATTAGAACAATTGTGATATCAATAGAATAGAGAAGACAACAGAACAGCTATTGCTTACGTGATCGAACTTGTTCCAGAACCAGATGCAATGAAAGATTTAATAACTGCACCAAACTACAAGAAAAGACAATCACTTTCTAACTTTGCCGTCACAGTAACGAAAAACAACTTCATAAAGATTCTTGTTCGGCCAGAATTTGTGTAAAATTGGTTTCAATTTTAGGATATCAGAGTATATTCTAGCTACATTTAGCAAATTGGGGAATCTTTTTAGGCAACGGCCAAGAATTTTCTTTTACACGAGAATTGTTGGTGTTGATTGCTACAAAAATAAAACAATGCGTTGCCTGAATTACCAGTCTTATACAAGGACAGTGTATATTAATACCAAATGGAGGCCTTACTATTTTCACTGCAGTTAGTCTGAAAGAGACAAAGAGTAAAGAGACCGGGGACTCGTGAGAGTAAGGGAGGGGCGTAATTTTATCGCTATATGAAACAAAATGACGGGCCAAGTACTTCTATAAATACCAGCAGCTGTGTGTGACCGAAATGAAAGGTTAAAAGTGTTTGTTCTTTAATTCCAATAATTGACCATTGATTTGCACCTGAAAGGGGATTTTTAACTGTCTGGGTCATTCCAAGTTAAGTGTTGCTGACATAAATATAAAATATATTTAGAGGCGTTATGCTCATGAATAAAAATGAAGGAAATCGAAAGCTGTTTTGCATAACCGGAAATGTTTATCATAATATTCAATGTAAAGCACTTAAATCTGAAATAATAACTTTTCATATCCTTTCAAGGGAATTTCTCTTTGGACGTCAAAAGAACCCAACAATGTAACAAGAGAATGTCGAAAGGAGCATTCTGTTTGAGACCTTCCAGATCAAATTACGTCATCATAGATAAAGACATTTCTCCAAGAAATTGACACAAAAACAGTTTCAAAGACGGCACAGATCTTATTACTGGATATGTCTCTTGCTGTGCACGAACTGTTTTGAGGTCTAGTGCTGTAGAGAGAACAAAAATTAGACCCAACACACAGCATGTCACACAGGGTATATTAGAAGACTAGGGACCAGGTCATTATCAATTTAACCATCGCTTTTCATTCATTCATTTGAATCCCTAACAGCGTTTGGAATCACTCACAGCAATCCAGACGATATATTTCACACAAAAAGATATGGAAATTTACCTTAATAAATTAATCCGTCCACCCTCATAAGTGTTGCCAATTCTCTTCTAAAAGAGAATCATCACATTCATAATTTCACTTCAAAATATATTCATAGCTTTTCCAAATTATAACAAATGTCATTATGATAAAATTTACAGTAAAAGAGTACATCGTTTCAAGAATTTAGACCAATGAATTTCTTTCCTGAATTTTTACTTAAATACTTGGTCTCTCATGATAACTACATAGCAATGTCCAATACGATTTGGTGAGTCCTAACGTCGACAAATAGAATACTGTAGAATATCTGTAACATCAAGCATTCGATAAATATTTTTCTGGGAAGAGGGCCTGCAATATCTGTTTGCTGTTGACATCTCTCTCGTCTGTTTGCTGTTGACATCTCTCTCGTCTGTTTGCTATTGACTTCTTTAAATTTTCCCAGGAACCATGATAGGTGGAATAGCATTTAGATTTCAATCATGGCTTGGTGTTTTTCAGCTTACTGAAATACTCTGATCATACAAAGCTTAAAAGTTCACACATGTCACGCTCGTCTAATATCCGGCGTGAGTCAGGCGAAAATAGCTCGTAGATATGTGAGCAGCATTGGTCTGTGAATTATTGCAAAGTTTGAAATGCCACTTGCCTGATAGATGTCTTCTTCACATTCCCTAATGAGAAGGTCAGGGATCTATCAAAGAGGAAACAATGATTAACTGTTGCCTTTAGGAAACATATCAAATATTGCAAAAAGTACGACCACATATTGAACAGAGATTAATAGATTCAACCCCTCCCCTGCCTATTTCCTGTTAAGTAATATTATGAGTCATCTTTAATGACTTGCTTACCTTAATATCTATGTCGCAGCTTTTAAGGGAAAACTTCTTTCCTGTTCCATGCAAAATTTCACCAATTTTCTCACGTAGTATCCCATGCGACTGGTACAGTTCTTCAAGCCGTGTCCAAAATTCTCTCACCTAAGCAAAACATTTAACTGCATTGGTGAGTGTTCATATTAAAAACACTGATGTCATCTATTAGAACCAGATTTCTTTCACGTTTTCAGTGGATAAGTTGAGGGGAGGACACGAAGGGCCTATAGCAAAGCTCTAGCAAAGAAACAAGAGAGAAGCTAAGAAGAGAGATTACATTTAGCAACAAAACAAAACATGGCAAATCAAGGAGACAGGTTAAAAGAAAACGGGAAGCAAGTAAATAGTAAAGCGTTCCAAAATTCAGAGAAGAAAAGATGTGTTCTGGGAGTGAGTTTGTGAATTTGGCAAAAAGGTGAGAGCAGAAAGAGCTTTTTGGTGTTTCACACACGTTTCAAGGGGCCAGAGATACTGTCTCAGATCCACTCGAAGAAATGCCCATGGGAGAATTTCTGTACAAAATTAACATGTCAGCAACAAAACACCGATGCGGAAGACGTTGAGGAGAATCTGTAAGGTTAGGGTTGTTGACGATGTGAATGATTTTTGACTGGATTTTGTCAAGAAGGCAAAGTGAAGATTTAGTAGCGACACCCCAAATATGGGAGCGAAACTCTATGAAAGGACAAGATATATCATATTATGGTTAGTAGATATGATTAACAATTAATATAGCAAAAAGATTTCACAAAGAAAAGCTAGAAATCAAAGGAAAAAAACTCACTCTTTGAACAATTTTTGTTCGTTTTAAACTTTTGATTTGTCCTGCATAGGGTGATCCACCAGGAGCTATTCGACTTGATGCGGGGCTGAAATTAAGAACAAATAACTGAGTTACTTAGACGATAAATCCCTTAAAGCTCAATTTACTTAAAATTCCTTCAATTAAGATCAAATAATGTTCTGCTGAAAGCGTACTCCTTTACATCAAAAATAGGTTTCAGTTGGTTTTGTCCCTTCTGAGAAAGAAATTTCCCTTGATTCAGGTAAGAAAGGAGTAATGTATCATTTTAATCATAGCTTCGCATGTTGAATATATGAACTATTTGAACAAGCACTAGAGAACATGGGCAACAATGGGCGTCTTCAGATACAAAGTTCAACATACACTGTTTTGTCCGAAAAAGATAAAAACAAAAGGAATTTTCGATGCTGTTAGTAAATGCCCAGAAATAAACTTAGCTATCGATGTTTTATTCTAAAAAGGGTATGGTTCCCTGTTAATATTGCAAGGGGGTTGAAGAGTGCTTGGGTTTAAATTTTCCAGAATCAGTAAATTAAGCTAAGAAACTGTTCACAGTAACAATAAACAAGAGACCATCGATACACTGGACAGTACTAAAAATAATTATCATAACTTGCATAACAGAATTGAAACTAAGTGACAATGGAGTTTAAAGTGTGCGTTAAAACATCTCAACATAGATGTCTAAGCAGAGATCAAAACAAAAGACCTTATGAATTTGAGATAAGAGATGCAATACCTGAGAAGTCCACGCTGCAAATGCTCAGCCTCTAACTCCTTGAATGATTTCTCTACTTCTCTTTTCTTTTTTCTTAATGATCTGTTCTCTTTTGTAAGTTCACTGAATACAAAAGCTTCATCATGAATTAAACAATCAAATCAAATATTGTCAATAAACAGTCTCTAATAATCCAAAATACGGTAGGTTACTCTGTTTGGTGGAAAGTAATGGATGTTCCCCTTAAAATAATCTGTCCATGCCCAAAATGATCATTTGAGAGGACTTGAAGGACTTCTTGCTAAAAAACACATAAAGATCTGTTAGTTATTTGGCAGCTCAAGACCACAAACTGATGTTTGTTTTCTTACTTTATAAAAATGGTATCTCATCCTATTCCAATCAATCATATTTCAAGCACAGCTTATTAAGTAAGGCAATTTAACGTTTTTTGCGAGATCATGAAATACACATTCATATGGGGGTACTTTTGCAATTAAATATACAGTAGGTAAAAACAGCCTGGCTTTCATCAAAAAGAATATATAATGAAATGATGGAAAAAGAAAATACTTCGGAATTGAGAGTTGAAATACTGAAGATGATACAAAGCTAACCTTGCATAGAGCACCCATTGATCTTGGGCTGTGTTTGATAAAGATGCAACTTGAAGACACCTAAAAACAAAAAACAAAAATAGATGATATTTAATCGAATTTGCTTTTTTTAAAACTAGCTATGAAGAAAACATATAAATTTGAGATGGTTGCTTCATCTCATGGAAACTCAGTTGACAAAGCTCAACCTTTTGTGGTTTATTATATAACTATCTTCCAAAGGCGTACAGCAAGCCAAAAAAGGCGTCCAGCAACCAAAACTAATTACAGGTTGGCTTTCGAAGTTTGTATTTGCTACTTCCTAGCTTGAAAATTTTTTTCTAGGATACTGAAAAGCTACAAATCCTGAAACTTGATTCTTCCTCTCAATAAGACCTTGCAATTTCTATGCCTGGAATCACAGAGAGCTGGCAACATTCCTCAAGTCATCAAAAGTTTTTCATGTTAGTGATACAAGTCATTGGAACTTTGAAAATTACCTTTTTGTTTCTACGGTAACTTTAGTTCTTAAGACTTTTGACATTTGATTAACCATAGATTTTGTTGCAGGTGCATCAGATGGCCACGGAAGAACAATTTCATATTTTCCAAGAACTTTCTTCAACTCTTCTTTCAACACATAGGATGAGAAGTAGAAGAGCAGCTGGTAGAACTTGTCTCCTGAAAAACAAACACACAAAAGGCCCGAATTATATATAAAGAAACGCTAAAAAAAATTTTTAGTCTAAATTAAAAAGACTAAAAGAAAACTCCTTTTTGTCTCTTTGACATTGGAGAGGTATTGGAAATGCTCCTTATTTGGAATCAGCAAAACATCCATAAGATGTAAGAGGTGAAAATATTATGTTAATATGAAAATAAAAACCATGAAAATATGAAATTGCTGGACGAAAATTAGATAAATATGCTTTAGCTTCAGTTCAAGAATATCTTTTGTAAAAATTAGTAGTTTGTTCCATGTTGTCATTCCTTTTTTATTGCTTTTGATTTTTACATTTTGGGATATGATGCATATCAGAAATAAAACTATACCATACCTCCTGGGGACATAAGGACTGAAGCAACGATTCTTGGAAGGTGTGAATCATGACTTTCCTGAAATTCAAAATTTAACTAAGAATTTGTTGCAAATAATTAAGATATATAATAATAAAATGAATGTTTTTAAAAAAAGATGATTAATTGACAATGCTAAGTTATAATTTATAAAGTTTTTATGCTCAATTTATAAATTAATTGGTGTGTTACAGAGTGGTCAATGCAGCATAGATGATGCTGTACATTGCTCTAGTGTGTTTAAGTAGAAAATTCTAAGTGGCAACTCTGTGTTTCACACTTGATACAATCATTGAGTTGAGTGGATAAAGATGGTGAAGAGGTCCATGGCCACTCAAACATGAGCCTTCTGTTATTGAAGAAGAGGACAGAGTTTAATTGTATATATATATACAGTAAATAAAAGACTTAGGAAAAAAGTTTATCCCAATGAAGCTCATTTAATACAGTACACTGATACCTTTCTAATTCTGTTCAGCCAACCAGCAGCAACTTTGCGGAAAGCAGATTCATGCTTCTTATCCAGAATTGGCCAACAGTTTCTAAAATAGCATTTCAAAAATTAACAATTATAAAAATATCATGTGAATATATATTACCAAATAATTTGCCATTTTGATCAAATCTGGGATAGCAGGCAGCAAATTTAAACACATTTATAATCTAGCACAAAATTGATCAAATCTAGTGGATGATATTGTCTCAAACTTCTCAACATATTTTAAACATAAAATTATGTTGGTTTAGGACAGCTAACACTATTTGAACTAGAAGCTGAAATTAAAAGCAAACAATAAAATACATGTTGAAGAAATGTGATTACTACATTTTAAGTTGCATTCCCAATCAAAACCAACTTTTACAGAGGAAATATGTTATTTTACACTGTAGATTTTATGGATTGGACTGAATCACATGTATCAGGGCAATTTGTTTCTATGCAGAATGCAAGAAACAAGATATAAAAGCTGTCTCACCTGAATTCATCCCTGGCGACATCCGGATTGAGCTTTGTGAACAGAAAATGAAACACAGCCTCCATTGCTTTTTTGTTTGGGAAGACAAATGCATCCCTAAGAAAGTAAAGAAATGAATATAGATGAAACATTTATAAATACCAATTTTTATGATGTTTATAAAAACACAGCAGATTTTGATGAGCCTAAAGTAAAGTTCTGAAAGCACAAATGATATATTCTAGAACCTTTACTTATTCGCATAATTTCTAAGTCATTGATCATGGCATTTTTAGCATGTAAAATTCTCTTAGATCAATCAAGACATAACCAACAACACATACCAACACATTGCCATTTCTGTTGAGCATTTACATCTTCATTAGCCTCAGTTATAACTACTTTATTTCTTTTTGATAATTACTCAAGCAAACTCAGAAAATTTAATCTTAGATTGATTATGCAAAAATAACATAATATTTGTACATTTATTCATAAAATCATATACAAGATCTTTCTCTCTGGCTCTGTGTTACCCACACATTAAATAGGAGTCACTGAGTAGAAAACAACACATCTGATAGATGGATATTTTAGTGCATGAGATAAAATACTGATTCCACATATCAGTAGTCTATAGGTTTTCAAAGCAAGCTCCAAGTGCTCCTTGAAAAAGAAATCAACATATCTATTCAAAATATGGCAGAAGGGCAAAATAAAATCCAGTCGTAAACCTGTTTACTGAGCATGAAATTTTGAGGAGAGATCTTTGTTATGACAGGGCTAAAAGACAGTATTTTCAAACTACTGTAGGTTATTGTGTAATAGAACCTATAAAATATCAGTATTGTGTTATAGATACCATCAGCCTCAAAATCTGCTCAAACTTGAAAAATATCTAGTTTGCACCGTCGTATCATACAGATCTGATACAAAAACATTAGTTTTAAAGATGAACTGATTTTTCATGAAGAAAGAAGGTATCGTGTCAAAAAGCCATGATCTATTATTTGTACAAATGAAACTCAATTTTAAGGTGTTTAATCCAAGGTAACAATCATCTTCTTAACTTTGTTGATCCCAAATTTAACAAGTCTTGTTTAAGTAGCTCTACAGAGTATTTTGAGTTTGCTGGCAATAAAAACATCACTCACCTATTAAATGGACATTTGTGTTTTGCTTCATAGATGTCAGGCCTGAATCCGAGTAATAAAAGGTTTGTAAAAGTGTTCTCTCTGCTGTCCAAAGGGTCTGGCATCAATCTGTACTCCATTTTTAGGCTCAGCTATAATTTATTGCAAGTATTCAACCTGTGACAAAGAATTTCATTAAAATTAATATATTTTTGGCCTTCGGTGTGCAAACCAATTCTATGTTCCGGGCAATTCTTATCTTCACATTTGCCAAAAATGGATCATAGAATCGGAATCTTCATGTTAAATCTAGTCTGTGCTGAAAATTTCATGTTGTTTGGGCTCTCAGACAGTGAATTAACCTATTTTCAAGCTTTAGCTTTTCTTATACATTTTGATGGAAGTTCTTGCTGCAGTGAAATTTTTCTTCTACAGCAGCAAATTCCAGTCAAATATACAGAAATATCTAAATATTCAAATTGACACAAGTTGCGACCAAACAATCCAAATGACATGATGTCTTCAGTCAAAACTAATTTCAAGATGAAGATTTCAAATATGAAGTCAATTTTTGAGAAAGGTCTGTAGATAGCAAGATGCTAAATCGATGACGTCAACCCGGAACGGAGAATAGAAAATTTTTGGCATACATAAAATTTCCATTAGTTGGTGTGCAAAACATGAAGCCTTGTACATAGTTTACATGAACAAGAATAAATCATTCAATATCTAATAATTGATTATTAGATATGTGGAGGGACTCCCCTTGATAAAGAGTTTTCAGTTTAAGATAAGATGAAATGAAAGTATATCAACAAGGCATTTTAAAAATTAATGTGCTGTACAGATTCTTTCATGAAGAAAGTCAATGTCTTTATAAAGTTGCTAAAAATTTTCAGATCCGTAAGAGCATTAGAGACTGGTATATGTGTGTGTATACAGAGGAGATGTGGAGAGGGGTTGGGTGTGGGCCTAAAACTAGATAGATAAATTTATACCTGAGTTTTTTCTTAAAGTCAACAAACTGAGACAAAGGTGATCTTACTTACCAACCAAATGAAATCAAAACGAAAAGCTTATAGCCGATCAAGCATCAGAAGATCGCTTTATGGGCGATTATTCTTGAGTATTCCTTATCATAGATCGCGACTTATTTTACCGCCATTTCTTCAAGATAGCGACCAGTTTTCAACCGCTGCGCAATATCGCTGCGGCGGAGCTTGTAAGCATTTGTACAGGGATACAATCTGAATAGGCCTTTTCATCATCATCCGCAAAACCTTCCACAACAAGAGGCAAAATGAGAGTCGAGAAATGTTATTTCTGTTCTTCACCGGTCTATCCAGGCCACGGAATACAGTTTGTAAGGAACGATAGCAAGGTAGGGTCACTTATAGAATCATCTTCTTTTTTATGAGACTAAAATAATATCTGTTTTAAAAACGTGGTTGCTTGATGGTTGTTTTTTTTATAAGGCAAGGTCATATCAAAACGACGAGAAGCTACCCCATATGATATAAGCGAATCCAATTTGAAAAAAACCATAACATTAAATTTAAGTAACAAGTATAACAATATTTCGCTTCAGCATGTTTACTTATTACATTTACCCAGTTTTTTATATATTAACTACCTAATTATTTACCTAGTTTATATTAATTTTGAAGACTACCGTTCAGCATGCAATCCAACTAAAGTATGAATACAGTTTCAAAAAATAATAAATTCAGAAACAGATGGTAAACTGTGTAGAGGTGCTCTCACAAGCAACTAAGCAAATTGATGACAAAGCACCCCTTGTTGTTGTTACTAGGGTGGTTGATTTTAATCTGAATTACCTATGATAAATGTTTTGTAATTCACGATTTTGCCATACAACCAATGGCTATAAAATGCTCGAAATACTCTAAAATCAGGTAAGGTACTTTCAGTTAAGAAGGACTTTGGATTTTTAACAGAAAATGTTTATGGAGGAAGGGCTTTTGACATCTATGGTCAAGTCATTCAAGCTTTTGCTCCAAAATTTCAAACTGCCTGATTGCCATGTTGTAATATTTTTCTTGAGTTATATTACTTTTAGTATCTTGCTGTGTATAATGTCTCTTTTTACCTCTTTTTTGTTAGCAGAAAGTATATTTAAATGGGATAAATTAGGATAAGATGTATTGTAAACAAGGCTAACCATTTTAAAGAGTGGTTTAGAAGTAAAATTTAAACTATTAAAATAGTATTTAAAAGGTATAATTTACCTGTCATGAAGATGGTATGGCAAGGTTTAAGACAGGGCATCTCTTCTATCTAGGCCTCATGCCTATTTAGAGAACTCCTTCTAGGACATTCTAATGTGTACATTTCCTTTTCTATGTGTAGTTTTCTATCTTTATAAGGCTTTTATGAAGTATTTTCATTTTTGTTTATTGCTTTGTATCATATGAAAAAGTGACTGAACTTTGTTGAACTAGCCACATGTAAAATTTTATTCTTTAGTTATTCAGATTCTGCCGCTCAAAATGTCATAAAGCATTTAAGATGAAGCGAAACCCAAGAAAAGTTAGATGGACAAAAGCATTTAGAAAATCTGCAGGTAAAGAACTTGCTGTGGACCCAGCTTTTGAGTTTGAAAAGAAACGAAATGTCCCAGTGACATACAACAGGGAAACTTGGTCAAAAACTGGTAAGTTTTAATTATGTACATATCTTTTGGTTATGTTGCTGTTTCATAAAATTATTTTAAAAAATTTTCAATTTATGTTGCCTTAATATTGAATCAAGTTTAATTTTTTGACATTTTTAAATATTTTTTAAGTGAAAAATGCTTATCATTGGTTATAAATTGCTGATGATTTTTCTTCATTCCAGCCTCTTATTCAACAAATCTCTCTTTGCAAAAATCTTCCATCAATTAGATCTTATTGATAATAGTCTTTTAATTGTTGGTTTGTTATTGTTTGTTGACTTGTATATTATTACAAAATGAAAAAAATCTTCCTTTGAAGCAGATGTCTTTTAAGTTGCTGTATTTTGCATTCCACTAACTGTATTTCAAGCCATTCATTCAGATTTTGCAGTACCAATAACCTTTTTTGTGCCAGTAAAGAGACTTTTCTGATCACTCCAAGCTGGTGGTGTCAACAACATCATTACATTAGTCATCCCCTCTAACCTCCATGCTCAACAATTTTTCACTCTTTGGTTAGAATGGAGAGACATAAGAACTGTAGCATGTTTTTCATGCTTATCAAATGTTAAAACCATGTTTCTTCAAGGATGCAGAACTTACCCCCTTTTGGGATTTCATAATGCCTTTATAAACTATTGACCAAAAATGATAAATATTTAATGTTATTTCACTAAGTCTTGTCAGATTCAATAAATAAATATTATACTTTTTGAAGAAATGTTTCTATTGAAAATTGTTCTTCATTTTCTTGATATTTAATGACCTGTTGTGTTCTATAAACGTTTAATCATTCTTTTCTAGTACAAGCAATGCAAAGGATAGAGGAAATCAGAGCCAAAAGACAAAAACAATTCATCAAAAATAGGTAAAATTGCATTTGTTTCCAGCTTGCTTAGTTGTAGAGATGAGCTGAATTTTGTCCCTTTCAAGAGATAATAACAAGCAAAGTTAGATTTTATTTTTTAAGAATAAAACAGTGTTATAATCACCAAAGGTATTAAGATTTGGATTTTTAATGTTTATGCACAAAGTCATCAGTTGTTCTTTTTGTCTAACAAAAGCTGCTCATGTTAGAAAGAATTTCTTATACATCTGTTTCGATATGCAACTCTTTGAAAGTATGCAAAAAATGGTTAACTGACAACTCCTTATGATGTTTTCAACGTTATCAAGGCAAGCTATCTTTTTGATGTGTTGAATAGTTTCAGAGTTTGAATCATAATGATTACAAAATCCTCCCATTGTTAAGTGTTGAAGGTGAATTATCACGAAGTACTAGTAACAATCTTTTGTTTTCATTAGATTCAGGGCTAACAAAGAACTGGCAAAGGAAGCAGATAAGAATGAAGTGAAGAATAACATCAACCTCATTAAAAGTCCCCCAGGTACCATTTTACTTTTTTAAAATTATGTATTGTAATTGTTTGCCTGACAGCAATTTCCTTTTGTAGCTCAGTTGCTCTTTATCAGCCTATCACCCACGTCAAATTGATTGTTAATTGTTGTAAAAGAACTTTTCATGATAAGAAGACTGATTAAACTTTTGTTGCTAGTAGGTACTAAATTTGTCTTGAAACCTATCTTTTAGCTCGCCCAGCACAGAAGATTGTCTTGGCTCAGAAAATCAAGTCTATGGAAGCAAAAATGGAAACTGACTAAAGAGAGAATCTTTTGTATATATATAATACTTTCAAACTGTAAGCATCCAACTTTGTTTTGAACAATGCCAATTTTAGCCTCAGTTGCAATTTTCTCTTGAAAATGTATTTGTATTCTGAAATTAACAGATAATGCATGTTGGAATTAAGCAAAGAAATTGTTGTGGAAGAGACGGAACTGTATTTGTGGTATTGAAATGCTTTGTCTATGCTCAACACTGAGTCCCACGTTTCTGGAAGTGCGAATATGAAAGTTGGGGTTGTAACTCATAACTGGTACAGACTGAAGCAATTACAGCACTGTCTCTACGGCATTTAAAATTTTACATTTCAAATAGTTTTGAAAACCTATTGGCAATCAAGCTCATCTACCACAAGAAATCAGCAAACCATCTTATTCATTTTGTAGCACAAGAAGTGGCATGTTTTTAATTGCCAGACTCTAAGGGTTACCCAGGAGCTGGCAATTTTTTTATCTTTCAATTCATAAACTAATTGAAATCCTAGAGGAAGTATGAAGTATGAGCAATAACATAAGGAAAACTTCCAGGTAGACGAAAAATCTTGCTCTTAATCCGAATCTGGGGTCCAAAATTTTTTTACAAAAGATTATTTTTACAAACTACAATGACAAACATCTTTCAGTTTAAAATTTCGATCTTTTGTCAGAATATACGGAGCTCAATAACCAGTTAACCGGTAAAATTTTATTTGGCACGTCTGAAATGTTTCCTATTGTTTCAAATAAACGAATTTAAAAGACACATCGCAATTAGAAAAAGAATGTAAGAAAGCTTGAAAATCACTGAAAATACGTAATAATTACGCAAAAAAACATTATACTCGACAGCTTTTTGGAGAACATTTTTTCAGTTCCACTCAAGACACAAAGTCGCATGGTTTTTTCGTAGCTTGTTCAAGATTATTTACGAATTATTTATCAATAGAGAATCAATGGATTTGCTTAAAACTGACTTCAAACCATTAGGGTTTGCTTAAAACTTAATGTAAGGAGGCTTGGACCGAGCCTCATTTGAATATCCCGCTTAAAAAATGCTGACGCCATGCGCCATTTTGATGGCAATCGACTTTGTTATTTACTTGCCAATAAAGCAACTTTTCTTGTCAATAAAGCAAGCCTCGCGATGAGCTTTTCACATCCACATCATTGGTGCTTCAGGCTGAACGTAAGTTTTTCATCTATAGCTAGGTTAGGTTTTCTTTTTTGCATTCCTCGACAGGAATTTATTTTTGAAATGTTCAAACACTGTATTGATCTATGATAGAAAACCGTGCACCAAATCTGAATCATCCCTTACCACCCATTCAGTTAAGAACGTTTTGGTGCACGCTAAAAAACAATTTTTTGAAGTTGAAGTTGTTTTTGAAAAGCATTGCAGCAACATGTCATTTTGGCTCGTGAGTGTAATGCAATGGGCATACACGAGGCTAACTCATTTCGCGATGCTTCTGCAAATCTTTATGAACTTTACAAATCAAGCGAAAAACTTCAGAAACTTCCACAAAATTATCCCAGTTTTATTTACGAAAATAATATCTTTGGACCACAAGGTTTGGCCTTCTAGATTGAAATCTCATGGCATTTGTGTTCAGAACGACTGCGAAGCGCTGCGACTGCGATGGAATACCTCTATATTTTGTGTAAACATACACGAGGTACCGTTGCCCGATAAATGTTTGAGCGCCATATTGAAAATTGAACTGACACAATTTTCCTATTTATTTTTCGGCCATCGTTTTCCCGTTGGCTCTTGAGTATCTTTGATAAGTTTTAAAACACCACCAGTCATGACTTCCGCGAGCAAAGTGGCTGAGATTTTTGAGGCTGCTGGTTTGGCATTTACCCGTTTGGGTACAATGGCGATGGAGCTGCAATCGTTGCCTGGAGAAGGTGGATCAAGTAACGAAGAAGGAAAATGGGGTGAAGAGGAAATTGAAATGCTAAGGCAAGCAATCCTGAGGTTTGGCAATGATTTGCAGAAAATAAGTACACAAGTTAAAACAAAATCCGTTACCCAAATAAGAGCAGCTCTCAAGCAGAAAGCCATGCAACAAAAAGTTGGCCTAGGCAAAAGTGGAACAGCTGGCTTGGAACAAGGCCTGATTCAAGATTCCTCCCAGACTCCAATTAAAGCTGGTTTTGATGATCAAGGTCGAATTGGCTCTAAGAGACTAAGGCTGGATGATAGCAGCTCTGTTATGGTTTCCAATTCACAGGATAATTTATTGCTGGGAAGCTCAACATTTGTAAATAATTCATCAATGATTGGATCTGCTTTAGATAAACTGAAATATGAATCAAAAGATTCTCATTCAGAAATCGATATTGAGGGCTAACATAAACTCACAGTGCTCGTCATTTTTAAAGATTTTTGGAACAGAGTTTTGACGAAAACTGACAAGTATGAATTCCTGATGTTGTGTCCAAGGCTGTCAAAACAACAGAGAAAAACACACATGACTGGCCTTAAGCTCAAAAGACCACTGTAAATGAGCTCAGACACCATTTATCAATATTTGATATAAGTTACTACTATCGTTGTAAATACTACCAATCTTAGTTTTGTTTTTATCAATTATGACTTTAAGAATAGTTTGGGAAAGTTTCCCTAAATTTGGGTTTTAACTTCTGGCTACTTCTTACTTTCAATGTAAACTTGTATGAATAATCATCATAAATAATAAGCAATGATTTCTTTTTGCAGTATTGAGATCTGAAGCTCATCATGAATCATAAAAATGATCAATAGTCTCTCTGTATGTGGATATTATATAAACACCATTGTTTTAAGCATATTAATATATGCTCAAATTTTGTACTGACCTTCCAATAATGTCAAAAATGCAATTTCAATACCATTCTCAGTAATACAAATTATAAGACGTTGATACAACCTCAAATCCTTACACATACAGTTTCAACATTTACATTACAACTCTGAATAATGATGCCTCTACCAACATCCTTTTGACTTTCAAAATAAATCCATCTATCATCTAATGCAAACATCAAGAGTTTGTAGATTTTTGCATAAAACAGGCAAAAATGTGAAATAAAGTGAAATGATGCCTTCATTAAACTGCCATGTAAAGGTTTTGAATTGTTTTTGAAATCAGTAATATTTTCAAAAGTATGATATTGCCACAGGTAACAAGTTTGAGGGTGTCACTTCCAAAAGTATGATATTGCCACAGGTAACAAGTTTGAGGTTTTCTAAACAACATTGATTTTGCTGGATCCTCATTATCTAAATAAACAGAGTGAAACATTCAAACTAAATATTGCAAAAAACATTATTCATATTTAATGTCTCAGTCAGGGTCAAAGTCATACAAGGTATTGGGTGTCACACAACCCTGTAACAAGTCCCATGTGTTGTATACTGCTGATGTTTGATATCTGTGCTTCACTAAGAATATAATCGGTGTTAGTGATTTCCTATCCTTAATCACAGGGACATTCTTACAGCCCTGGTTTCATTTGTGACCAGTATCAAGGAGTCCAAAGGGGCAACAGTCCCTGGCCCCATTCTTATGGTAGTCAGATGGGGCCCTGTCACAAAGAAAATATAAAAAATGCAATGAACAGAGGCCCTGCAGCTGCTTTTGGTCCGGGCCCTGCAGTCCCTAAAATCACTGCTGTTTGTGACAGCCCTGGTATCATTAATGATAGCCGTGGTCTTGATTGCTAATGAAATAAAAAATTTGCCAGAGAGGGTGACACAAAAAAATGGCAATGAAAAGTGGAATTATTTCATTTTACTATATAGATGAATATATTAAAGGTATGCTGCAGAATATAAGATAAAATAATAACTGGATTACAGGAATTCAGCAACAAACCCTATTCAAAACTAATGCACTGAAACCTTTCCAATATTTTGCAAACAAAAGTTGCACAAATCCTGTCTTTGTTAAAATATGTGACAGGTATGAACTCTATTGCTTCTTCTCCAGCCCAATGTGTTAAATATTAAGTAAAATAATATATATATATTCTTATATATATATATATTCAAGCAGTATAAGTTTTCTTTTGAACATCATTGGAAACATGTTGTTTTTAGCCAATGCACACTTACAATCAACTGATGATATTTTAAGTACCAGAAATAACTGCAAAAGCTTTCCTAAAAAGTATCAAAAAAGATTTCCAAAAAAGATTGCACAAACAAAAAAATGGGAAAACAAGCTTCTTTCCACACAAAAACTTTTTTGCTCAAAACTGAGAATGTCCTTTCCAGAAAAGGAAAATCTTCCATAAATAATCTATATGGCTTTTACAAATGATGACTTTTCCAAGCAAAAGAAAAATTTCAAAGACATTGTTTTATAGATTAAAAAAGGCAAGAAGCCAAATAACAAAGAATTTCAACCAGCATAATACAGATACTGGTGCTAGAGCTCTAACTTTACTTTTTGGACAAAAATGTCAAAGAAACTTCCATACAGAGCATGAGACATGCAAACAGAGCACCAACAATACTGCCCCCTTATGTTTCAAACCCAAAGTTGCTTCTAAGATTAAGAAAAGGTAATGTAAACAAATCAAGGTAAATCTTTCAAATTCTTATGAATTATTTGAAAATATAAATGAGTTTATAAAAATTATTACAGCATATGGTATAACTTAAATTGATAATTGTTATGCATACATTTGGTTTACAATGAAAAGCAGCGGCCACCATCAAACTGACTTAGGGAATGCATAATCAAAGTTAAATCTACTTTATTCAAGCTACAGTAAACTCTGCTTATTGTCACAACACATGCTGCAATGAAAGGTGTAAATGAAATCAGAGTGGGATTGCAAAACAGAGCTTCAGATATTTGGGATAAAATGCTATGTGACTGTAACCAGCAGTGTGACTTTAAGCGAAGCGATTATAAGCAGAGTCAACTACAGTAAACTGACATAGATTATTCAATTACAAATCTTCCGGTTATGCATATTCTAAATACATCTCTCCTTTCGCAGGGAAACCAAGTTCTATAGCAGTTTTTAATTACAAAGCTATATAAAGCAATAATCTGTCACTGCTAATTTGCCATATGGTCTACCATCCTTGAAAAACAATTGATTATATGAATTCCATATATTCCTCTGTTTATATTTCAATCAACTCCTTCAAATCCTTCTGTATTTTCAACTGCTAGCCTCAATTTTTCTCTAAGTTCATGGTAACTTGTATAGGGGGGCAGATCCAGACGATTGAAGCTAGATAAATGTAAAAAAACATTGTTACAAGAAACTAATAAGTAAATAATGAATGTACAGGTGAATGAGAAAAGCAATGAAAACACATTGCAAACTGATTATTACAAAAAACTTGGAGCCATTACAATATAGCTTTATACTGTTTAGCCCATATTCAAAACATGGCATAAAAGTTTTCTAGGGAAATTATTCAGAACTTATTCCAAAATTTTAACTTTAGAAAAAGAAAAAATCTTGAAAAAAGACAAAAAAACAAATCTTGAATTGACTAGCACGCTTCACATATAATCAAATTAATTTTGGTGATGCCATGTTTAAGACAATGTCACTGATGTCATTTTACATGGTATTTTACATCATATAATACCTGTTACAAAAAAATAGATTATGAAATGCTAAGCAGATAAAAATATTAATTACCAGGTATGGGCCCTTGGCAATGAGTGTGTATCTCCCC
Organism: Rhopilema esculentum; assembly: GCF_057945365.1. Lineage (NCBI taxonomy): Eukaryota > Metazoa > Cnidaria > Scyphozoa > Rhizostomeae > Rhizostomatidae > Rhopilema > Rhopilema esculentum. Next base: position 11,448,701 of record NC_142834.1, on the reverse strand, counting down.
ATCTTTCGATTGTGAATTTTTGTGGGCCATTACTGCCATATAATTCTGTGAACCCATTCATTGGTACACGTGAAGTGCCAGTGACAAACTGAAGCAACCTAGCTTTCATTTCATTATCAAATGTACCAACAGCCTAGGAAGAGACATAATTTGAAAAATGTGAGTATGATCATTGAAAGTCTTAAAACATCTTTATAATGCTGAAAAGCCATCTTGTTAAATGGTGCAAGTTATGCAAAAAACAAATTAAGAGCATTTAGAACTTAAGCAAAAAATGACACTTCGAAGGTGCTGTTATGGAAAGCAACAACGATCCTTCTTATGGAAAATTTTGATGAATTGTTAGAGGTTTTTAGAATGAAAAAAATCAAGCCCACTCATACCTTCCAAAACCATTGTATTGCAAAGTGCTTTTCATGGTATCCACCACGATAGTTTGTATGCTTCTTCCAATCTTCCTCATCAATTTCCCCAAGTCCACAAAGAAGATACTGGAAAGATAATGTAAATAAACTATGACTCAGTTACAGGCCTTCTCATTTCATGGTGGTGATAGCTGTTTCATTGGCACCTGCCATTGATTGCCCTAGCAAAACCCTGTCTTACCCTCATGAAACAGGAAGAGCATTAACAGAACGTTAGTTCATAGAAATTGCAGTATTCCTAAATAAAAGGTCAAATTGCTTGAAAACAAAGCACTATTGCTTGAAACAAACAACATTTTCCCAGTACAGAATTTAAAAATGGCTTTGAAAAAAGCAAATATTTTGACACATGTTACTAAAGCTTTTCATCTGACACTCTTCAGAGTATAACAGGTTAGAACATAGATCAAAAACTCTACGCTAGGAAATATATATACCCAGTTGCTGCTTGACTATTAAGAATTTTATCAATGGAGTGCCAAAGTGAAAACGAGCTCCATTTGTCTACTCCATCTTAAAATCAAACAGCTTGCTTAGAAATTTGCAATAATCACACATTCAGAAAATCAAAGGTTAGACAATCATTAAAAGATGATATATTAATTCTCCTCTCAGACCCTAGAGGGTGATCAGTCTTCTAACATAATTTATGCTTGCAGCTGTGAAATCTTTTAACTATTAGGCCTGCTCAGTTAACAATGATCATGCATACAATAGCAGGAATACTTGAAATAAAAAATTGAAAGAAACAAAAATAATAATTCAAAAAGGAAAAGTCACAGGAATTTTAAATAACAAGATTGATTTCTTAGATTGTGGTATGAGCAATGAAAGTGAAAAATGAAGAAGATTAGATAGGAATAAAATATTCTCACCTCTAGCTCTCGCTCATCAAAAATTCTCAAGAGGTCATGTGGTATTATTTCATTAAAACCCTGGAAGAAAAAAAATTGTTGTCATTTTGAAGCTTCGTGTAGGGCAAACATTTCTAGTCTGCAGGCCTATCAAGAGGGGGGTAAGGGGGCAGTTGCCCCTAGGCCCCATAAGCAAAAAGGGACCCACTGGTGATTACATTTTTTCTATTCTCTTAACAAATCTGACTCTTAGCAACATATTAACTTTAAGAAAAACAAATCATATCTGTTTTGAGAATACTTTATGAATATAAGTAGCAAGTAAAACAATTATATGTATTTAAATCCGTATTAAATGCATTTTAAGTTTAAACCATCCACTGGGCCTGCCCTGACCTGACCACGATGTGGCTCGGCTGCCCTGCCAGTCTCAATGTTCAATAAAAGGTGATCAAACAAGTTTTCGTCAGTTTACAGTTTACAGGTATAATATAGCATTGACTATGAAGTCATAAAAAACCCACCTCTTTAAATTGATCCATCTGTTCGTTAATTCGATCAACAAACCGCCATTTAATCACTAAACTGGATAGCAACATAAAACGAGGTTAGCAAATCATTTAAGGCAAGACTAAGTTGTTTAAAAGGGCAAAAATTGCTAGATTCCCTCTCTCTCACTTCCCAATGCATGCTTCCTTTCTCTTGTTAAGCTCTTGAGCCTTTTCCTAGAATTACCAACTAAACAACAATAAAAAACTTGGAGAAAATTCTTTTTCCAGATATTAAAAGGTCGCAAGCTATACTGAGACTCTATTATTACATTTTAATATTATTGCATAAAAGCCTCAATTTGACAATTTGATACAATACTGATAATAATATCTAGATATGACTGATAATAACATAAATATTGATATATATATATATGATTTCTCAATAATACAGCTCCTTACTCAATATACTCTTTTTTGTTGTCATTTGTAACTTTAATTTCTGCGCCATCTCGCTTCAGCTCACGACTTGTAATCTTCCCAAATGCCTCTTCCTCTACTTGGAACCGCAAATCCAAATCTTCAGGGTCATTATCTTGCAACCACTTCAAACTGTTATGGTACTCAGAATCCTGGAAAAAACATTTTTTTCAACTAATTTTCATCAACATAGCTTTAAACTAAAGCTAATTGTAATAGAATTTGCTGTTATACAGTGCGTGTGTTGAAAGGTGTGGCATAATTTTGTAATTTTAAGAAATGCTTTGAACAGTCAATAGCTATGAGACTATAACTGCGTCCTGAATCCAAACATCTTTATCTGCTAAGGTTATTTTACGTTTACAAAAGTGATGCATTTTTCTTACCACACTCTCCATATCAGCTAACGCAATCTTTTTTCCCAACATCATTTTGTAAAATGGACGAATGAAGAAAACTGAAAATCGAAAATAGATGAATGAAAATTTTAAATCGAACAGGGAACAACTGATAAGCAAAATGGAAATTATTTAGAATAACTTAAAACAGATTCAAAGTTTCTAAGCTGTCAAAGTATAAAGACCACTTGTATATACAATATGGAAAGAATGCTCTTTACCCGTAAACATCAAGGGGTTTTAACCAATGAGAAACATCAATATAAACAATAGAATTGGCTTTAAAACTTAAAGACCAACCATCTAACAGTTTTCCGTGGTAGACAGCCATTCCTGCGACCCTTCCAATGAATTTGAAGTATGAAAGATGCTCATCGTTGCATAGGCCTGAGTATGGGTTAATCTGTAGTGTATAGTTATCGCTGGGTAAGAAAACATGACGTCAGTACGCTTTTTAAAAATAGAATACAAGAGCATGATTGAAGTTGTCCTTGTAAAGATATTCGCTATCTCGAACAGTCGCAAGCTTAAGTCATTAAGTATAATGCTCAGTATAAAAAACCGTGGGTTATCTTTAATACACGTTATCTCGAACAACTATAAATTTTCTCCCGTCATTTCACCTAAAATTGAACAAGATTGACAACATTTGCAAAAAAATTCAAAAGGAAAATCAACCTTCATCGCATATAAAATCTCCCTATGTAAGAGCTGTGAAAAGTATGGCCACAATTCTCGAGAACAGCGTAAATTGATTAGACAATATTATCGAAAAAAACATGCCGGGGTTATTGTAAGGTTTCGTTAATATTCATCTGGTTTCATATCTATGTCACACTTGTACGTCCAGTCTGATCATGTTTTATGTTTTAGCAGCAGAAAGTGTTCTGATAAACTAGAAAAAGATATAAAACTCACGTTGCTGAGTATTCGAATAAGCCATAATACGGATTGAATATCTCCTTTGACAGCAAGTAAAACCACTCTCTAAATATTCAAAAGTATCACTGTCACAAACTTATTACTTTCATAATCATTTGTCAATAAATAAGAAGATATTGCGATGAAGATTTTCAAAATAAAAATATGTGTACAAACTAGACCAACATCACAGTAATTCGTACTTGAAAGATTACAGAATATATTTGTTCATACGCCTTTGATGATAAATCTGATGTGAATGGCTTTGAAAAAAGCAAACATTTGAGTATACTGAAGCTTTTAGTCTGACACTCTTCAGAGTATAAAACGTCAGAACATAGACCGAAAACTCCACACCAGGAAATATATATACGCAGTTGTGGATCGAAATAGGCCAATCAGAAATGCGAGCACATGACTGTTGAAGTTGCCCAGTCAGTGTCGCTTGCCTACTGTAAATACTACCAGTGATGTCCTAAGGTGAAAACGAACTCCTTCTGTCTACACAAAGCTGATACAGTAGTAGGTAAAAAGTTGGCCATGGCAACACTAACAACTAACAACTAACAATCGTATTTAGATCCCACATATATAAAGAAGAAGAGACAACCTACCTTGATACACCCCCGTAATCCAAACCAACTTCTCCATCAAAAACAATCCACAATTTTGTTTTAAGAAGATCGGTGTTCTTTACTGTGACGAAAACGCCTCTGTAAGAGTCTTCAAGAATGGAATTCCTTCGAATTCTGATTTCATATTTGTTCGGTACATGATCCTGTGAACAAAATATCAAAATTGTTGCTGATATACAATGCACAGAATAAAGGTAGTCAAATGACAATTCAATTCAATTAAATTCTTTTGTAAACTACAAATGAACAAGTAGATTATATAAAAATGGATAAAGAAAATCGCTGTGTAGCAAACAGGCATCGGATCTTAGAGGAAATTCTAAGACACGTTTGTGGATAAAAATACTACAACGTAGAGAATACAGCTGCCTAAAATGAAGAAATGAGGGCAGTGGGAGCTGAAAAGGGCATGAGTGGATGAGGCATCATTTTCATGCTTAAAAATTGTTAAACGAGGAATGATTATGACACTGAGGTCAGTTTACATAACGATCAAAGCTTATAATATAGAAAATTACATACGGGCTTGCGCAATCTTGATCTGAAAAAGTCGTATTTCCTCTTGTAGTCTCTTGAATATGGAACAGCCTGTGTTTGGAGTAAATTGAAATAACTGTGAAACACAATAAAAATATCCTTCCTACTTCAGCATAAACATTACTTGCAATTAATACTAACACGGTTTCTCCATCTTTCAAAGAAATCAGGGTTATTGCCAAAGGAATTATAGGTTACCTGGGCCTTTTTCGCTGCAATTTTCTGGATTCTGGGGTCTTCCCACTGTGTTGACTGAGTGTCTAGAGTAAATGAGTCCTGATCATGCCATGTGTTTACGGAATGTATACAAAGCCATAGAAATGTTCTTCAAAAGGTGTTTGATCTTAAGACAGATTTCATCGGTTTGTTAGAGGAAGTGACTGTCAAGTTATCTAACCATTTAGGTTCATACAAGTCCGATACTTCTGTTGCTTCTACTGAAAAATTTTAATTATTGCAATAATAATGATATATTGATAATAAAAACAATAAACTTGCTCTGCAAAATAAGTTGCGGCGATCAACCCCGGAACGAGTAATGAAAATATGAATGACAGGAAACGATCAAAAATACATGTAAATATTTAACTAGAAATTCCTCTCTTTATTTCCTAAATATCTTGAGTAAAACTGGAGAATAACGGAACTCAAGTTACTAGAGATATATAACAAAAAGTACGACCCGTCACTCTTCAGAAGATTGTCGCTCGCCCACCTCTCCCCCGAGCAAGAAATAATATAATTTACAGTTAATGATTCATTAAGCCTTCCTTACTGTGATCTATGAAAAAAACACGGCCATCTTGATGAATTCTCTCTTCCCAACCCGGCTGTTGATAAAGAGAAAGGATGTCTATCATCAAGAATTCAAAGTAAAAAGAAGAAGCTTAAAGCAGACAAACATAACGTAACTCGTAACAATATTGAAAGCAAAGCAAGTAAATAAAACATAAACTTTCATATTACAGATTAGAGCTAGAAACATCCAACACGATACATCTCCTAGTTTGCACTCATTTAGACACTGCCTGCACTCGTTTCACAGTGGTTGTGCAGTGATAAAATTCACTAAAAATAAGGCCAGAACAGCAAACAAGTTACTTACAGGCAATGGTCCTAGATCCTTCACAGCCGCTTGATAGTTGATTCTTGGATCAATCTAAAACATAACACAGCACATTAACAATATATCTGTCTTTATGTTAGTGTCATAATATGACTACCAGAGGGTCTTCATTGCATTTGTCATTTGGTATAGTTCTGGTAATTCGGTAAGGATTATATATAACTGAATAAATTTTGATATATAATCTGCTGCGCCTTCAGCGAACAGTCACAAAAAGTAAATTTATATACTAGAGAACTATTTCAATTCCCAATAAAATAAGTTTCCAAATGGTTGCAAAGAATAAAGCTATACAGTTGAATCCCATTAAGTCGTACCCCAGATAATCCAGACTTTTTCTAAGTAGGACTAATTTTCAATTCCCATTCAAAATTTTTTCTAACTTATGAAAATCAAAAAGCTCCATTAACTCGGACCATCGCTAAGTGGGACTATTTCCTCACATCCCCCCTTGAAGGTCCAACTTAACTGGATTCAGCGGTATCTTATTTGCTGGAATTAATATTTCAAAAATAATATGTAAGAGACATGATAGGGCCTGTTTATTCTTATTAAGAGTGAAATAACCTATTTTTCACAATCGTACAAAAATATAATAGATTTATATCCACTCATTCCAGGGTACTTTTCCTAAATGATCCATATTCCATAAAACAATCATAAGCTTAATGTAAAAGATAGTTACAGCATCGTTTTGAAATAAATAAGGCAATAAGGCAATACCCAGGTCGTGGTGCGATTGTTGTGGTCTATGAAAAAGACACGGTTATTTGGAGTAAGCTGCATTGCCCAGCCGGGTGGTAGAGATATTTCTGCAGTACTGGGAACATCTGGGTGGATACGCTGAAATAAAACAGGAAACATCATGAAACAAAACATTATTCCAATTTACTCAATGCGATACCTTACGGGGAATTTGGCCTCTGGAAATTCATTTGCAAAACTCACCATGTAGTTTATTAGTAGCAGCAAATGATAATACTCAAGGGGGGGGGGGGGGGGTTGTAATTGAATGGCAATGGTACAAACAGGACTGGCACTATTATGAGAATAGAAAAAAGATGATGACGTAATGAATTTAAGAATTTTGCCCAGAACATAGAAGCTTATCGAGTGTCAAAGAGTTATCAAATTTGGATTGCATATTTCTGAAATGATCATACACCTCTTCGGAAATGACAACTTCATTTAAAAGGAATGTAATCTAGAGCTATCTAGTGTTTATGGTTGACCGAGTACTTGCCTCTTGGTTGAACTGTGGCTCGCGTTGCTCTTGGTCTCCTTCCGGACTTTCTGGCGGATCTTCATCTGATGATCCGGACGTCACACTTATACGTTCAGTTTGATCAGCAACCGGTTGAAAGCTGGACCTAGACAACACAAGTGAATTCGTATTAGAGTTTATCAAAGTTTATGAGTGAGCATGTGCAAATAACATTAGAATGGGAATGGTGGCCAGATAGATTATGCTAAGTTGTTTACAAAAGGTTTTGACAGACCGGTTTTTTTGGGGAAGAGTTTGGAGCAACGAATGCCAAGTTGGGGTTAGTTGGGGGGGAGTAATAGGGATATGTTAAGTCCTTACCCCAGCCTTATTACAAAGTAGATTTCTAAAGGGACTAAAGTTAAGCACAGATTTTTTTGGAGCCATTTGATATTAGATATTTAAACCGGTTGACCATACAGTGAAGCTTCGTTCGGATTAGCATTCATTTTTTTATATAACAAATACCACTAGACACTACAACAACCAGAAAACCAAAATTTCTATATAAATCAAATAAAAATGTTTGAAGATTGATGCAAAACCTATAAATGTCTACTTACGCGCGAGGGCGAACCCAAGTTGTCAATCGCGAATTATGATCAATGTAAAATGTCCTCCCTTCATCGTCCTGCAAAAATGCACGAAACAATGTCCTAACAATTCTCAATGTAGATACAGACAAGGAAGATACTGTCATAAAAGCTCCGTCGTTACATCTCTGTTATCAAGTCAAGTTAATAAAAATGATAAACGATATAATCAGACTGTGCTTTCCAGCTGGTGTTCCCTTTTACATGCAATTTTCTAGGGAAAGGTAGCACCAAGTACTTTAAAAATCTTGTTTTCGATAAACTGGCAATGAAAAGAAATAAACTGCAAACAAGATTGTAAAAATAGTAAGACTGCTTACCCTTCTTTCCTCCCATCCAGGAGGGAGAGGTGACGGGATTCGATTTAGTCTTTCGTGATCTTGCACTTGGTTCACCTGCAAATCGAGGCAACTTCAGAAAAGTTTTCAATTCTGTTCAGTTAATTTTAATTTTTGAACTTCAGTTGGACAAATGAGATATGCTGCAATATACACAACCCATGTTAAGTAACGACTTATCTAGCTTGGGTGGTTAACAAACAAGTGATCAAATTTTACAATTTTTAAGAATTGTAAAAAGAGGAGGCCTTATGCACACTTTCACGCTCAAAGACACACGCAAGCGATTTGATCCGAATAACTAGTATTACTGAGATCTACCCAAATAATGTTGGAAAAGTTGCCGGCATCTCTCTACCCCCCCCCCCCCTCCCCAAAATTGAAGCCTAATATTTATGTGTCTTGATAATTTTTAATTTTGCCCTAGCTAACTATCTTTACTTTTCTGCCACTTTACTTTTCTCCATAGACAGCAGAATTAAGAATTCTGAGAAACATTTGTGGTGATTCATACCGATATATGACGAACTGTTACGTCAGAGTTGTTGTCAGTTGTAAATCTTGCCTGAAATAACGAAAACATAAAATGACTAAACAATTTAACTTCCGCGATGATTTCCACAATAACATAAAATGCAAAAAATCAACATATTCAAAAAATTCATAGAATCAAGAATTCAAAGCAAGTACAATGGATATGCATTGAAAATTGCAAAACAACTTGCAAAAATCATATATCTTTTTAAAAATTTCAATATGTTTTGTACGCGAGCAAAAGTAAAGAAGCCTGAATTTTATTTTTGATTTCCAGAAGCCTCCTGAAGAGCACGGAAAGCTGGATACCAGCGCCCTAAATAGCATGCATCGCATATACCAATATGATCAATTAGTAAAGGCAGAAAACTAACTGGATATACACACAAAATTACTTTAGTATTCCCAGTTTCTTAGCTGAACATAAAATGCTTTATGTGTAAGAGGTTTTTACATTTATTGATTAATTTCTACCCCGTGAATCCTTACAAATTACATAGTTTTTCAATTTCATGAACACAATACAATAAACAGTGAATGATTTTATAAGCTAAACAACATGAAAGTAGTTCATGGTTAATGAAGAAATATCAATGAAAAAAATGATTATTGGAATTATTTCTAAAAGTTGAGTCATAATTTTAGGCGAACAAAAGCAAATCAATAAAAGACAGAAATGGAAAAGGTAGAGTAATGATCTAACACATCTGCTCTGTCTATTAGCAGAGTCTAAATTGTATTAGTAACATGCTGAGAAGCAAAACAATAAAAAATAACAAAGGAAAAATGTCATTCACACCAGATGACTATGGGCTTAAGCGTGCGTTATGGGCTTATAATTTTAATATTTAATTAAGTAAAAAAGGACTTTGGCTAACATGACGATCATCATTTTGAATAGGAGGACTTTAAATGAAAATAAACTTATGGAATCCACCTGCATATCACTTTCAACGCTTATATGCCTCCGTATGCTAAAATTGCGCTCCAGCCTTCTTGCAAGCTCTCTTTGCTGTTCAGAACTTTCATTTCTAAGAGCGAGAAGAAAATGTTAACGATAATTGATACACGTGGTCTTGGAATCTTGACCAATTAATGGAACAGCGATGTGCGGGAAGAATACTAGCTGTAGTTGTGGAGCCAAACAGAACCAAGTTACATGTTCTTAAGATAACAAAAGCAGTTTATCTTGCATCAAAGAGATTTGATTATCTATATCTTGCTTCAATCAATGGTGCTTTGGTTCAGCAGCTTTATGAGATAACGAAATACAACTTAAAATATTTCGAGTAATGAAACCACATATATGTTTTGATACTTTCTTCAAAACATTATTTAGATTATCACTACAATAGGGCATTAGAATTGATTTACCGAGCAGATCTTGGCCGTTCCCATGTCGTATCCCTCGTTGTATGATTGATGTAAAAAGTTCTTCCGTTGGCATCCTGAAAACAATAAATATTTAACAAAATAGGAACCAAAAAAAGACCAAAAGATTAATAAACAAAAAGAAAATAATTCCACTTTTTAAAGCTCCCCTCCTACATGCTATGCTTGCTTCACTTTGATTTCATTAAATATCCCTGAATATCTCTACGCAAATATACACCCCCCCCCCCCCTCTGCCCAGGGCATAATATGCCAAAAAGGGGAGATCATGAGAGCTTAGGCATAATATGTCAAAAAGGGTAGATCCTAACTTGGATGTAGAAACGTTTTCTGCAAGCAAGTAAAATTTTTCCACTTTATGTATCATGCTTAAATTTTCCAAAACGTCGGGATTTTTAACCAATCAGACAAACAATTACTTTTAACAAATTTGATTTATTTCTGACAGGTTTTATCTAACATTTCCTCAAGCATTGAAAACACCAAGAAGTCTGCCTGCTTGTTACCTGTCTCTCTTCCCAGTTTGGAGGGAGCGGGACATCATTTTCGCTAGTCGAGAGAGTCCTTGCAAATGCAGGTGTATCACTCACAGGCGCATCACTAGCATTTACAGTTTCCCAGCCCGGCTGAAACGAAATAATAAGCAAATCAGGATGGATTATAAGTAGTGAGCTTACCAAATTGTTAAGGAAAATATTGATTCATTGATTCATAGAAAATATATATTGACTCTAGCATGCATACAACACAATAAAATTTTGCTTTGATTGGATCTGCGAAACCTTCTTACATAGAATTTAACATTGAGAATCGCATTGAAGAGCTATCTAGAACAGGCCTTGCCTTGCAGATTTAGTTGATATATACGTCATTAAGCGTGCTTAAATACACAATTCAAATATATTCAAAAAATATATGGCTCCTCTTGTCTCCAGCATTATCCCTCTTGGACAGCCCTAATCACGTATTATCTTTTATTTACTTTGTGTAAATCATCAGACTGTTCCCAGTCAAAACACTCAGATTATCGGGCATCAACAATTTTGACAGCTAATCAGCATCGTTTTCTAATCATTATCAAGCGTCAAGAAACAAGGCTGCTGGAAATGAAAACAAGCGATACCCAGATACGCAGTGATAACATTTGATGGTGACCAAGCGATCGTGTTTCTAACGTATGACAGGCACTTAAATTTTGCTACAATATTTAGTTTTACCGACTCAAAAATTAATTCATTTAACAGGAGCAGAAATAGAGAAAATTGAGCCAATTATTGTATGCATTCTTTTGGAAGTAAGGAATACTTTTAAAAAATTCTTGAGTCACTGACAAAAATCATTAGATATAAATATTTTGCAAACCTGAAACATTCTTACCTCTTCTACTCGTTCTCTAGTTGACGAGGCAACACGTATAAAGCCTTCTTCGTCATCTAAGGAATACAATAGAAAACAAGTTTAGTATGCATCAAGAACGTAATAAAATTATCTTTTGGTGGTACATTTTGAGCCATACTGAAGCTTTTCGTCTAACACTCTTCAGAGTAAAAAACGTCAGAACATAGATCGAAAATTCTACGCTAGAAAATATTTATACCCAGTTGTGGATTGAAAAAGGCAAATCAGAAAACGCGGGCACATGACTGTTGAGGTTGCCCAATCAGTACCGCTTGCCGATAGAAAATGTTACCAATGGAGTCCTAAGGTGAAAACAAACCTCTTCTATCTACACAAAAGCGGTCTTTTCATTTCATTTTATAATTTTTTTGCACAATCTAGGTTTTCCAGTAAATGCTGCCCGACAACAGAATCGCATCTTTTAGTTGTAGCTTAGATCTGCAAGACCGAGGTGGCTGTTCTCTTTGGGGATGAGTTTTGTTTCTAACGCTAGACAGCACATGCTGTTTTATCCTATCCCCCAATCTTTGGGTTGTGTGTCCTACGTAGCCAGAATCACACTGGCAAGTAAACTCAAAGATGACGGAACTCTTTTGCATGGTAGGAACGCAATCCTTATGAATGGATGGAAAACACAAAATGTTTGCTTTTTTCAAAGCCATTCATAATTAAATTCTTAGCTAGAAAATGCCACAGTCACTATCCGTTTACTTCATGTGATATTTATATGGGATCAACTTTTGACCAAACTTCCTATTAAGATTGAATACTCTTTTCGAAAGGAAAAAAATATTCACGTTTTGCTAAAGAACATTTCTCAATCAAAAGTCGCTTCAAGGCGTTTTGTGATCTATTTCATTGCTTCACAGACAAAACAAAGCTCTTCAAACGTCAGAGGAAACAAAAAATGTTGATTCATGCTACACAAAAGCGGTCTTTTCATTTCATTTTATAGTTTTTTGCACAATCTAGGTTTTCCAGTAAATGCTGCCCGACAGCAGAATCGCATCTTTTAGTTGTAGCTTATATCTGCAAGACCAAGGTGGCTGTTCTCTTTGGGGATTAGTTTTGTTTCTAACGCTAGACAGCACATGCTGTTTTATCCTATCCCCCAATCTTTGGGTTGTGTGTCCTACGTAGCCAGAATCACACTGGCAAGTAAACTCATAGGTGATGGAACTCTTTTGGGTGGTAGAAACGCAATCCTTTTGAATGGATGGAAAACACAAAATGTTTGCTTTTTTCAAAGCCATTCGTAATTAAATTCTTAGCTAGAAAATGCCACAGTCACTATCCGTTTACTTCATGTGATATTTATATGGGATCAACTTTTGACCAAACTTCCTATTAAGATTGAATACTCTTTTCGAAAGGAAAAAAATATTCACGTTTTGCTAAAGAACATTTCTCAATCAAAAGTCGCTTCAAGGCGTTTTGTGATCTTTTTCATTGCTTCACAGACAAAACAAAGCTCTTCAAACGTCAGGGGAAACAAAAAATATTTGATTCTAAAGAAAATGGCAGCACATCTTGGTGAGCACATCCTACAAAGTAAAAAGCGCCGTCTCTTTTCACTCTTCACGAGAAATGAGGTCTTAAAAACATTATATATAAAGATTTTCTTGCTTTACTTTCTTTCTCTTTTCTAACTTCATTTGTGTATTTATTGTAAGTAGTTTCAAAAAGGCATTTTATAAATTTGTAAGATTAGTATTTTATTAATTTGCAAGTTTTTTTCTCTGCCCCCCGAAAATCATTCTGCTTAGATTGACGGGATTACTGTGAATAGAGAATTTAAAATGAAAAATGAAAGAGTTTATAAGAAAAATCGGAATTTCTTAAATTATTTTACCAGAAAAGATATAGTAAGGTTAAAAAATGTACTTGTCATGTAAAATGTGAAGCAAGCTATTCAGGCAGAAGCGACACATTATTTTTATTCAATTTAAGGTTGTTCTTAAAACCAGTTTTTGAAAAAGAAAATCTGAGAAACTAACCTGAAGTTGGTTGACTTTCAGCTGAAGTTGGTTGGCTTTCAGCAGGATCAGGGATGTAGGCAAGCCTCAATCTAAGGTGGCCCCGAACATGAGAGCGCCGGCTGTAGAAGAAAAATATGAGTAAACTCATCAATGAAAGAAGATTGCTTTGAAAGACAGATGCAGTTTTTCAACACCGAGGACATTTTTTGACGTAAACAAACAAGCCGTTTATACTACAGCATTTCAAGACAGCAAAACCCAAAGAATATCATACTTTTCCCTGACACTTTGTAGGGCTATAAATAGGATAAACGATTAAAAGTTTAACTGAAGTTTACATATCCTCGAGTGGGTCAAAAATAACGAGAGAGTAAAAGGCATTCTGAAGGGCACTGTTGATTGGTTAATTGATCGATCAGCTACTGACAACCTATCACATATGACTTAAAGATATAAATTCGAAAAACAGCAAGAAATGGTATAAATTTATAATGTATGTTTACCTCCGACGTTGCAGTAGATATTCCTTGAAAGGAATCTCTAAACCTTCAGACTCTGTCTACAAGGGAATAAGAACATAGAAAATATATATCAGGCAGTTAATTTTATGAAATATAATTGGTATCATTTCATCTTCAACTGGTGCATATGCATTTCTTGCAAGGGCTGCTTTACCCACAATTGAAACATTACCCTTTCACAATGATAGTGTTTGTCTTTTTAAAGATGGCTGTAAATTTGATGTTACAGATCTCTCCTTCTATACAACAAAGTTCTATACTGCAAAGAGATCGATTTAAAAAAAATTTAACAAAAAAGAATTTCCAACTTACAGGAATGTCAGTCAAAGGAAGATCAACTTCGCCTAGGAAATCATCACGAGTCTAAAATGTCAAATTTGGATAAATGATTAACAGAAAACTATCAACCATAGCTATGAGACTGCCTTGAAAAAAAGAAAGATACATATGCATGAGTCTTAGAGACTTTTCAGCCACTTAAAAGAAAATTTACCAAGAGCCACAGAGCAAAGCAAGGCTGAAACTTTAGCCCATTATGAGTCATCTCACAAAGTAACAGTAGATGTATGAAGTAAAGTGAACCACTGTAGACCTGCTTCACCCAACATCAGGGTTTGTTATTACAACTAGACTGAATGAGGGCCTAAAGCTAAAACTTTATCTACAAGGGGGGCAGAATATGACAGAATATAATCATCTAATTGATAAACAAACTGCTTTAACTCTAGCAAACTATTTCTACACTATGGTCGTTCTCTATTTTGAAACTTGAATTGTGGCCCCTGTAAACACATGGGGAATGCTTTAATCAATGGGAAAAGGTCTAGTCAATGAACAGATATTTCATGTTTTACCAATAAGAGCATGTGACTTCATGCTTTTAAGGAAAGGGAAAGATTTGATAAGCATGTTTTAAAAGAGCCCAAACTTATCAAGCAATGATCTTACCAATCTATTTTCATCATAGATTTCAAACAACAAACGCGAGGATGATTTCTTCACCTAAAGAGGAAAGTGTAAGTTGAAGATTAAACTATGATTTGTCAGATATGTATGAAATTAGCATTGGGATATAAGCAAACACTAGATACAGTTTGCAAAATCTTAAACAAAAACTCCCTTTTAGAATGTATCTTCTTAGTTTCATCGGAATAGTAGAAGTTGTTGATGAGACAGAATGTCCCTTCATTACAAAACTATCACACGATGAAGCAAAATTGAAATGGAGATGAAACAAACCCTGTAATACATGGTTGCATTCCATTGCGGATTCAGAGTCTGCAAAAAAATTATTTGAAAACCAATAAAAATCATTGGAAAACCTTAATAATTAAAACTGATATTTATTAATTAAAACAAATCAAGAAATAATGCTACACAGAGTCAAAAAAATTAGTTTCTGTTTTAGTAACAGCGTGAATCTTCAGCTATACAATTTAACAGTTATTAAAGTGCCATTCTACAAATGTGCTTCCTCTTTGTGATGAGTCCAAGGAACTTCATTGCAGGCAAGACATGTTTTTGCAAGAGCAGGCATTAGCCCAATTAAATAATTATAAGAGGTCTTTGCAGGATTATCCCCAATTAAAAAACAAAAAGATCTGATTCTCAATAACAAAAATTGTATTTCTGGTCAAACAGTATTTCTGGACTGAAAATGACAGCAAATAGAGCTCAATCAAACTTCTAGAGATTTAAACAAAACAAAGTTCATCGAACAAAAACCAATAATATGTTGGTACAGATGATGAACAATACCCAGTACCTTTTTCTGAATTTTTGTCTGAGACTGATCAATCACATCGTCTCTGTTTTCTTCATACAACTTGACAATACAATATGGATCACTAGAATGATGACAAAATGAAGACACTTAAGTAACAGCAGCTGTTTGTGCAAATTTCAATGTTGATTTTTACACTGGGAAAAACCATTTCAGGTCAGATGTATCTGCCTTTATTGAAAACATAAATGCAATTTCCATTAACCAAGTTTCTTTTAAACTTTGAATCACCACGAGTTGGATTAGTTTTTTCCTTTCACGTGCTTATGTCTCATGTGGCACAGCCAAACATCAGGCAAAATAATTTGTGCTCTTAAATGTTAAAATGTGTAAAATAAACATATTAACAAAAAAATATAAGAACTAATCCTTTAAAAGCAATCATTACTTTGAAATGTTATAAATATTTTTGAAACACTTCTTGACTGGTAGCAGACTTTTCAACAAAGCTTCATAGATCCAATAATTAAAGAAATTAACAGCTTTTTGGAAACTCATTATATGTTCAGTTTAATTTGCTATACTGATAAGCAAGGAATTTTTTTACATTGAGGTATGATAGGTTTTCATGTTTTAATTTGCCTCTCACAGCTGCAATGGTTCTTTAAGGCAATAATTAAAGATGAAAACAATGGGCTTAAATTAGCCACAACGTCTCAATGATATAACTGAAATATTTGAGCAATATATGTTTATAGTTTTATAATAACCATTTAGTTTTAGCTCCAAGTAATTCCATAAAAAACAAGGAAGGCATGACACCAACCATTTCAGATTTGAACCAAATTTGGCTCACTCTTATTTCGCACATAGAGAAAGGGAAAACATGTGAAATTTTATGTCCTAACTCCAACCTGTTATAGATTTATGGCTCTTTCTTTTATGGTGACTATTTTGATAGAATCTCCAAGCTCAAAAAAATTGAAAAAATAAAAATTTGATGCATGTTATACCTTAATCCAAAGATATCTTTCTTAGCCAAATTCAAGCCAGCAATGACATTGATTTTCAGCAATGCAATATTTGAATCCTGACCATACGACTGAAAAATTAGGACAAAACTATGTAATGTTACATATGTTGACAATATAATCTAACAGAATAAAAAAAAGAAACATCATTTATATGTGGGGAAATATAAATTCTGTATAAAGGTAGGGATACTAAATTGCCTCAACAGGTTTCAAATTACAATTGCAAGTCATAGAAAATTTTCTGCTTAATTAATATATGTTTAAATGATGAGTAATGTTTAAATGAGTATATTTAAAGTTATTTCTACACAAAAATGTTTTACAATGAGTAGAAAAGATTTTTCAATCTTGAATCACAGAGCAAACAAATCATTATATAAATGCCATATCCCTACATTTTAAATGCATTATATATATTTTGCAAAATAAATGTTAAAACTAATAAGGAGAAAATGAGAAACTCTGAAAATACTCTGTTAAGAAATTTCAAGATATCTTACAAAGCCATTTTCTCTAATTACTTGATTTTACCCTAACTGACAGACCGAATAAAATGAGTGAAATCTTGCTCTGCAATTTTTACGGTCCAAAGGCAATCGCAAAAAAATCCCTAAAAAACCAGCATATAAATTTGAAAAGCCATCTGTCTCTGAGGATCAAATAAGATTTCAAAAAATATATAACCCAATTGGGCCACTTCATTTGTCTTTGTCAACAAATATTTAGCCAAAAACATTTTAGCCAAAACTCACAACAAATTAAGAGCCCGGTCAGTGTACTTAACTATGATTTTTAGAAAATTCAAGGTAATTAAAAGTCTATTAGGAAAGTAAAATGTTATCCATTGTCGTATAGATTAGATGGTCCAACACCATATGATCTTATCATTTATTAATTGGAAGTTGTTTGCTTGCACATAATGTAGGAATGGCTTATTTTGACATTCTACTGTACAAATTTTGCCAAAAAAGCTGCTGTCACTGCATTGCTAAGCTGTTTACAAAGCCCTCTTGCCTTCTAAATGTTTAAAATGCCTTCCAATGGTCTCATTAAAACAGTGAGGGTGTGTCATGGTAGAACCTTTGAACTTTGAATTCCTTTATCTATTTTGCTTCCGTCATTTTAACACAGTTTTCAACATTTGGCAATCATGAATAGTTAGTCGTTGGAAATTTGCCAGCTTTATTTATTTTGTAGTATATTGCCGTTTATAGTATATTTCATAGTGCATAGAGAGTTGCTTGTGGTTTCTTATGATTATATAAGAAAGAAGAAGGCGGACAGCCAGTAAACTATTTGTAGTTAAAAAATAACCATTGCTTTAAATAAGACTTGTCAAAGCATTGCATTTGGCGGCAAAACATAACAACATAATACTTGATAACAAATGCGACATTTGATCTTTCCGGAAGATATTATATGTCCGTTATTTTGAGGTTAGTGTAATCATACTCACACTTGCCGGAAGACCATGGATGGTCACATTTGTACCTATTCCCGATGCCATTTTCTTGGGTTTATCTTGCAGCTAAGCCTTAATCATCATCCTTGCGCAACCTATTATTAGAACCAAAGCTCTCTGTATGATTGCAGATCTTGAATAGGCTTGCAATAATGTCTTCTTCACTCAGCTAAAAATCTACTTCTTCGCTGTCTTTCACCAGTTAAAGCTGCTTAACATGCAAATACTTTCATTGACGTATATCTAAAATGATTTGTAAGCGATTTCTGTCACTTACTAGAATGTTTTGCATCACAGAATCGTCATCGCTGGAGTATTCTTCATCCCACCCCTAACTCTACTCCTCCGCAGAGACAAAGGGAACAACACAACAAAACAGCGTAAAACTTTAATGATTAATTACAAAGAATACAAATATTCACGCAAAATAAAAAAATTTAAACATCCTTGATAAACATTGTAGCATATACGAAGTGCATGCAGGGTCCACGCCATTAATCCCAAATTGGAGGGGCCAACAATGTAAATAAAGTGTTATCTTACCCCCTCTAGCCCCAATTTTGGCAAACATTACAATGATGCTTTTTGCTTGTAGACTTTGGTTCAATGCATTTGTTTTAATCTAAAGGTTTATCTAAAAAGAAAATTGAGCTGATTTAATCTTTTGTTGAGCAAAACAATGAGGAGGCCATGCCCCCTGGCCCCCTTGTGGCATGGGTCCTGATATGTCATCTTTTTACAGGATCTTTAGCATACAACATAAATAATTTAAAACTTTCGTCAAATTTAAATAATGTTCCACCTCCAGCAAAGTTTTACGTGAAAAACTTGGCTTGAACTCCTGGTGCTTTTTATGATACATTCTCGACTTTTCAGATACATTTCCTGGCATTTTTATTCGGAGTAACCATATTTTTAAATCGCAGAAACTATGGAAGGGGGTGTCTTTTTCAACTGAAAACTTTTTTCCCAGAGCATTCCTTGACATACAAACCAGGGGTGTGTCAAGGGTTCCCCTTTTAAAGTCCATATTCTCATCTTTTATCTAATAGCTATGGTCACTGTCTAGAAATACGTTATACTTTAATTGTTTTACATCTATTTCAATTAACACTAAAAATTGTCAAAAAAATGGAAATTTTAGTTCAATGGTTCTTCTTCACTTCAATGAAACCCAGTGATGAAACCCAACAAGTGCTTGGACGTTGTGGAGGAGGATCCTTCATGCTCCACCAATGTTTTCATTTTGATACAATGGCGGGTAAAGAATGCGAAGATTTGGCAGCGTTATCAGAACTTGACGAGGAACTCGTTTTAAGTCAGCTATATAAAAGATATAACTCGGATGCAATTTATGTAAGTTCATTTATTTCCAATTTTTGCAGATTTGAGTCGAGTTTTAGAATTCGAACAATCCCAGTCTTGTTTTGAAACACGTCTACATCTTCACAAACACCTCAGTATTTCTGACATAGACGGGCGTGTATAATTATTTAAACAAAAATCTAAAGGTGGTTACGAAAACATGAAAACCTACTGTCCACCATGGCTCTTAAAACTGATTGATTGATTTATATGGGGGTATCTACTACAGGGAATCCATAATTGAGAGAAAATTTTGCACAAACAAGACGATGATTACATCGTAGTTTTAGGGCCTTAAAACAAGAAGAGTCTAAAGTTTTCTTTTTAAGGACCATTAGGATTTCCTTCTAACAAAACAACTGGTTATCATCACTTATAATTGTAACAATTAAATTGTTAAGTGACACAATCTATGTAGAGAGAAGTCGCAGGGGCCACAAAGAGAAGGGGGATGCTAACCCACACCCCAGTAATTTTCAAGTCATCATGCTCAAGTTTGTAGGAAGGAAAATGTTTCCCCTCCACACTACAATACACCCTACCATCCTTGAATCTGCATGCATGAAGATAACTGGGATTGTGCAAAGTTTTTAGGTCAACAAATGCAAAAGAAGCCCCTTATTTGAAAATGTGAGGCACAGACCCAAACATGCTTATTTCCCCTATTTTGATAAATGCTTCTATTCATTGTTTTTTCCAAGCTCACGGTGCATCAGAACACTTTTTTCTATTGTATAGAGTCCTTTTTGCCAGTATTTTATGACCATGGATACACAGCTGTAAACTGCTTATTAACGACTGGCTTTCTTGATTTGATTTTAGACATATGTTGGTGACATCCTTATAGCCATTAACCCATTTAAGTCCTTGCCCATATACTCTGCCAAGGTAAGATACCATTTTAATTCTTATGTTCTTCTAAAAATGGAAGCTCTTAAAACCTAGTATCCTTGGTTTTTTAATTTATTCCTAGTCATTAAAAAATCTTGAATAATGTTTTTGACAAAAAAAACATTTTTATGATGAAATTCTGTCCCAAACAATTTTGGCATTATTTGTAGGTTTTATAATATAAATGCATTATATAAGGCTGTAGCTTTCTTCTTTAATGTTGGGAAAATTTGTCTTCCCACCGTTTACACACTTTTTTTATGAGGAACCTACCTCAAGGCCTAGCTCCAAAAGTTCCTTATTGGTAGACCTCAAATCATCAAATTCTAGTACCAAAAGTTCCTCAATAGTTCCTTAATTTGTTAGTTTGACTACAATAAGCCTTGGCACTTAATAGAGAGAGGGGCGAGACAGCATATGCGGAAACTACTCAATGAAGCACTTGACACACAAATACTAAACAATCTATGGGAATATTGGATGCAAATAAATGGAACAGGCTTTTTAGTTCTTGATGCTTGCAAATATAAAAAATTTTCAAATCGAAAAGTTCCTTAGGGATTTTAGTAGTATAAGTTCTTTAAATATTATATGGCCTTCTACATGTAGGTTCCTTATAAAGTGGTTCCTTATAAAAAAAAGTGTATAAAGTCTTCTAGATTATTTTAGCCATATTTAAACTTGTTCTTGTACCCACCCAATTGATGATACCTGTGATTTTCATCTCATATGCCTTATTAACTATTTTTCCACTCTACATTCTACATTGCTTGATTTGTCTCCTGGGTTTCCTTTCCTGAGAGCAATATTCCTCAAAGTGTATATACATTCAATACAACTGAAGGGAAACTCTAAAGGTCTTTATATTATCTTTTAAATTCTGTTATTACCAAAAATTCATATTTTCCTAAATTTTCTCAAGATTTCCACATTTTTCAGTTTTCAGACCAATATAAATTTGCACCAAAAGGCAGCAATCCTCCACATATATTTGCAATCATGGGTAAAGCATACCAAGATTTGCTTGGACTTGGGAGCAAGTCAGCCCAAAATCAGTGCTGTGTTATCAGGTACCATATGGTATTTTTGGGTTTTTGTGAATTTATGAGCAATGGCATCTTTGTAAGCACATCAAATAGTAAAAAGCATATTAGGTAGTCCTTATAAATTATGGAAAATTATTCTTTGTCTTGTAAGAATATTGAAAATTGCTAAGCTTCTCTGAATGAACTCTGCTCTACAACATTATCAATTGTCTCACAAAAGCCTGTTTTGTTAAGTTTTTAACATATTCTTGTTGTCATTGTAGTGGGGAGAGTGGAGCTGGGAAGACTGAAAGTTGCAAATTAATGATAAAACAACTAATAGAGCTCTGTGGAGGTTCCTCAGAACTAGATCAGCAGATTCTACAGGTAAAGAGTTGCTAACATCTAATTACTCTTATCTGCTTATGGAGCAGGTCTAGCCATTTGGGGAGAGTTAAAGCTTGTGTTTCCCTCCAGACTCTTCTCAAAGGCTGGATCCTAATTTGCTCTAAAAACAAATTGCTCTTCTTGAAATCAATTAAAAATTTTAATTGAAATTTTTTTTTGGCAATGCCCTTTCAAT
Organism: Rhopilema esculentum; assembly: GCF_057945365.1. Taxonomy (NCBI): domain Eukaryota; kingdom Metazoa; phylum Cnidaria; class Scyphozoa; order Rhizostomeae; family Rhizostomatidae; genus Rhopilema; species Rhopilema esculentum. The sequence goes on along the minus strand of NC_142834.1, from coordinate 11,426,732 downwards.
TAAAGTGCAAAGTTGTTAGAACAGAAAACTAGTTATGCACTGTAATGCTTTATGATAACGCTTAAAAACTTTGTTCATATCATTTTTACAAAACATTTCCTCTTTTGTCAGGAAACATTTAGCATATTATTTGGTCATATTTTTTATCTGAGACAGTATTATGGTGACAGAGCCCATTTATGAAGGAAAACATTTAAACTGGGACTAAACAGTTTTTACATTTTTTTTGATTTCCAGGTCAATCCCCTACTGGAAGCTTTTGGGAATGCAAAGACAGTTATGAACAATAATTCAAGTAGATTTGGAAAATATATTCAGTTGAAGCTGAAAGAGAAAAAAGGTAATGAATTTTTAATCCTCAACCATTCAGTAAAATTTTCATCCTTACTGGAAATCAGACTTTCTGTTTTGAAAAGACCTTGGTGAATTTTGTGTCTATGCCAAATGCTGGTTCGGCCGCTTTGCATTACTAACCAACTTATTGTGTTTCTCAGCATGTTCCCCTGTACATTCCCCATTTTATTCCATGGCAGGAGCATTGAGAGTGGTTTAGGTGGGGTTGATTCTCTGGAGCCTGTGCTCCAATGAGGCCAGTGATAATCTTACACCCTGTTACTATCAGATTGTCACAAGATCTATTTACAACGCAAAAGCTACTACTTCAAGCTACTTATATGGAATAAATGCCTGTGATATTATCACAGAGAAAAAGCTGTCCACGCGTTCATTATTCATGAATACCATGATTTTGCACAATCTAGTTGAGAATCATTGAACAATTTTCTCAACCAATGTACCTAAAGGTGCTGTAGTTCTCTTGGAATCCTCTGATTATTTTTTGTTCAATTTGGCAACTTCAGTTCAATCACCATCTGTAAGCACCTATCTGTGACAGTATAGCACTATGAAGTCTATTTGGTAACCAAAATTTGGCTTACTCCTTTCCCTAAGCATCCATCGCCAAATTTCCAAAGTAAACAATCTTGGATTCACGTTTTTATTATCAAAATTTCCTACAAGTTCCGAATTTATCTTATCTTGTCAGAGCTTATTCTATGGAAAGTTTCCACGAATCATCAACTATCTGATTTAGCAGTGATTTTAATGTAATGAAAAGTTTCCAACCCTTTAGCTTATCTTAATCTTTTTTGATTTAGTCGATGGTGCAAAGATATCCGAATACCTGCTTGAAAAATCAAGAGTTGTTCATCAGAATCCTGGCGAGCAGAACTTCCATATATTTTATTATATCTTTGCTGGGTTTAAAAAGGATCAATTGGTCAAGCTACATTTGGACAAGGCAAAACCTTACAGGTATAAATACAGTTTTATTTACTCACAAATTTTTTTTTTAATAAGAGCTATAGTGGTGTGGTGTGTATTGTGAATATATTTAAACTAGTTCAATTTTTTGTATAGACACTGTCTGTTATGAATGAAGTAAGCCACTGTTACTCAGTGGGGGTTAAATGTGTTGGAAGGGGCGGGGGCTAATGGCAAAAATATTTATAGTCTACCTGCTCTCACAGCCACTGCACCCCTGCTGGTAGTGCAAAACTTCAACATGCTAAAATTTTCGTATATGTAATGACTGCACTGTGAAATTACATTATTCAATATGTATATTCATTGATACTGGAATATACATAAATGACGTAACACCTCAAAATTTTTAGCTTGTTTGCCTGTCTAAATAAGATGCATTTTTTTGTTATTCTTTCAGGTACATCACAAATGGAATTTCATCATCAGTAAGAAATTTTGCTTCCTGGGAGAAGGATTTTGATGATCTTGTTAATGCCATGGACATTGTTGGCTTCACAGAACAGGCAAGTTGACTTTATCACTTTCCACAGATGATGTAAAATTACATTAAGCCCTGGATGACAAACAAAACTTTAATGTGACAATCCAAGTTTATGGTCCTCATGCGACCATAATTTGCATTTGCAAAACCTGATTTGAGCAAGCTATTTTTATTGATGAAATTGAAGAACTAGGAAACAGAGTAATAGCCACAGCCACTGTTGCATTGGCAGCCTTAGGCTATATTGCTAAGAATAATTTATTTAAGCCATATGATGGCTTTTTAAGTGGGGAAAAAGAGGTTTAAAAAGCAAAAAAGCAACTTCTTGACTGAATTAGTGATGGCTGGAGAGCGAAATTTTACACGCATGTTTTACGTAATTTTTTTTTCATTTTATATACTGAGAGTGTTTACTATATTGATCTGTAAAGTGACGATAGGGCAAGCATAAGGTTTCCTAGTGCAGTAAACTCTTACCTAGCTTCGGTCTGTATAGCCTGTGATACTCTACCGCCAGTAATCTTCCTCCCCCCCCCCTTCAAATTTGTATTGCATGGAAATGTAGCGTAAGCGTTGAAATATTTTCAACGTAAATCAAATTTTGCTTTTTATTCTGCAATCATCAGGAACAGCAAGAAATGTTTAGAATATTAGCTGGTGTGCTCAATATTGGGAATCTTCAATTCTCGTTGGACGAAGATGACTTTGCTACTTTGCAGCCAGATGAGCATCTGAAGGCGTCATCGGTAAGAACTTGAAACACAGTTACCTGCCCACCCTATTTATTCGAATATAAGCCGCGGCTTCTAATTATTCTTTGGCACGAATCGATGCTGTTTATAATCAAGGGCTGCTTATATACGCGGGAGGCTTACATTGTTTAACCCATATTTTGCCAAGCTTAGCTGCTCCCTGAAAGCTGAGGGTAACAGTGTAGAAGATGAGGAAGAAATACTTCTGGACGATTTTGATGATCCGTCATCTGGACGATGTTATTGTTGGTTGAACTTAATAATGAACTAAATAATGATGATTTTGATGATCCACGCCACCGATTCTAAAGTGGGGCCAAAAGGGGGGCTACCTATTTAATACCTCAAAGGGGGATTTGATACCTAAAGTCAACAAGAAAAGTGGGGGGGGGGCCATGGCGATGGTCCGTTATCTTCAACCAAGTATCTCTGCGTGGGTTGGTGCAGCTTATAATCAAGGGCGGCTTAATAGAGTTAATACAAGTACATCCTCAATGCGCTGTTGGTTCTCTGTAGAGATGAAGTTACGGTCATTATTTTTAGTCAATAAAATCAGTGAAGAGCTTGTTCATCACCAAGCTTCAATAACTCAAATGTTACCTTTTTATTAAGAAACTAATGTATGCAATTTCATTGCCATTCTTATGTTGGCTTGGTAGATTCAAAGCTTCATTTCCCTGTTTTGTTTGGCCCACTAGTTAGTATTTGTCATAAGATACCATCCAATTTTTTATATTATGGTATTTATGTTTATATTATAATTCCATACTTTTCTTGGGTCCTGTATATTACAGTCTTAATATTGTACTCTTTATTTGTAGTATACGAATCAGTTGAATTGAATCGGGAAAATTTTGTTGATAATTTGTTGCAGGCTGACCTGCTATTATTAAAATTCATGCACTTACTCAACTCATTTCCTCATTTCAACTCTTTGAATGTATTCTTTGATCATTTGTTTCAGTTTCTGCTTGGCCTCAGTTCTGTTAATCTCTGTGACGTTTTGACCTCGTTTGTCACTGTCACTCGAGGCAGTCACATTAAAAGAAGATACAATAAGATTCAAGCCCAGAGTATGTATGGTTTAATTTTCAGAATTCAGTTTCACTATTTTTCACATCTCAGAGGACCATCTAAACATTATGAATTTTATTGGAGCTATTAAAGTAAATATTGGAGTGATATGCAGGAGGTCGGTCACTCGTTTTTTTTCCATTTTACACATTGATCAGATATCATAAGCTCTTTGCCATATCTTTGAATATGTGAATAGAGGTTGCAAAAGCAGCAAAGCAACTTTTCGACTAAATCAGTGATGGCGAGCTTGGTTTTTATACGTGTGTTGCATTTTTCCATCCTAATTTCTTTTTTATAATATATACAGAGAGCTCGAGCCCATGTTGATTTTGCAAGGCTATTTTTGACGAGCTAAGGTATTTCAGTAAATGCTTACTTAACCTCAGACTTTACAACCTGTGATACACTACCCCTTGTTGTGTCTTTCACCTAAATATTCTGCACCAAAACATCTGAAACAGTAATGGAACTGTTAAAGTTTGAAGTTGTGATTTTCATTTTGGTTCATAACAATATGCCAAAAAAGGCGTACACTCTCCTAAAATGAGATTTATAAAACAATATTTCTTTTGTGCTCAACAGGTTGTCGCGATGCAATGGCTAAATCGCTCTATGGGCGGCTTTTTAGTTGGATTGTTAACAAGGTAAATCAGTTGGTTGCCCCTGAGTTCATTCTGGAATCAAAAGAAATCGGTAAGTATTCGAACAGTTGCAAAACGTCTGTAATCGAGTCTCAGACATAACCAAGCTTTAACATAGGGTAAGGGGAGTCTTTAGCTACCTGCAACTCGAAGTTAGAAGCAACAGTTTAGTCCATGAGAACGCAAATTTCTTGGATGTGGAGGACGAAAGGAAAAAAATGAAGATGAGCTGGATATCTTATTTGTTGATTACGAAGGAGAACCAGAAACTGAATAATGATATGTATTCGATGTAAAATAATTCTTAAACAATATCAAGGAAAAACGCTTTTGCTATTTTGAAAGTCCATCGATGTAAAACGAGATTTTTTCTAGCGTTGGAAAATTTTGGTAACAAAAAATATCGGTTTCCAAAAATTCCAGTGGGATTAATTTTCGGTTGCCCTGCTTCAACGAAAATTAATTCCTTCAAAAGTTTTGGGTACTTGATGTAGTAGGTTCACATCGATAAGCAGGTAGAAACAAAACATAAATATTGAATATATATTTGATAAAGGTTTCGTTGAAAGCTAACTGGTGTACCATTGAAATTGTATTTGTAGCAAACTTTTGAAATTTTCAATCCTTGCTTGATTTCAAATTACTCGTTGCTTTCATTTGAATTAAGAGAGCGACGCAATATGAGCAAATTGCCGATGGGTCTTAAGGGCGTCGATGAATATGTTAAATAAATACCAACACAAGCGTGAATTGTGCTAGCTTTTCTTTTAAGTATAATGATTTTCCATCTATTTTTATGGCTGTTAAGTGACACATATGCTGTTTTATATGTGGAACTGTAGGCCTTCTGGACATCTTTGGATTTGAGCATTTTGAGAAGAATTCTTTTGAGCAAGCCTGTATCAACATGGCCAATGAACAACTACAGTTCTTTTTCAACCAGGTAAATTGTCATTCTAAACTTATTTTGCAACGTTTTTCATTTACTCGCTTTCTGGAAGTGATTGAGCATATTTTGTTCAAAATATACTTTTGACAACGGTTAAACATAACTGTTCAAGTTTTTCATCTTCAAACAGATACATTCCTTTGAGAACGTAGTTAAAAAAGTGTGTTTAGCTGAGAGCAACTCGAGACCAACTCTTCTTTTCAGGGTTAGCCCTTGGTTCAATACATGCATACTTCTCATGAACCAACATAGGGCCCTAAGACAATATGCTAACGGTGTAACAGCCGATGCTGAGACAATCATAGACTAAAAAGATGTAAAAAAGTTTAGCCAAACCAATATATGAGCCTAATCTCTCCTACATCGGAGCGTCAAACATCATATTCACGACAAAAAGACAGGCTTAGATTGGGGTTTTTCCTATTTGCGAGTAGCATTCTTTGATATTATTCATTTAATTATTCCACATTTTCTCATTTTAGCAGTATTTCTTACTATATCACCGGTTGTAAACTACATTATATAGGCGTCCTTTTTGAAGATAATTATTTACATTCCAGCATATTTTCAAATGGGAACAAGAAGAATACCACAGAGAAGGCATTGACTGGAGCGATATCAAGTTTGAAGATAATCAGCCTACTTTGGTATTTTTCTGTTTTGAGCAGCTTTGATACCTCGGTTATCAGCCATAAGCAATTATAGTTTTAGATGCCTTAACAACGCCATCATTCAAATATTTCTGCATTTCTCAGTATTTCGCTTTCCGTTACATCTTATTGTGTCTTCGCTTTAACAATGGAAACTCGAAGAGGTTTGAAATTGTTTACCATCAATAGTACGTAGATGTATTGCACCAAGCAGTTAGTTATAAGACCTGTATGTATAACTACTGCTCTCCCTGAAAAAGCTAAGAAAAGTTTTATTCCACTCAATTTATAAAAACATAATAGTTTAAAAAGATGCATCGGTAAATTTCCAGCCTACTTTCCCATTTTCGACTTCAGGTAACTGTTAGATCCTCGTTGTAGTAATAAATTGATTTTGCAAACTTTGCAACTTCCCGACAAGGTTTTTATGTTCCTTGTAACGAAGTTATCATTGTAAAAAACTGTATGTCGTTTATATTACAAGCATTATTCTATTTGAATCCATTGATAGTGATTATTGCAAGCCAAACACACGTTTGCAAGAAGAAGTTTAGATTCTCAAGGTTTATTTCTAATTCAATTAACTGCGACATCTCTTTATTTTGTTAGCGAGGAGAAGTTTAGATTCTGAATGCTGGAATATGTTTGGCTAGAAAGTTTGCAAAGCTAATGATTAAAGAGATTCAAACGACATTTATGCATTGATCAAGCTATCAACTTTCCTTTCTTATATTCCTTTTAATGCAACGTGTTGTTGTAATGTGACACTGCCTAATTTCAGTTATATTTTTTTGGAACAGGACTTTTTCTTTGGAAAACCAGTTGGCTTTTTAACACTTTTGGATGAAGAAAGTCATTTTCCCCAGGTAAGCAAGATTTGATTTATTATTATATGCACACATTTATGCACAGAAATTTTTCGTGTAGTTAAAGGTGGAATTCTCTTGTATTGGGGGCTGACACGTTCTATATTTATATATGTATGTATACAATATATGACCTAGAGACAATGGGAGATGTTATATCTAAACGTATTTTGTGTAAGGAAAGCTGATTCACAAAAAGTTTGATTCAGTTGCCTCTATTTTCATTATATTACGTTTTTAAATACGATAACCTTGCGTTGATTTCGTAACCCTTGCTTGTTTAATTCCATGCGCAGATTCCATGTAAGTAAACGTGTTAGAATTTAATGAATGCAACAAAATATTTTCCTAAGCATGAGTAATATTGATAGCAAAAGAGGTAAGGACAATATTTTGTAGCAACATGTTTGTTTGTTCATAACTAGGGTTTAGTCAAAATTCAACGTACCGCAATATCAAATAATCTTTTAAAATTAAGAGTTCCAAGTTTGATTCAGTTTTCTCTTTCATAGAGCACCGATTTGTCGTTTACGCAAAAGCTATCGCGGAGTTTTGCAAGTCACAAAAAGATTTTCCAAGGACCACGAAGTGATGCAAGTTTAACTTTCACAGTCAATCATTATGCTGGCAAGGTTCTTTTCTTTTCTTTTTCTTTGTTGTAATTTAGTTAGCTCTGTCATAAGAATAATCAAAATTCTATATTAAGTATTAACCTATTCTTCCTTAACGAACTGACCATTGATCATTCAATCACTTCAACCAATCAATGATCACCTTTTCACTGATCACCCAAACAAGGCAAGGATTAAACACTTGGCAACATCAGACACTTACTATTCACCCGATCTGTTGTTCAAATCCAGTTATCATTAACCCTGACGAGTTTTGGAGTTATCTGCCTAGCAAGTACGAAATATCATATCCTGAAACAGGTAAACTTGCAATCTACATTTTGATAATGTGTTCCCACTACACAATAGAAACTTTTCTAGTTCAAGGGTTGTTCCTGGTTGCAGCTTTTTTTATTTTGTAGGTTCAATATACCAGTGATGGTTTCTTGGAAAAAAACAAAGATGCTATTCCACCTGGGATGGTACAGTTACTGCAGAAGAGTGATAACAAATTGGTTTCTCAAATCTTTTCTGGTAAGTCTACTTTATTAATTGCTTTTCATTTTTGCTACTAATGATTGAGATGTCTTTCTTCATTTTGATGTTTAAAATGGCCGACCCCGAGGAACTTTTCGCTTTGCAGAGGGATAAAACTCGTTGCCTTCACTGCGTATTATACAGAGAGATAAAACATTATACATTTTCTCATTCATGTTTTATCTTTATTCGTTTAGCAACAATCACTAGAACAGGAACTTTGGCTCTGCAGGGCAGATGTACCCTAAAAGGCAAAGATAGTAAACAGACAAGGGTAAGCATTTCGTCATTTGCTTTGATATCCTTGTCCGCAAGTTTAGAAGCAAAGGTTACGATATTAGCTTTTGCGTTCGCCTAAGGCATCATATTCTGACGCAACCTAAGACACCCGATCAGCCCTGACTGAAACATGAATGAATTTGATCGTTACTAGTTACTAAAACATATGAGAAAGGGAAACCTTCATTCTAAATGATCCTTTTTACTACAGAAGTTGAGTGCATCAAGACAGAAATTTATGGCAAACAAAAAAGCAACGACAATCGGAACTCAGTTCAAGGTATGGTATAGTGTGCAAATTTTTACTCGGCATCCTGTTAGTTTCATTTCTGTTTTAACTGTAGCCAGCTCCTTTATAGACAGTGCTTTATGGCTTATCGAATTTCAATAAAAATTAGAGAAGGGATGATATAATATTATGGAAAAGTTCTGTAAGGAAGAAGAATATAATGTTTTAGAAATTTCCAAGTTTACCCCGACTAGAAATTATTTATAAAAATAAGGCCTGCATGTGTATGAATGCTTTATTCGTAAAATCGCCGTATTTATACATCAAGGTATGGGTTACAATGCTGCCATAATTTTCACGACGTTTTTTATTCCACCCAAAATTGCCCTTTGTAGTCCAGATGGCTCTGATGCTAAGATGATACCCCCACTCCCCATCATTACATTTCTAATCGCTGTCAAGTTTGCAAAAAGACTCCTTTGTGATATCACGGTACTGTTAACGAGCAATAACATCTGTTTATTTTGTTTTACAGAACTCCTTGTCTGTGCTTATGGAAAAGCTGAATGCAGCTGCTCCCCACTTTATTCGATGTATCAAACCAAATGCCGAAAAGGTAAACGATTGTAGAAGAATAAGAATTTGGTTCTCAGAAGGCCGATGATGTTGAATAAACTCTTAATGTTGAATTAAAGCCAAAAGGGCCGTTTGCAGCTTTCAATTTTTTGTGGGATCATATGCCTTTTTTTCCAGACTGGGTTAATCTTAATTATTTCAAATAACTCACCCAATTTATGCATGCAGCTACTTATTATAAAGGTTTCTGTTTGCTGTTCTGCTTTTTATTGTTTTAGCCCTTAAAGATAGGGCCACTATTCTGTGAAAGGGCTGTACAGACTGTGGTTTGTACTCGAGAATAACACAGTTCTACGTCAGGTGCAAAACGTAGGCAACTGCTGTTTGCAAAACAAGCTATTAACCAGGTTCCTCGTATGTTTTTTAAAAAAGGTGAGAAAAACAGCTAGCTAAAACAACAAATTCGACGCGGGACAATGCAATACAGATTGCAGAACAAAAACTATAAACAAGGAATAAACCAACGAGGTCTCTTTGTTAAGAAATCCGTTTTTAATTTTTAATAAGTAATCCGAATAAGATTTTGTATTTTGTATTGATAATTTCCCAATTTAAGCAGTGAGTGGAAGTATTATTTTAACATTACCAGTCGCAGGAAACACTTGTTCCACAGCATATTAACATTGCTCCCTGGTCATTTCTTTAATTTTCTAATACTGGAATTTATTTTTCGTAAGTCATATTTCCCATATTTTCAGGTTCCATCTAAATTCGATTTCCTGTATGTCAGAAGGCAGGTAAAAATGTCTACTTTCTACAGCAATAAGATTATACGCAAATTGTGTTGTGTATTGTATACAGTAAACCCGTATAAAAGAACCCCACTTTACAGACCTTTAGGCTACATAGAGACATTTTAGGCCACTTATTCTAATGATTGAGAATAGTTTTAATTTTTTGTCAGTGTAGATATCAGTAGTTCAACACACAAACAAAATGTTTCAGTGTAGATAAATCCCAAAAACACGGCTTGAAGTTTGCTGAGTTTGCTATTCAAAAGTGCAATTAGATTTATAAAAGCCTTAAAGAACTAAAAGATGCTTATTCATTCAGAACCTCATTAGGGTAAATTTAAAAAAATTAAGATTCTTTTATTTTGGTTTCCACTTCATGAAATGCAGGGATTTGAAGATTTTATATTCTTTAAATATGGAAAATAGGGCAGTGATATAATATTTTTTATTAAAGACGGGCTTTCTACCGTCTTCTCTGCACACACTTTCCCTGATCATTTCCTAAATGCCTCCCTTAGTTGAACTACACAGGGATTCTTGAGACAACCAAGATTCGCAAAGATGGTTATTCTGTCAGAGTTCCATTTCAAGACTTTGTTACCAGGTTAGTTTTTGTTGTTGTTTTATCTCTATCTAGAGTAGTGATTATAGCTTATCTTTTTGTACTATACTGCTTAAAGTTAAAAAAACTCAAGAAAATTTTGAAACAAACAACACTCAAAACACCTTTTTCTGTAATTTGTTTCTACATTAACCATTAACATCCAAGAATTTTGGGAAAACTTCGAAATTTCTAAGAAATTTCATGCAACCAATTTTGATAGACTTTTTAAAAATCTTGACATCCAAATGAGGGCTTTTACCGGTTGAATAGTTACGCATTCGATGTAGCCACAGCTCAGAGTGTAAGGTAGCTGCCAGGGGGGTGTTAACCCCTTTCCTTCATAATGAAATATTTTTCGTTAGCTGTCTTTAATGTCAGTGTGAACTTACTTATTTTCGACAGATAAACTAAGCATTAACGTATTTTTAAATATCAATTTAGCTACTAACAGATACCATAAGTATGTTGACAACCGAATTTTTATCAGGTACAAAGTTATATCACTTGATCTTGGTTTGCTTCCAACTTCTCAATCCTGTGCATGGATCCTTCACATGGCAAAGATGACACACTGGAAAATAGGGTAGACCCATTTTCTTTAGTAGTTGCTATTGCAGTTATAAGACGGTTTACCAGCAACCTCGCCACCAGTGGCGGGTACTTGGGGGGGAGGCGAGGGGGCCACCGCCCCCAATACTTTAGAGGACAATGGTCTTGTGTTCTAAAACAATGGGAAATTTGACGTCATCTCATTAAAACAATTGGCTTGCCCCCCCCCCCAATATTTGACCAAGTGTCCGCCCTGCTCGCCATTTTTTCCTGTTAAAACAAATATCATCTTAGGCCTACAGACGATTTTTATATAGGCAAACTATATCGGATAGCTTTTTCAAAGAAAGTGCATTAAAGCAGTCGATAGATTTGAAAAACGGTCAAAATTGTCCACGCGATAAGCGCAATACACTCACGCGTCTACTGATTGGCCAATAGTTGATTCAAACATGGCTTTAGTCACTTCTGTTTTGTCGATTGCCTTTAAAACCTATTCTTCGGGATTATTTTTTGTTTTTTGTTTTTTTTTTGTGGCACTGTTTCTTTACTTTTATGGCATGCTTGATAGTCCCAGACCAGTCATCAATATACCAAGAGGTTTTATTAAAATTTTTTTATTAAGTTGTCTTTTCCTTTGTTTTTAGACATACCAAAGTGTTTTTGAAATACTATCATCTTGATGTGCTGTCGGAATACATTCAGACTCTTGACAAAAATGCTGTTCAAATTCAAAGAGGTTTGTTTGTTGATTTGCCATGTTTCGGATTGCTCAAAATGTTCCATACGACGTTGTCTTTTTAATTTGGTATTTTCATTGAATTATCTCTAGTAAAAATTCTGATTCACCTTTGTTTCGATTTTGTTCGCCTCACCTTCTTGCCAACACAGGCTAGATTTTCACTGTCTGCCCACAACTGGCCTAGGCTCACTCTGGGGGGGGGAGGGGGGCTAGTTAAACTAAAATTCGGGGGTAAGCCTGCTCTGGGTCCAACACAGATTAGCGTTACCGCCATTTAATGTGGACCAAACTTAAGGGTGACCCTTTGTTAATGCACTATTGTTGATGACAGCGTATCATTTATGTAGGCCTAAACCTAATTCCATTTAAAGAAGCTTCTGACCCTGGCACATCTTTGACAGCTCAAGTGAGCCGAGCTAGCCTTTTTGTATGGAGCTGGCATTGCTAGAATTGCCGCCTTTCCATCTTACGAAATGTAAAATTATGTGTGAAATTCTTAGATATGTTCTTAGAAATTCTTTGATAAGTCTTTATACTCTTTGAGCTATGGTAACATAAGGAAAGATTTTTAAAAGTTTGCAGCTCACAAGAAATTTCTAGGTTATGATAGGCGTGATGGCTCTTGCATCCGATTTCTTAGCATTTTTGGTTTGAATTCTTGTTTATGTATTTCATCATTCATTTTAATTATTTTCTAGTAAAATTTAAAAGTTAAAGCACTGTTAGACTGAACCATTTGAATTGCATTGTTTTTTGACTAAGGATTTTCAATATTACGCCGCAGCCTCTTATACTTATTTTCTAGGCATTTTTTATGTTTTGGATTACAGCATTTTATTCCTTTTTAGTTGTTAGGGGATTTTTGGATAGAAGGAGGGTGCGCAAAACTAGACTGGCTGCTGCGAAGGAGGCACAAACTGTTTCAAGTTTTTTAAGTCACATCGAAAGAATCGGGAATTTCTTTGCGAAAAGGGCATCATCGATGGATAAGATTCCAATTAGTGAGTGCTACTATTGCATATGATCGTTTTCATCTTTTTTCTCCTATCAAATGCCCTATTGAAATTCAAATTTTTAAATGCAGATAAGGATTTCTAAACTTTTATATAATTTCCTGAATCTTCAGGATTGCGTTATTACACTCCCCTCACGGACTGTTTCAGGCCTGTTTTAGGCAGCCTTTCCACTTACCCGGCCTAAAACAAGAACGGGTTAGAAGATATCTGTTTTTGCGTTGCGTTATCACTATCCAGCGGGTTTTGCCTATAGTTTTGCCACAGGGTCTCCGAAACCTCTCAGTGATCCCGACTAAAATTCCAATTATGCCTTGGCTAGTTTGCTCAAACTTTTTGTACTTCTAATTTTTGTAGATTGCATGCCTTCGCCTTCCTCTTTTGAACCTGAAGACGAATACTTCCCGCTCCCACCCTCCAGCATGATGAGCCATAAAGAAAACGTTGTCATTCGGCCTTTGAGACAACCATCAGTTGAAGAAACAGTAGAAAGAGAAGAAGACGGAGATAATTTAGAGGTTGAAGAAGACACTTTCAAGCCAAAACCAAAGTACGAACCAAACAGATTTGGGAGGGTTGGAACAAAGAAAGCGTAAGTGATTCTTACAACTTCGAGAAATATTTCTTAGTATTTCACCTAATGTTTTGGAGATAACATAACTTTTGTTGTGTTTATACATCAAGTGACTTTTAATACACATTTCTTGTTGTAACAATTTTCCACTAAAGGGTAGGGTGGACAAACAGTAACCGAATTGCAAATCAAGTGAACAAAATCTATTAAGGCTAAGGCACTCTAATAATCTAATTTTCTATTCCCGAAGATTATGTTTACCAAACCAACAGCTTTGTTAGTACCATGTTTTTAATTTTCTAATCAATTTGTGATGCTATCAAAGTTTACCACCATACTAGATCTGATATTTGAGCGGATTCTTACTGGCGATACTCATAGGCCATATCAACATTAGCGAAGCATTTTGTGCAGAGAACATTTTAACAAGCTTAAAAATAAATATTTGGGGTTTAAGTTGATATTTTATTGTCATGTAAGTATTTCGACTATTCAAGTAACCATATTTTTTCGCCAGATATTCATCAAAATTTACAAGTGCGATAACTTTCGCAAAACTTGAGATCGCGCGTTTGCTTATTCTGGTATTGTGCGTCGGGGTCATTGGAATAAAATAGCAAAGTTTTATCCCATTCCCCCACGGTATGTGTGATCAGATTCTTTTTAAAGGGGGGGGGGGGGTTCATAAGGCCAGAAAACGTACTTCTGGAAGAATTTCTCGCAACCTTATTGGTTCAGTTCGAAGACGATTCCCGTGGCGGTGATTCATTTCCTAGCCAATCAAGATTTGCCGCATATGCCCAAAAGCTTTTAAAGTAAGACGGTTTAGAAAGCTGAGACCATTATTTCATATCCTATCATGAATATTTAACCACGTTACCCTATCAGCTAGCATAAATAAATACCGAGAAATATTTAAAAACCTGGTGATTTGCTCATCCTAAACCCACAACCCCACATCATCCCGAATGATGGCACTCAACAGGCCCAAACCGGTCCAGAGACAGACCTAATCAAGACTCATAAAGCACCACCCTTCTGAACATTACGAAGCCAGAGTGACCAAGAATGCATTCACTCTGGGACCTCCGAGTAAATTTATGTTGCAAATTGTCCATGAATGAGGAAAGTTTCCATGAGTGATTTTGTGTTTGGTCGGTTTTATTTTTGTTTTCTCTTATCTTAAGTTATTTTGTATTTTAGACCTTTTAGCCAGTTTTCTTTCTCACAGAGCAGCGCGTTGGTTCCAGGAAACCCAGATACCCAGAGGTGCTGTCAATGGATCAACGGGCAGTCCTGATGTTTGGTTTCATGGCTTGATACCAAGAAGGTATTTTCATATTTCTGTTGCATTACGTTGAAACCTGTTTTGTGAGGCTTTTAAACATAGTCATACCCTTAAATCTTTTATCTAAGGAATCTGCTAGTAAACACAGATCAGCACCTTTTTTCCTGATTTCAAATTGCAACACAATACCCACTTGACCATTGTATCAGCGAACATTTTAATCAAGGCAAAGAGAACTAGTGGACATGGTCCCCCTTCTTGAGCATGGCGCCCTTCTTGGGCATGGTGCCCCCCTCAAGCATTTTTCCCTCCTGGGTTATATGTCAATGGTCCAATTTCTTCCTCAATCAACTTTATAACAATTGTACCTTTACAGTAAAATTTGATTATAATGTCTTATGATTCAGTTGTAGAAGCATAAGATAATTTCAACTGTCTCGGTGCTGGCGCAATTCTTCTAAGATTTCTCTTGGCAAGAATCTATTGTTTTTCTCCGTTTTAGATTATGCAATTATCGCAAAAGCACTCTTTCTCATTTAAGGCATTCATAGAAAACATTTTCAAAGCTCTGTCAAATGCTTTCAAATCTCTACTTTCTCACTATAGGGAAGCTGAGCGGCTACTTGAAGATAAGCAAAATGGTTGTTTCTTAATTCGAGTCAGTGAAACGAAATTTGGCTACTCGTTGTCGTTCAAGTAGGTTATGTTCATTTTTTAAACAACATCCTGTGGTTGTTATCAAATGTGTGTTACCTCTCCCCCCTTCCCTCAATAAACAATTTTAAAATACACCTGAGCCATTATAATTTCTTGCAGACTACATTCAAATAGTGTGTTTTTATAGAGAATAGTTCAAAATTGCTTGAAAAGAGCAAGGGAAAACTGCTAATGTGAATTACATAAATACTCTTGGTGTTCAAAGGCTTGAAAGGAATTGTACATTGCACTGATGCTTGCTATTTTAGTTTGAAATACCATTGTACAAAGTATGTTCTAAAAATGCCCTTTTATTCGACCATCTGTCATATTTGCTACCATAGTATCTCCTGTTCCAGCAGGAGGGAGGAGGAGGGAAGGGGGAGGGGGTGCCGAGTAGCTCTATAGAAAATGAATACCATAGTTATTAATTTTTGTAGCCCTATTTTCAAGATTTCTCTATTTTTAGGACACCTATCCGATGCAAGCACTTTTTTATCGAGCAAACTCGATCTAACAAATACGTCATCGTTGGTTTGCCGAAAGCTTTTGTTAGCCTCCACGACCTCATTGCCCATTACAGTAAGGTATACAAAACATCACATTTGCAACATAGCTACTTCTTTTCAGTCAATTATTTGTTGATTTTGAGTTTCTATAACATAAATCTTTAACCTCAACAAACTTTCTATATTATGTGTGATAAGATGCTTTCGAGGCCTCGCTTTAGGCGATTCGAAGATAGATTGAGACAATTTGTATTCAACCTTTAAGGGAGAGACTTCACAAGGAGTATATAAACATTATGACTCATCATTAAATTAGGAATGAGTTTAAAGGCAATCTGTCACGACGTTGATTGATTATATGAACAAAGGGATTTTTTATTGTTTCCAGTCCCCCTTTAATTTATCGCATTGTAAAAAATATGGCGGAGCGCTGGAATCGTGTTTAGGCTATTGTTCCAGCTATTGTTCTCGTTAACCAATTCACAACGAGACAGATTGCCTTTAAGAATGATAAAATATCCTAACTTCTGGATGAGCTCTCCACTGAAAACCAAATAAACCAGAGAAATCTCAATCAACTGTCTCAGAATACGTTAAAAATACCCGGATATCTTTATTCAATGTAAATTTTTTATGTGAATTTATAAGTTATTATAATAATTGTACTGAGCTTTTGTATTACTTTTCAGAGGGTAATGTTGTGTTTAATTATGTCATATATTTATATATATGTCATAATTATGTCATATGTAATTTCATAGGTGGAAATAAACGATGATGGAGATGTTCTCACTGTTCCCTGTGGTCAGGTTAGTGTATTATAAGGAAACACTTTAACTATCTAGACAAATAGCTCTAATGTGTAACTAGCTTGCAAGTCAGAACTGTGAAATCATGATTGTTGTTACTGTATTTTGTCAAGCTGAACAGCTTTAATTTTAATCAAATGAATCAAAAGTTAAATCGCATTGCTTTAGTAACGGTCTTAATTTTTTTTTCTTTTTGTGTTGGCTCCAGTTAAAAGCAGGTAAATAAATTGAATAATGAGCAAAGAAATGAATAATTTGTGCTTTAACCATCAGAAACTTTTTAGACTTTTATTCTTACTTCATCACACATATTTGTTTCGTCTGCCTTTTGTAAGTGATTATTTAGTAAATACTACCTTCTGTTTGAATACTTGCTGCTGTGAATTTGTATGAGTTTTTATGCTCAAATTATTTATCAAAAAAGAGTTTGTCATCTTTCTTCAGCTCTTTACCACATATGACATTTATTTCTCTGTAATATGGCTTTATAAAATGGTTTGAAAATTGTTTAAGCAGCAAAGCCACTCTCCTGACTATGAAGACTTGTATGCAGAGTTGGCAAGTGTCATCAATAAGAAAAAGGTACACTTTTATTCATCTCTTTGTATTGTTTTAGAAAACTCTATGCTCCTAGGAAGATGAGAATCTGCACAAACTCTTGTTAGTGTGCTCTTGGTATTGGCTTCAGAGAATTTTTCTGTTTGAAGCAGAAAATCGATTGGGTTTTATGAAAACTTCACTGAAGTTGTTGTTGATCAATTTGTCTTTGAATTGATAACATTGTTTGACTTTAAACATTGAGTCCCAGGTGCAAAACCCTATTAATCATCTGACCTAGTTACCTTAGCTTCTAAAATAAATATTTCAAGAATCTTCTAATAATGCGACAATTCTAAAATAGTTTTGGAACAGTTTATTTTAATCTAAATGGTTTTCTGATAATGCGACAGCTTAGGTTAAGTGTGGTGACAAAACGAGTAAGGATAAAGTAAAAACCCGCTTATAAAAACCTGGATTTTCAAAAACCTGTTAGGCTAAAATTTCAAATATAGGCCTCCTCAACATAGGAACCTTTTCAGGCTAAAATTTCAAATTAGATTCTTAACAGTGGAGCTGCTGTAAAGGTTTCTAGGTCGAAACTGTTGAATTAAGTATCATTTTCTGCCTATATCTTTGAAGCAAAGCAATTTTTCTTTGAAGCCTGAGAACAATACTGTGTCTATTTTTTCCATAATTCCAATAAATTTGCAAAGAACGAAATTTTAATTTTTATTTATTTCAAGTATTCTGCATATACAGTAAACCTTTTCTTTTAAATGACACTTTTTAGGATGAGAACTTTGGCTTGGTTCCAGTCGACGAACTACCGCCACCAATACCCCTCAAATCACGAGAAATTGAATTGAACAGAACGCTGTCTAATGAGCTGCCTCCGCCTGTGCCTTTGAGAGCTAAAGAGCGATTGCAACACAGAAAAAGTCACGAAGAAATTGATTTGCTACCACCACCCATCCCAGAGAGAGCTGGAAGGAACATGAAAAGGTAGACATTGCCATTTTACGTATTTATGTTTATTTATGAATATTTATAGTTATTTATGTTATTTGCCCTAGGCTCGCTGCAATTTGTTATTTGTATATTTTGATCGTCGTTCATGTCTGTAGCTTAAATTTTTGTATCAAATATATCAAAGATATACGTAAACATAGTTCTGCGTGTTTAAATGGTCTGCACGAGTAAAATAAACGTTTTCATTTTGTTAATTTTTGTGAAGCTTTGTGTCCCAGCGCTATTTGAGAATAGTAATTACAACTTTGAATTAAATAATTAATTATAAGACTAGCAAAAGCAAATTGAAAATCGTAGACATATTTATTCACCTTTTGAAAGTAAACTTGCCTGCTCAGTCTAAGGTTTCTACTGGTTACCTTTAGAAATTCATTTGTAACTCTGTGTGTTTTACTTTAATTGAATCCGTTATAGTTTTTGTATGCTAAATCTTGGCGTAGGAGGTGTATAAAACTGTTTGCTCTGAAGCGGGAACTTTTCAGTTGCAAATTTGTTTAGAAACTTTTGATACACGAACACCGGAAATAGTAAGAACGGATTTAGGGGGGGGGGGGTGTAGGGGATGCAACACCCCTCAATATTTCTGCATCCTTCTGTGAATTTTGCTTCTGTTCGGTAAGCATCATTTTGTCGTAGTCAGTAGAAACAAGATAACACCAATATTTTATTTTATTTATCTTGTCTTTCTTACCTTAAAGTTAGGAACTGAATTTTTAAAATGGGCGTTTCCGACATTATTTTATAGTGACTTGAAGGGTGTGGAACCAAATCCAATTACTGTCAACCCCCCCCCCTCCCCCCTCCCCCTCCCAATCATTTTTTCTTAGATCCGTCTATGTCCTGCACCGACCATTGACCGGTCTCAGGCCACGGTCAATAGTCGTTTGTAGCAAAATGATGACCAAAGTCTTTCTAGGAAGAACATAGTTTGATAACTCCACTGGATACCCCGTCCACATTATAAAAGCTTGCGAAAAGATATCAAGGCAATGCATTTTATTTATTCTTTAAAGGGTATTTTAGATGTTTTTATATTCATTTTGTACTTCTTGTTTGTTAGTGTATTAAGTCTTTCGTAGTCATTACTAAAATGAAAACGAAATTGAACTGTATCATTAATTGAGCTTATATGTCTTAGATAAGATTTTTATAGATGAGACCGGTATGTATGTTATAGATGGTTATTTGAAATTGGCATAGCCCAAGTTGGACTATTTGTTGTAAGAGTAATTTCGCCCTAATCAACTTTATTTTGAAAGGTACAGACAAAATGCAGGGGTATGTTCTCGATGTAAACTTAGGTAATCGCGTTAGTAAAGGGTTGAGAGAAAAATTATGATAATAATAATAATAATAATGGTATAAGGAGGGGACAGCGACAGAATATTTTTCTGAAAGTTCTGTACAGGTTTCTTTAGGTTGCTTCTTTAGTGACATCGACTTCGTACCTCTTTGACCACTGAGGTTGTTTTTGTATGCAAATTACCATTGGGCTCAGTCATACGTCGAAGTTTTTCCAGCTTTTAGGAATCTAGATGCCGCTTTGAAGCTTCATAGCCAATTTTGAAGTAGCCTTTATAGATACTCCAATCTATGCGGTAAAAACCCGTTTAAAGAACCTGATTCTGTAGCAGGATGGATTCTATACTTTGACATAATGGCTCTCATTGAAGACACCCAGCCTGCAGTTTCTTGTATTCAGGTTGTTACTTTATCTCAGTTTTTCACCTTAAGGTTGGAAACATAGCACCCTATCCTATCCTGCATATAAACTGACCTTCAGTTTCAACTCTTCTGTTTTCTCATCCACCATCTATCTAAGTTTTACCAGTCACTACAGAAAATATATTAATACTCAACGAAAGCTTCATATTTTGCTGTATATTTAATAAACTTACAAGTATTATTCTATTTCATGATGACTGACATAAGCAGAAAATCGGAGAGCTGTTGTGAATTTTTAACATTGCAAAGTTTGTAAATAATTCTTTATGCAATTGGGATTTTCGTTTGATAGATAAATATGTTTGATGTTGCATTTTACACACATGAATACTTTTGGAACCTTCGTTTTTCCTTTATCTTTGCTTCGTGATACTTGCTCACTAGGCTTTGCCTTCGGCGAATTAGAAGTTAATGAAAATTAGGAGCCTGGAGTAAGAAATTTGCAAAGCCAACTCAACGTATTTCAGTGGAATTGTCTTCTACCGCTGCCATTCTCTACGTCCACCATCTAGCTAACTGAGGGATGGGGAACTACTGTCTCTAGTGTCACGTGGATGCGAGTGTCACGAAAAAATATTCCTTGACTGTGAATCAACAGGAATTCCACTCAAAGCTGCTATGCTCATGGGACTAAAAATTTCACGAGGGTAGTCTTCTTTCTTTCAAATGATGCAAGAGCAGCGAGTGTAAACTCAAAGGTCATGTCGTAAAGCATCCTCTAGAGAATTTACGATACCCAAATGCAAAACGCACGTGAGACAGTTTTAAGAATTGACGGTGAGTACTCTGTCGAGCATGGACTGCCATGCCTCTTCAAAGTTCATAGAGAATGCGGAATTTATAACATTTGTTGGTTGAGGGATATACGTTTGGTAAGATCTAACTTCTTTCGCTTATAATTCTGCATTTTCTGATAGTGATCATGTTAGAATACTGACCTCTAACATTGAGTTCACGATATCTATGTTGTAAAGTCTTACCTTGAAGTGCCTTGCCTAGGAGACTATTTTCGAAATAAACTTTATACTTTATATGAGGCGCTGGAGAAACGAACGAAAACTTTCCAGGCGCGAAGTTATTGCAGAGTTCAGAAAACATGTCAACATTTCCCTGCATGAACGTTGGTCCTTCTCGCCTTCCGCAAGTTAAGTTTTCCTTGCATCTTTTGAATAGAAGTTTCTTAGAAATACAATTCAAGTAAAATCATATATGGTTTAGTATTAATGCGGTAAACTCCTTTCCATTTTTAGAATTTTATTAATTTATGCCTTGGCTTTCCTCAAAGCTACTTCATAACGTTCCTCCGGCCCACACCTGTGGAACCGTAATGTTTTCTGAACTCTGCTTTCCAGTGTCCTAGGTGTTTAGGCAAACATGAGTTATTTAAACAGATTATTCGATACATTATGTTGCATTTCAATTCCTACTAAGTTCGTAAAAGAAAGTATCCATCAGGGCATTCGAAAAGATTGATTTCTTATATCAAGATGTTACTCCCGGTTCACCAAACGCCATTTTGCGAAATCGGCATCACAGGGAGTCCACACTGCAAAATATCCCAACTGCTGCTTCCTCCCACGTTCTTCTTTTACATCAATTTTAGCGTCATTGCGTGAAATTCTTTGCACAAAATTTTCCAACTCCTTTTTGCCCATCTTCTTTCCTTTATACCGAGAACAATTATCCCGTTTTAGTTGCTCGTCCTCGGGGTCGACATGAGATTTTGGTCTGGATAATCTCTCGGTAAGTTGGCTCATTTCATTCTTTGTAATGTAAACTTTACCATGCATTGTTGGCTGAGAAATATCTTCATTGCTCTCTTTACGGTTGCGAATTCTGGCTTGAGTGAGCCTCTGTACCAATCTATCTACCTCATTTTCGTCGAATTTTCTTTCTTCGTTGCTGTTAGGCTCATGCTCCTGCTCAAACCCAAACAAATTGTCATGCTCTTCAATATCTTTCTTGGGTTCCTCCTGCTTTGGGGTTGCGGACAGTTGCCGCACAATCCGTTCAGCTTCGGTCGGAGTCACACGTTTGGCAACAAACATTCTTCGTTGTTCTGCTTCTTCCACATACTTTTCGTTCCATCTTTCAGGAACTTTGCTCAATCTCTGTGCAAGCATCTGCTCTTGCAATGGCGACAACAGGTGAGGCTGATAAGTTTTCGGCAGTCGTAATGGCCTTGGGAGTCTAGATTTTCTTTGCTTTAGCTTGTTATACCTCATACCAGGTAAAGTAAAAGAATCATTCAGTAAAGCCGAATTTGTAGTAGATTTAAGAGAAGCGTCTTTACTTTTGTCTTGACTGAAAATCGAATTTTGACTCCGAGAGCGCTTGGCTGTTTCCAAACTGCACGTTGTTTTCGCTGCCATATTGTGATAATCCTTTGTTTTGAAAATAACTAGCTCCTGTAAAGGTTTTCGTTCCCCTTCTGTTCTTTTACAAAAAAAGCTCTACATCTTCACAGTAGTCAGATCATTCACAACACAACTTCTTGATAAATTCAGCTTTTTCACTGTCATCCTACTTCTTTTGTTTGACCACAAATCAGAACTTTCTCGTTTCCCGCTGAAAAATAATCGAGATATACCACTTTCCACCACCAAATATCGTATAAATATCTCTAATTTGTCTCAGTGAATTCGCCTTCTGATAATCCAAGTCAAAAATTCGCTAAAACTGCTTGTGATTTGGGTCACACCATTTAGCAACGTAATCTCGTCTCGACCTAAATTCGCACAACCTCTGACCAATATTGTCGTAAATCGCATTTATCTTTTGAAAACAAGACTCTTTTAAATGGTTGACTAAAGCAGTGGTTTCGTTGGCTTCTCTGTTGGTCATTGCCTTTAGCACAAAAATTTCATTGTAGGGCTGCTTCAATTTGAATAAAGATTCGTATCTATTTTGGTTGTTACTAAAACATTTTCTGTAAAAACAGCATTCCACTATCAGCCTCCGCTACAACATTTGACGTCATGCTGTTGCAATACTGCTTCACAGTTTTATCAACCTTTGCTCAAAGTATGGACCAATCTTGGAAGATATTGCAGAACTTAGGCATAAACCTTTAGCGCATCATCTTATCAATACTGCAAGATGTTCCATACGCGTCAGATTTGCTGATTTAGCTTATAAAAATTTAATTATAAATCATTGTATACCGCCAACTTGCTCTCATTTACAGCAAGGACAATGCTTTGGCGTGTTTTCCATGAAAACGAGCATCGACATCTGCAATTGACAATGTCTTTCCCTTGTTTGCCCACTGTCTTAAAACGTAATGTGTGCGTAACTCAATATGTCTGCTTGCAAGTTTCTTTTGGATTTCCCGTTCGCCCCGTCGATTAAGTGTTTACCGACAAATTCCTTTGAAAACCTTATGTCCGATAGCATGGATATGAACCGTATACAGACAAAATGTGTAAGTTTGAGCTTTTGTACACGGATTAAATCATCCATGTCATTGAAAGTAAGATTTGTAGTCGAATATTTTCCAGTACAAGGCCGAACCCTAGGAGGATACTGAGGGGCGGAGAGACAACTTTGTGTTTCTACAAAATTTGACAAGAAAAAGAATATGGGAGGGGTATTGTTTTGGAAAATTTTTTTGTGAAACGATTCCATGATATTAAAATTGACTTTATTAAAAGAATGATAAAAGGGCGTTATATGACAGTGAAAATGACATGGTCTTAATTCTTTATTTTGTCTCCAAGTGGCTGACAACACCAAGCGTTTGGCTCCACCAAGCGGCTGGCACCAGTACCTTGCCCCTTCAAAAGCATCCACTGGTAGGGCCAAAAATCAAGGAGAAGCAAAGAGAATGCATATCTACAAATATCTTTATTACTGTTTCAAGGTCTCTTTTAAATATCATAGGCAAATTATATTATCGATCATACATGCAACTTTTTCTAAAGAAAGGAGAGATAAATAACAGAAAGTTGGCAAGGTAAAGAAACATAGGAAAGGAAGGGGAAGCGGTGGAGAAAATGAAAGACAGCAAAATAGAAATGGTTGAAAAGGACCAATATGGGTAAAAATAGAAGAGAAAGTATGAGAAAAAAAGAAAAGAAGATCGACGGTTAAAATATATGGAAGTGAACAAACTATATACAGAGGTAAATAAACCAAATTATTGCAAAGGGAGTTGCAAAAGTTGATGTACTTATGCTGAAACTTCACACGAATTTACCAGTTGCTACTAGTGAATAAAATATTCAATTTTTTATCCGGATTCTGCGACCTAATTGCTAAAATTATTTATACCTGAAACGGTTTTCCCAATTTTGTATCAAAGTTAGATGCTGGAACTTAACTGCAATGGCATGATGGATTCGGTGATTTGCTCTGTTTGGTTACGTCGATCTCTAGATCTCTAGGGTTTCCCTAGGATAACCCCCCCCCCTAATCGCCCTTTCTTTACAAATCGAATTGAAGTGAGTGCCAAAGTAGCCGTGGGTACAAACATAGAAACAATGCCTGCATGCTACAGCAGCCAAAGAGCATGTCGTAAACAAGCAATGTAGGAAAACTGAAAAGACACCTCGGAAGAAAGAATTATTTGAACTCGTTTGCAGTAAGGTAAAGTTCGACCATTACAATGAGAGATTTCATCGAAAATCTTCTACTCTCAACAAGCATGCAAAATTTGTTTCTTTCAAAAAACATGCAATAGCTCTCTTTTTTCCCTTTTTTGTTGTAGAAAGCAAAGCTATAGCAAAAAAACTACAAGCAAAACGATTACTACTTTAGATAATTCTTTTAGAAGAATTGAAATAACACAATTATATCAAGACAACAAAAATTATACCGATATTCTTTTTACAATAGTTATCGAGTGCGCACTGCGCTTTTCCCACCCCTTTCAATCAAACAACAAAGTCTAAACAAATGCTCGCTGAATCCCTAACTAAGACAATGTCAAATTCTCGTATAAATGTCAGCAAACCGAAGACAGCCAAGTCACGAATTATCTCCACCATCTTCACGGCATATCGCTGAGAGTATTGCTCCAGGAAGGAACAGAAAAATCGTCATCACTATGCCGATAAAATCTACATTTACACTAACAAATCATCGTGAACCGTTACTGCGAATTTTCACCATTCAGATTCACCATTTGCTTTATGAAATACATAATCTTTTGATTTCAAGTTCATAATCCCGTCCTTCAGGTAAAATTTCCATTTATTCTTGCTTCTGGCAATCTGAAATAAGAAAACAGGAAATGTATATCCTTAGCGACAAGCTGAGGAGCCAGGAACACAGGCCATTAAACTTTTGCAACCTCTCTCTGAATTGAATGACCATGATAACGAGACTCGTCACTTGATATTGATGATGCTTCTTGTATGACAGATTCTAATGGACTCGTGTACTCTAGGGCATACTCTCTCGTGGGTCATGGTATGCCAACCACATGTTATCTCCATTATTGTTATACATTATACACAAAAGAGGCGCTACGATAAGACATCAGAAAAACATTTCTTAGAATAATAGGGTCTAGGCCATATTATCTAAGAATAATATAATGTGAAAAATAGTTGAATCTATGCAAAATATGGGCGAAAATATGGTAAAGATATGGGCGAAAAGACACTACCTCCCATCTTATCTAATCACTGTAACATTGTCTTGATTCTAAACTACATAAACCAAGACAAAGCAGCAGTAATACTTATTTCAGATTTGACAAGTTTAACTAGGTCTACATATTGCAGCTGGCGTCAGGCAGTATCTTGATCTAACTCACAGAAACAATTGTAATTGCCACAAAAATTAACTAAACACTTTGCAAGGACGAACAACTTACTCCTAGGAGTTCTGACTATTATGAAATTTGCAGGAACATAACATACCTTATCATACTGGCATACAACGACATTATCTGTGTCAAAGAGCTCAGCTGGATCCTCGTCTGAAATATCGTCATCTGTGTTGAGGGCCTCATCCTGCTGAAATAAATTCATTCTTTCGATTGTTACAAAAAAATTCTTACATTCTTCAGACTAACAAAAACAGTCCTTTACAAACAGCCTAAAAATAATGACAGTTCTATACATAGGAACATATTTCACCCTAGTAGCAACTTGCTTATAAAAGTTTGGGTATCGAGGAAAGTAATCAAAATACGCTGAAATTATAATTGGCTGAAAAAAATCGAACGAAAATTTTCATACAGTTTTTTTTATTTTACACTGGAACGTAGAGTAGAACCCAAATAATGTAACATTAAGCTTTTTTACAAAAGTTTCTCTACCTGAAAACTTAGGCCCAAAAGAAATTTCTAATACGCTTATTTTCAAGTTAACAGCTCATCCCCTTTGCATCAAAAACGATTTTCGCTCTATCAAAACCTGATCGATGGCAAGTAATTGTTTTGAAAAAAGGTGGTTTCTTCTTTAAAAACAACGAGAAGCTTCATCTAAAACAACTGACCTCATCTCCATCAATTGCCTCGCTGTCGTTTTCGTTCCTTGATTCAACTTTGATTGGATACTGATCGAAGTCATCATAATTATCATCATCATCACTGCTGCTGTCGCCTGCACCATCAACTTGAATAATTTGCTAAAACACAGCCGCAAATCGCTACTCTAAATAACACAATACTCACTGATAAAATTCAGACCCCCTGGTCACATGAATATGTTGTCCGAGGAAAATGTAATAACTTCCTTGCACTTCTACCTCGAAAACATTTGAAAGACCACTCGAAAACAATGATGAGGTGACTCGCAATGCAAACGCTTGAAAACTCTTTCCAGTTCTGATTTTATTTGAAGACGGAACTTTTACTTGAGGATGTAAAACTATGATTCGTTTGCATTGGGATGAAACTTTTATAATGCAGTTTTATAAAAACATGTCAGGGTCTGATGCTGAAAATCAATTTCTTGTAAATTGGTCATAAGGTAATTATAAATAATGAAAGTAAGTGAAAGAGCCCTATCTTTGTCTCTCTGACCTTTAATATATTGAAATACTAACCCTCTGTGTTTCAATTTGATAATCCAAAATCCTTTCCTTAAGCAATACTCAAACTCAAACTAAATAAATTGTTACTTTAACAACCTTTTTTCAAATTTTCTCTGCAATTAAGAACCTTATAATGAAACAAAGGCAAATGCGAATCAGGGAAAACGGAAACAAAAGTAAACGGTTTATATCACAAAACATCCGTGGCAAAAGTTACGGTGGGCTGTGATGAAGCACCTATTCCTTGAGAGCGTCTTATGGTGGAAATGCTCGTTGATGGAACTTAAGTAACAATAAAGATGTGAATTAGTAGCAAAATTTTAGCTTAAAGGAAGAGAGCTGTATACTAATCTTTCTAACAAAAGACGAAAATATAATTTGTCCTTTACAGTTTCAGCAACTTACCTTTGATGCAAGGATTCGTTGTTGTTGCGGTGTCTGCTGTTGTGGTACTGGTTGTGTGTATATTACCCTGGGTCCTCTGCCACCGGCCGATATCCCAAAAACTGCAAATTAAGGAAAGAAGGGGAATCAACAATAACCGATAAAAAGTGTAATCATAATCTTGTAAGAATATAGAGAAAAATAAAAACGAATGATAAAATAGAAAAAATGAATAAATATTACTTACCAGTAGTTGAGGGCTCTCCTTGTAAAACCTGGAACAGAATTCATAAAATTTATTTCTGAGGAAGAATTTGAGGAAAAATAACAAGCTAATTATCCAAAAAAGCAATTTTCAACTTTCTGCACACGAAATCTATGAAAAATTTTCCAGCAAAATTATAAAGCTGTGTTCTTGAAATAAGACTACCAGAAATACTTTAGGAAAATTTTTTATGTTCACTTTCTTGAGGGCCTAAAACCTGTTTAACAGAGAGAAGAAAGGTCCAAAAAGCCAATCACATACTTGTATTCCAGTATTTTGCTGTTGCTGCTGCTGCGAGCTCTGAGTATGTTCAACACGTTGAAGTTGTTTCCCATGTTGCTGTTGCTGCTGCTGAACTGCATGCTGGGAAATGATCTTTTGTTGTTGAGATTGTTGTTGTTGAATATGTTGTTGCTGTTGTTGATGTTGCTGTTGTTGCTGCTGCTGGATATGGTGTCGATGGAGTTGTTGTAGCTGTTGTTGAAGCTGGAATTGATGCTGAAGCACCTGTTGTTGTTGTTGCTGTTTGCTTTGTTGACTCTGATGGGCAAGAGAGTTTTGGATTTGCTGGACTGTGCTGGTAGCACCAGAAGACACCCCTACATCACGACTTGCTCCTTGCATTGCTAATGCTGCTTGTGCTGCTGGGGCACTCTGTTTTAGGATATTTTAATAACTTTTGCAATTAATTTGTTTTAAATTATATCATACTACTGATCAAAAACATTGTCCTGCTTTAACTTGAAAAGAACTGTCCTCAATGGCGTTTCTAGGGGGGATGGGGGGGGGCAGAAATTTTCTTTGCCTCTTGTTTTGCCCCCCCCCCCTCCCAGTTTTTTCAAAAGGTTATATTGAAAATTCAATGTCTTCTGCCGAAGCTGTTCAATCGTTTTTTCACTTTGCTAGGGTTGCTCTCTTTATTTTCCTCAATGCGATCTTTACTGCATTTATTTAACAAACTAGAGGCCCCGATATTCCTTTTTTTAACCGAGGTGGACATTTATAAAATCTTGGCTCCTTTCTAATAAGTTATCAAGTAAAAACCAAGAGTTACCAAGAGTTCTGTAGTTACGAAGAAAAATTCATTCTTGACAATCATTTAAATTCTATATTTGCTATATATTATCACGAAGATCCAACCTTCTTGCGCAGGGTCAGCCACATTGCGTCCCAGTATACCTTGGCAATCTACTATTGCTTATTGAAATTGTATGACTTGAAATTCTGTGTAACAGAATGATTTGCTTGATCTCATGGAGGTTGGATATAAGACATAACTACTATGGAAAAATTTTACCAATCAACTTCACAAAGCTAATAGACTTTTTTTTTACAAGTTTAGTTCTTCTGTTGAAAACCATGTTCATGATGCATTATTGTTAAACAGATAAAACTCAGTGGAGTAACAGAACAAAGTTACTTTTAGTCAAATAACAAACGGTCCCGAACCTTTAGAGGCCCTCAGCAACAATTTTTCTTTGTTATTTTTCCTAGGGGACACAGCTGCTCCTTACACCACTAATAAAACTATTTGGCATAATGATAACAGCCACGATAGAGCTGTACCAAGGACATACTTATCTATGGAGAGCTAAGAACCAGTGCTTTGTAGCTAGCTAATTTTGAACCACCGCGCCACCACTGCTTTACATTCTATTGGATCCCAAAGTAATAGCTAGCGTTGGCTCCTATAACTGAAAGTTTGGTCCCCGGTTAGCCCCCCCCCAGATTTCTAAGGCTAGAATCGACACTTTCTGTCCTACTACTGGAGGTTTTGCTTGAACTCCTCATTGGTGCTTATTTCAATACAATGGCCAAAGCGATAGTATTAATATGCTGGCTTAAGTGAAAGTATTCAAACTAAGGAAGAAAAATCCACCTTGAATTAGAACTCTTGATAACTTTCTTATATAATAGAATTCTCAACTTACTGTCACAATAAAACCGAAGCAATCAGAAAAATACTTTATAGTACTATAGGCTCAGATGCAAAACATACCATACAGGGAACCAAATGATTTTTGACAAAGATCTAGAGTTGAACGAGGGGGGGGCAAATTAGCTCCATGGGCAAAATTTATATTTGTAAATTCCACAATAAATTTATCTTTGGTTTCATTCAAAAGGCTGGCTGAATTTGACATAGCACCTAAAATCATTTCAACATATGATAGGATACCAACCAGCTGTTGAACATTGGCTAAAGTTGGGTGATGGCTGACATACACCATTGGCCCTGTTCCATTATCAGCTTGGACTATCTGTCCAGCAACTGCAACTTTCTGGCCTCTAGTCTGTTCACCTGAAAAATGTTTTTTATAGAAAAAAAATTGTGATGATACGAATGCCATCTTTATATAGGTAAGGGATGTAGTAACTGTGCTAGCCAAATAACAACCTGTCTTGATATCTTTGTGTTCATCTTATTCATTTTATTGTCAACTTCTTTCTCCTGTGTTATCATCATTATGTTATTTTCTTCAGTTCTTATTACAAAAAATGTTAAGTTTGAGATTTTAAGCAAAGATAAAGAAGCAATTTGAATTTTTGCCCCCTTTCAAAACCTGCAAAAGTCAAATACATGCTCGCTTGACTTGCAAATGCTACAAGAATAAAACATTAAGAGAGTTGTTATAAAGAATTAGGAAAGCAATCACTTACTTGATTGTGGCATAGTTAGAGGATAAGTGAGGTTCATATTCACTCTTACAGAGGCATCAGCTGGCATAAAATCTATCGCTCTTGACTGAAGCAGTTTGCTTTCCCAAAGCTGTAGAAAAATAAAAAATAAATTCAATTTAGATTTGTTAAATTTATTGTTGGGTTATGTAAAACAGTACCAATCCGAATGCTGTTTCTTAAAGTAAAATTATGATTCTCCAAAACAGTACTTTTAGCTGTTTTATCTCTGAATGGACTTAACCTTGAAATTAATCTTAGAGATAACAACCATTATTTGATGCTTTGTGAAACGGGTATTCTTTTCAACTTCCCTCCAATCATTTTTTAACCCTAGCATTTGGGATGGACATTTTTTCATTAGTACTTTTGCTGCCACTATAAGCTGAACAACATGGATGAACTAAACAACTGCCAAAAATCTAACTAAATATTCTCAGAATTTATAGATACAAATGATTAGTCAATTCTCTAATATGTCTTTAAAACAGCCTTCCAAAACCCCCACTCATTGCAGGTAGAAAGTCCTGCGAGTGGCAGGATTGAAACGAATCCCCTCCAGCGGAAATACGTCATCTGACCGGTTGGCTTCCCAGGATCCTTTGCGCTAACTTCGTATTTGTATAAATATGGCTTCCAGTTCACGATAATTTCTGACGGAATCGGGCGCTAGAGGGCACGAAGACCATCGAAAGAGAAACAGTGGATTATTAACCCGAGAGGAAGGGATGTTTTCTACAGCAAACATTTCCATTATAATTCTATAACGTAGGAGTTTAGGAACTTCGAAATAATCGATCTGTTTTTCGAAAACTTTGGGATTAGTCCGCCGCAGACACAGATGGACAGCAAGAAAGGGCTTGAATTAAGACATTTGTTTGCCAACAAA
This sequence comes from Rhopilema esculentum, assembly GCF_057945365.1. Lineage (NCBI taxonomy): Eukaryota > Metazoa > Cnidaria > Scyphozoa > Rhizostomeae > Rhizostomatidae > Rhopilema > Rhopilema esculentum. The sequence continues at coordinate 11,395,682 of NC_142834.1, read as the reverse complement.
ATGGTTACAAGGGACTTTACTTCTCATTATTTACATATAAATAACTTTTTCCTACCTGTTTAAGCTCAAGAAGAACTTGCTCGTCGACTCCTTCATTTAGAAAGGATTCCCTGACATTTTTTACCACCTCGTCGACAACAGTTCTGTAGAGTCTCGGCTGCAAATTTAAATAACAAAAATATTCAGCAATAAAATTGCAGCTTTTTACTTCAATTATATCAAATCTATCTGTACAAAAGTGCTTCCGAAAATAACTCACCACCGGGTTTGAGGCAGACATCGTATGAACATGAAGTGTATACAGAGAGAAATTTTTCCAACCTTCCTCGCCGCCACTTTGATCAAAATGATGTGGCTTTTATACTCAGAGCAGAACATAAGGCAAGTCCTTTGTTTACCCCCAGCGAAGCAGGTTTCAAAATGAATAATTATGCCGCCATCGAAGAGGCAAGGTAATATATTCTCTAATCTTTATACACCTGTAGCATTTGACAGGTGCATGGCTTTTCACTTCCTTTGAACTCCATAGAGCAATTTCAGTTGTTTAAAGAATGTAATACCTACGTGCAACGGGTTTTTGAAAATTACCCTGATTGATAATGGTCTCTAAATATAATAAAAACACTATCTTTTTTCCTAAATTTTCTAATTATAGGTAGTACGAGAAAAAAAGCAAATTTTGGAACAGATGGGTTCAGTGGATGGACTCGGCAAAGAGAGAAATGTCACCTACAATCCCTTCCAAAAGTCTTGGAACACTGACGTCAGTTTCCAAAGTCAAGTCAATCATCCGCCTCTCCCCTACGGAAGGTTTAGTGTGAAACGGGCTAGGATTTTAGGAAGCACTTTCTTTTGCGCTTCTTTTGTGCTTCTTCGATATTTCTCTAAATTATCAGCATTGTTCTAGGGATAAGGCCGCGGCAGTAGTAATTTTTTTTAGAAGAGGAAAGAAAAATATAAAAAGCAACGCAAATTGCTGGGTGTTTCAAGTACTTTTGGCAGACATTGTAGATAGACGATTGTTGATGATTGACGAATTTTCATAATTGATAATAAATGTGTCAACATTGATTAATAAGTGTATTTTTGGTCCATATTCACTCACATGCCTAAATTTGATACTTTGAGGTATAAGCTTTCGAAACATTGGCCAATTTGCACTTCGTTGACGTTTTTGGATCTATGATATGTTAAGAAATTCGAGTCAATGGCAGTTTTAGGTACAAATCTTACATCTGAGGCAATATTTTAGGTTTCCAATTAATTCAGCATATTCACTCTCTACATGGGTGGATTCCAGTTAAGGGAGCTTTTCAGCCGGCGAAGGTAGCAAGGACTAATCTTTCCATGTCAAATGCAAATTAAAAAACGTCAAATGATTTTCTCCAATTTACAAACTTGCCACTCTACCCTTTACTTGTGCAGGCGTCCCTGCTACCAGGAGTTCCCTTGTTTCATTTTTTTATTTCATTTTCATTTTATTCAAAATTCAACAACATACAAAAATCCATTTTATAATCCATTAGTCCATTAGATCCATATTCCATTGGATAATCCAATACTAAAATCAATTAGATAAACAACATTTAAGTACAACAGGTTACAAATACAACAAAATAGCTAACATAAAAACATTACAATAATACTGGATATTTATATGTAGAGGAATTTCTTAAGAAGGAGCTATCTCAATAGGTAAACTAATCAAGGAGAGAGCACCCCCTATACTAAAATCTTTTTTACTTTTTTACAAAAATTTGAAACAATATTTAGAGGTTGATAAATCCAAGAAATTTTTTTTTGGAAGTACTCTAAATGATGAGACCATCCCAAGGCATACCAAAAGCCCCAACCCAACACACATCAGAGCATGAAGCGACCAGGAGAATCCGGAAGTCAGTGCAAGAGTCCCAGGCCCAGCTGCACCCCAAGATAACCCAATCAGAAACACCAAAAGCCACACCGGTAATCCAATACTACCTCACATGCCCCCAAACCGGCCTATCCCAAAGCACAGCCAAGCACAAAATGCCACCTCCCAGATTCTCCCAAGACCCCACACCCAAACATGCGCCAGAATGAAAGCCCTTAGCAGCCCCAAGAAAGGCCCCACCACCCAAAGTCATTTCATCATTTTATGTCACAAGATCTTAGCAAAGCAAATGTTCTAGTCAATGATTTAGGACCAAAATTTGGTGGAGAATAGAAACAACTTTAATTGACGACAGAAACTTGTAGCTGAAGGAGATTGTTTGATGTTGAATGGAATGTTATTCCAGGATTTTGCACCAACCAGTATATCTGACAGACTATACCATATTGCAATGTATGTTGCTGTGTCACAAAGATACCATCCTCACGCGCCTGCCTCGTATCATATTGATGTACATTTGACAACATTGTAAAAAAATTGTGAAAGTAAGGTGGAGATAATCTGTTAACAGACTCATAAACAAAAATTAGCAATTTCAAATCAAGTAAATCATATAATTTAAGAATTTTCAAGTCAGAAACGATTGGAGAAGATGGAGATATAAAATTCTGAAAATCAATTGCTCTGACAACTTTCTTTTGTAGAAGATAGATTGGCTTTGTATGCACTTCATGAGTAAGACCCAAGACAATAACTCCATATTGAAGAAGTGAGGAAAATAAAGAGTTATATAAAGAAACTAAAACATTGGTAGGTAGGAGATGCCTTAACTCGAAGAAAATGCCACAAGCCCTTGCTAATTTTTTTTTGAAAGTTTACTCAAGTGATACTGCCAGGTAAGATTCTCATCCAACAGAACACCAAGAAACTTGGCATGTTTAGCCTGCTTAACGAGTTCCTTGCCAATCTTTATATTTATAGTTTTAACTAAAGGTTTTTTGGGAGAGTGAAATATTACAAAGTTATAACCGTTATGAAGATCATTCTAGCGAGACATTCAAAGGGTTAATGTTGTGCATCACCAACCAGGACAAATATCGATACAATTTTTTTCATAAGAACAATTTTATCAAACCATGTGTCAAAAAATAGGCCAAAAGAACGGAGCTGAGTCGTTATCATTTTCTATTATTGACTCTTCCTGGGAAAACGTTATAAAGAAACGAATCTATTTAGATTATTGTAGCATAAATGTTTCTTTAAGTCCATTTATCTGTAAGAATTGCTTATGTAAGCTGTAACTTTCCTTATGTTTTTGTTGGCGTGGATAGGAAATTTCATAGGAAGGGCAAAACTGAGATTTTCCGACAAAAATCTAAAAAACATTTTTTCATACATTTGAACATAGTTCAGTTCAGTTTTTTAAAATTTTAAATTCCTCTACATAGAATATCTTACTAGAATTACATTAGAACTAATTACATACAATGTTCATACATTATATAGAATACTTAAAGTAACAAGCAATAAATAACAATAATGTAGGGTGTTGTTTGCAGGGGTGTTTCTTTAAGAGGGGCTATATTATTCTTGTTGAGTAAAACAATAATGATATTTTTATATCTACTGGAACATTGTTCCAAAAGTTAAGCACATAAGGAGCGCATGGATCTAATACCAGGTTGCAAAGTATTTTTTGTATAAAAATGTCATTTTTGTGGCGTGTACCTTATTGGTGAGCATTTGACACAGATTCAAAAAAGGTTGTGACACAGATTCAAAACGTAACTTAATGACATTAGAACTGAAATAGAACAGGAGATAAAATCTTATCATTTACTCATTGTCGTGTGTCATAAATCATACGAATTGAAGATTTTATGGTCTTCTCTTCGCAAAAGGCATTTTTAAGTGGCCAATCTAATCCAGAACAACTGAAGAAATCGTTATAATGGCCTTTAAAGAATGTCCTCTCAAAATGTAACACTTAGAGAAAATAGAAAACCATGATATATTTCCGACAAGATCAGAAATTTTCTGACGAAATAGCTGTTTAGCTTTACAAGGGGGTTTTAGGCCCCCCTGACCCACCTCGATCTCCGCCAAATTTGTAACAATCAATATCTCAATTTACTTGAGCTAAAAATATAAGAAAAAAGAGTGTATTCGTGACAAATGCTATCGAGGGCTCTGTTTGTGATTATTTTGTTCATAACCATAAGATAAAATTCTGGAATAATTAAATTGTGACTTTTAAAATTCCAAATATAACCTCACGTGGAAAATGCTCAGATCCAGACTCCCCGTCTAGGTCTGCCACTGAAGGTCCTACATCGAAACGATACACGTAGGCCTGCATGTTCTGCGACACAGGTTCAAGGCAAAATGTTGCAAGCATTAAACAATGGAAGACACATCCGCGCGTTAGGATCCCTCAGAAGCATACATAAGGCTCTAGCAAAAGGTCTTGCAACAGATTCATCAGACCAGGCCTATCTCATCAACCAGCCGAAGTATGGTTTTCTCAAAGAGCTGGGACTTGCGGAAGAAAATTTAGGAGTTTTTGCTGGTGGTAAATGGGTCGGCTCTGGAGAGGTAATTGCTATTTGATGAAAGTTTTTATGCTTCTTGCAAAAGTCATGAACACTCAAACAACTGTCTATTGATGTGGTTAAATGTACTGAGGTTTTTCTACCACTTGAAAAATAAGAAGAGGGCAGTTCGGGGGTGTGTGCTGGGAATTGCCTTTATTTTGTGGTATTATGTGCGTATTCAGCGTGAGCGTGAAGGCAAATCGTTTCTGTCATACCTATTTATATTCTATGCTAATTTTATGCCCTTAGCCAACAGCAGTCAAAAACTATATTCGTAAAAACTTGAGATCGTAATCCACACTGATTAGCTTGTAAATTTAGAAAAACAACAAATCTGTGTTACTCCAGTATTTGAAACAATATATTGGATCGGCGTATTTTCGATGCGTGAATTCGTGAAATAAATTTGTATTTGCGTTTACACGCGCGTGACACGTTAATCAGCATTAATCATGACGTGATTTTGTGAGAATGACTGCTGCTAACGAATTTCGAAATAGAGTGCTTTCGTTTTTCAAGCAAAAAGTCTTGATTTCCGGTACCAGGCCAGATGCATGTCTCCATTACTCAGAGATTCCAATGCTGATGGCTCTGCCAACAACAAATTACTCCTAATTGATAGTTATTGAAAATTTGGAGAGCTTCTAGGGGGCTTGATCGTGAAATTTAATTTCCAGTGCCGTGAAAGCGTGATTTGCAATTATTTTACGCGTGATTGCGTGATTCAGCATGGATACCTGATACCCTCATATATGGGTTCTTGGATGTTTTTTTGAAAATTTTTTTTATCTCTTTCTATTATTTGAAAACTCTAATTTGCTCTGTTTCTTTTGTTTAACAGTGGATCACTTCTTACTTTCCTGGCACCGGAGAGGCAATTGCAAAAGTAAAACAAGTGAGTGGCATCACTGTCCTTGTACTTGTCAATCAATAGATGTCCACAATGTTGTTTTCAGTCACTTTGCTGAATCAATGTGTTTCTAACCATTTATTGAAACTTGAATTTTAAATCACTGATTCTAGAGTTTTCAAAGATTTCAGTAATAATTTTGTAAAAATCTTGTAATTCAGGGAACTTTGATCGACTACAACAATGCAGTGGCTGAAGCAAAGGAAGCATCTAAAATATGGCGTGAGGTTTGTTTTTCTACTTGAAGTTGCACATTCAAGGAATGCTTCCAGAGATCCTAACATCAAAGCTCTGGTGAAACTTCAATGCACAGAGAGCTTTACTAGAATTTAGCCATTTTCTAGAAATTAGCCACTTATTAGCTGGTCAAAATTGTAGTTAGCATTCCTTCCTTCCTTGAATTATTTCATCTGTTACTGATCTTCAAAAGGGACAGGCATGTATGTGGCTTTGAGACAAGCTTTGTAAGTATTTATCTTAACATTGTTGCAGGTGCATCTCTGCCAACATACAAAGAAACTCTTCAAAAGAGCTGCAACTTCAAACTGGCTATAAGACTTGAAAATATCTTCTTAATTGCGCACAAATACTCTTTAATTTGTCAAAATTGTACATTTTAATTTATCTGATGGTGTGTAGTTCTATTTTTCAATGTAAAATTGTTTTAGTGATTAGTGACTGAACCATGTATAATGTTTTTAAGGTTCCTGCCCCTCACAGAGGAGAGATCATTAGACAAATTGGTCATGCTCTTAGAGAAAAGAAAACACAACTTGGAAAGCTGGTATGCTCTTTAGATGTGATTGCAACCTATTTCATTGAGATGTGATTGTGTTATAACTATGTAATCCACAAGTTTGTAAATTAGGTAATGATATGTGTTAAGTGTGTCATATTCTTATTCAGACAAACTATTTTGTGGTTTTTCAAGTTATTCAGTCCGACCCTCTCTCCTCTTTTCATTTTTGAGCTTCCAAAAGTAGTCATTGTTTTCATTCTGCTATCATCAAACAGATAAAAATTTCATGGTTGGATAAAAAGAGTTTTATTCATCTTATTTCTTGTAATTACTATGAATTTCCAATGTTTATGATCTAAGGGTTAATACAAACTGACCGTGGTTGATAAAGCACGTGTTGAAGCAATCACCAAGACCAAAATAGCCACGCTAAAGGTCATTGCTCTTAGGATATTGATCTATTTTATTAAACTGCTTTTAAAGCATGAAGAAATAATGTTACAATAACAAACATTTATTTCCAGCATTATCTGCAATTTTATGTGTTGGTTCCTTTTAGCATCCCTAAAATTTTGTGTTATTTAGTCATACCAGCAATCCAGTCAACTAAAATTTTTCTGACTAGAGGATTAAAGTGAGTGGGTTTTTTGCTCTGTTAAGAAATCATATCTGTTATTATGCAACCATTTTGCTCATCCTTGAAGCTCATTCCGAATCTTCTTTGATTAATTCTATCCACTGAGTGTAACCTTTGGTACAATATATTCTTTATCCATAAGGCATCCATCCAGCTCAGGCCAAAAGTTGAAAAAACACACATGTGCATATTTTTGACCAAGATATTATTTTGTTTCAATTAAGTTTCAAGAATAGTAAAGGGACAACTCTTAGAGATTTGAGAACAAGAACTGAAAGGTTTCATGGTTTTTGGTAAATTATCCTCAATTTGCTGGTGTGATCCAAATCTGCTTAGCCTCAAGTTTCATGTGATCCAAAAGCAATATTGTTCATTACAGTCATTGATGGGAACTTGTAGTGAGTCTCTGGTGATCTTGAGTTTTAAATTTACTTACAAAACAGAAGGCATTGCTAGATTTGCCTGATTAAATATATTAACTTCTTTGCTCTTTTTTGTTTAGATCTCAATAGAAATGGGCAAGATTGTTCCTGAAGGCGAGGGAGAGGTTCAAGAATACATTGATATTTGTGACTTTGCTGTTGGGTTGTCAAGAATGCTGGAAGGCAAAGCTCTGCCGTCTGAGAGTAAGCTTATTTTTAGGTCAAATCTTTTTTTAACTGATTATGTATTTGAAACAATGTTATTTTATTGTTTTTTGATAACATTGAATTTCCATAAATTAAGAAATGTAGCCAAAACAATAGAAATTTTGAAGCAATTTTGATAGTAAAATTTTGAGATTGTGAAAGGTTCATGTCCATCTTCATTTTGTTATGTCAGTATCATAACAGTTTTGGTACAATTCAACTTTGTTATGATGCATAAATGTTTGACTGTAAGAGAATAATAATATTTTCTTATCAGTTATAACACTTTTACTCTTAATCTAATGTAGCACATAAAAACTAGATTTTATGAGAGATAATTTCAACATTTGTGGACTAAAGAACCAGGGAAAGTTAGTTACAAAATTAATTCTTTTTGGGATTACGGAATTCATGCTTTTTGAACTTAGGCTGATTGATATGGCTAACAGTGTGGAGTAAGTTTAAAATGATTTATTTGTTTTTAGGACCAGAACACAGTTTGATTGAGCAGTGGAATCCTCTTGGAACAATTGGGGTCATTACAGCTTTCAACTTCCCAGTTGCAGTCCTGGGATGGAACTCCGCAATAAGTTTAGTGTGTGGAAATACCCAAATCTGGAAGGGTGCCCCAACTACACCGCTGACATCTGTGGCAACAACAAGGTTGGTTTAATCAGATATCATGGTGGGGTTATTGGCATCTAGGGGACCAGGATAAAAATCTGACTGAAAAATACCAATTAAAGGTCATGTTTAAACTTTTTCAAAGTTTCGGGAATAGGTCCCAAAAAAACCTAGCTTGCAATTATAGAGTTTTGAATAAGCAAGTGAAACTCTCTGAGCTGAAAAGAGCACCTAAAGTCGTTAGAAAATAATAATGAAGGTTAGCTGAAATACAATGAAGTATATGTTCGTGTAGTTCTGGAGTTTTTGAGGGTACCCAATAGGTCCCCTGGTTCGTGAATTCCCACTCTGTTTTTATCCTGATTCTCAGTTCCCTACCATCAATTCCTAAATCCCATTGTTGTCGATTTCCATTTCTGCTTCTACGAAAATCATATAAGGGTACCATCATTTTTGTTCAAACAGAAAATATATTTTTATTAGCATGCCAACTTGCTAGTTGAGTGTGTGGAACAATCCCGGCAACAGCAAATTTATCAACTGATCATTTTGGCTTGGTTGCTGTTGAACAGCGTAACTGAACTCTTAGGGCTGCATTGGAAACTGTGTTTGGGTTTCATGTGACTCATAGGAGGTCCTATGCTTACAATATTTGGTGATTAAAGTTCTAGTGACTGCACATCAAAAATAAGCTGCATGTTATTATATCATCTTCATCCTGATTATGTATCATATTAAGTTATCCTGTCATGAATAATACTGTTTTCTCTCCAGGATTATGACTGAAGTTCTTGAGGCCAACAACTACCCAGGGGCAATATGCTCTATGATTTGTGGTGGTGCAGACATTGGGTAAGAGAAGTATAATTTTTGATGGCAGGAGAAACTATGTTGTGTTAAGCTTCATCTATTTAATAATTTTGTCAACAGATTTGTTAATCTTTTAATGAAATACATTAGAGATACATTGGTTATTATTTTATGTCAACCCAGATTCTCATTTGTCTGCCTTGCAAGATCAGTCGTTAGAGAACACACAGCGATCATGTTTGCCTTCTCAATAATTCGCCTGAGGGCTGCATGAGCAGATGCTTTGGATTTTGTGGACTTTGCAACAATGAAAGTTTTTTGGTGCATTTTGTAACAGCTTCTTTTACAATTTTACTAATAGACATATTGAGAAGATAAGGGCCTGTCTTCGGCAGATATTGAATCCCATATTCACTTTCAATTTACAGTGAAGCAATCAGCAAAGACGAGAGACTGAATCTTGTGTCATTTACTGGAAGCACCAAGGTAATGGCTTTTCGATAAAATCTATCTTATTTAGAAAATATTAGAATTTTTATTCTATTTATAAATTGCACAGATAAGATTTCTTAAACTTGAATTTAAGGTTCTTTTCACACTTGAACCAAAAGTCTTACATTTTAGTGATGGGTTTTCTAATTCAGTCATCGATATTTCAACAGAATCTGCAATTAGTTGCAAGTCTAATTACTTGTCTATAATTTCATCGCATTATCTGTCTTAGGAGCTTGTGTTAAAATCTATATATCTATAAAATTAAGTTTTAAGATTGTTTAGATTGCTAAGGGTTGCTTTATTTTGTTAGTAAAGGGTTAATGTGTATCTGATTAGAGATGATTTAGTATAAACTATTTTGTACTTGCATCTCGATGGAAAGATGCACTGGGAGACCTTTTTAACCTTTCATTAGCTTGAAACATGTGTACTGTGAGGTAGTGTCGATATGCTAATTTGTCATTCTTTTTTTAAGGTTGGTCATTTGGTGGGAAACACTGTTCAAAATAGATTTGGTAAATTGAATAAATTTTATGTTCATCATAAAAACAGCTAGAAGCTTCTTAAACTTCCACATAGATATTCAAGAGGAATTTTTTTGAACCTGTGGTGTTGAACTTGTATTATCTATAGCTTACTGTGAAAATTTCTGCAAATTCTGAGATACATTCTAAAAGGGAAGATCAAAGATTTAGATACCTCAAGGGGAAAAAACAAACTTTTGTATATACTATTTACTTCATAGTTCGTGTTCAGCTCAGCACGTAATGCGTGACAAAGCTGTCTTTAAGGCTCTGATGGTGAAGCCCAAATTAGAAAGGATTGAAAACACAATAGAATACACGTTGAACTGGAAACAGTGAAATTGCTTCATTATATAACATAAAATTCAAATTTTCATGGGAAAGTTAATTTTGTTTGCAAATAATGATGAATCGACTAAAAATATGGAAAGCCGGTTGGTTATATGGCCCTGGGTCGTTTAGTTTTTCAGCTGCAAACAAGCCTGTTAATATGTTTAAAGAGCAGCTTTAACGCGATTTTATGATGGTACTTTGTGACCACCTTTTCTGACAGTATTTCGGGTTGAACACCTTGTGTTCACTGTGCATGTCTTTGCTTCAGTATTTTCTTGATTTTTGTAGTTCATTTTTTATGAGTATTTCTCATGCTTTACCCCTTCTCGTGTGTAGGTCGATCATTATTGGAACTCGGAGGGAACAATGCACTGATAGGTAATGCAGTTATCAGGAAAGATTATTTTGATTAAAGGACATTTTTGTCAGTTTTTCACCTGTAACTACCCAGAGAAAGATCATCCTTCCATATTTCATGTTCTTTTTCAGCTTTGAAATTTTCATAAAGATTCAAACAGAAAGATTAAAAAATCATACAATACAATAGGCTAGCTTTTGCAAATTATACCTCAATGGTTATAGCAAAGAAGAATAGAACACATGGAAGTTATTCCATAACTGCTTTAGAGCCTATTATTGTTGTTAGATTGAGTAGAATGCAGGTGGAGACCTTAATTAGCACCTGGTGGCAGTGGTTGGCTGTCTTGTCTAGAGGAATATTTATTATGTGTTCCTCATATCAAAGAATGATTTTTTCATTTACCATCTTCAATTGATTTGTATAGACAAATGTTTCATCTGATAATGTATCTTTATTTGCATAAATATTGCTGAAGATTTCCGAATTTTGCAGAAATCTCCAATCTATATCTTTGCCGAAACTATATCCCTTGCTGACAAAGGCTGATTAACAGTAGCTCCTGCCATAAACTGTTCTCTCTTTACTGAATGTAACACGATTGCTTTTCACTTACAAAATATCAACCATTTTTTCTCTTTCTTGCTAATATTTTCTTTTCTTGTGCAAATGTTGCTATTTCCAACCACAACCTTAAAGGCATTGAGTCATGATAAAATGGATTGGGTATACCCTAAGTCCCAAAATCGGCCGAGTCATGATTTTCATGACTGCGATGCTATTGGTTGACCTTGAACTGGTCACATGAACTCACCTCGTACTGATTGACAAAGTAATTTTCATCAATAACAAGTTGTCAACAACAGATGCAAATATCACATGAAACAGCAAGGATCACGCCAAAACCAAATGACCACCTACAGAGAAGGCCTATCATGACCCAATGCCTTACAGGTAGAAGAAGTGGAAGCTCGATTGCAAGACAAAAGTGTTCCCTCATTCAAATTTCTGATTTCTTTAAAGAAGTGAAACATATCTTTGACTTCTTGTCTTGAAATAGCTCCAATCAATTGATTATGATTTATGATTTATTTTCTTAGTTAAGTTTCGAAATCCTTTCCAATTCTTAAAAAAGATTTATTTTCTTACTAACGTTTTGATATCTACAACAAAACGTTTCTCATTTGCTGCTACGATTTTCATGTTTTGTCTTTGTTATTTTCCTTTCTACGTTATCTTTTTTCGTTTCAGCAATGGAAGATGCGAACCTGGATCTTTTAATACCTGCCGTCCTTTTTGCTGCTGTTGGTACAGCTGGACAGAGGTGCACCACAACCAGACGTCTTGTATGTCACCTTTTTCTTGATTGTTGGGAAGTTTTTGCCTGCTAACATAATCTCAAAGCATTTTGATATGCATATAATGCATGTCCACATTTTGATCATAAACCATTTTCCCAGGTGGAACCTTGGCGCAAGCTGAACATCTTCTTAAGGGATGTGTGCTACCATAATTACTGGCAGTCTTCATTTATCCTACTGCAAATGAATCAATGGATTGTCTGCTGTTGTCAATGAACCTTTCCACCGTTGGCAGGATCGCCGCATTTGCTGTTCTCTGGGTACTATGCCCGCAAAGAATTTCTTGGAAGATCTAGCAATTTGCGTTCTTTTCCTATATTTTTCCTTTCTTTTTCTAATTTCACTTACTGCTCCTTCCCTCAAAAACAATTTTGATAGTTGCGACAAATATCATGCAAGTTACATGAACCAACATATTTCCTTATCACCTACGTTGCTTTATAAGACATTGCTGTCAGTGGAAGAGGGGGGTTTACCCTTTAAAACTCATGTTACCATTCCAAGGCTTTTGACAGGGATTGTGTGTGTTTACAGAAAACATTATTTAACGTTGGGGAAAATACAATTTAACTTGACAAGTGCTTTTCAAACTGGTAGGTAATGAATTATGCCTCATTTTCTATACTCTGTAATCACAGAAAATTGGAACCTTGGGGTAACTACTTTCAATCTTGACTATTGCTTTTCAAACTGAGCATGCTTACAAATTCTTATATAATTTTATGATTTTTTTATTTGTTTAATTTTAAATTACAATTTTACTCAGGATAAATCATAATTGCACAATAGGTTTGTAATCATTATTTGCTAGTGCCAAAGCTAACTGAAAGCATTGTTTCATTGCAGATCGTGCATGATAATATTTATGATCATGTTGTTGAGAAGCTTAGCAAAGCTTACAAGCAAGTGAAAATCGGTGATCCATTAGATGGTATGTGTCTTACGTTTTTCATGCATTCTCTTGCAATACAAATTAGTGTTGGTAATTCAGAACAACACTGTTGTCGACCTGTATAAATTGTGCTTTTTGAGTGGGGCAATGGGAGTAGGGGCATGGACCATGGATTATTCTTTTGTGCTATTATTATCCATGGATTTCTTTCGCCCTCTATTATCTCCTTCGCAGTTTAGCTTTGCCCTGAAAGTAGTGCGAAGGCCTTACGATATTAACAAAAATTAGCTTTGGAATGTCTACTTGTTCTCATGTTTCAATAAATTTAGAATAGCCAAGCAATACAGGGGGGGGGGATCTCTCTAGATCTCAATTTGTCAAAATCACGCATTTGTTGAGTTTAAAATTAGCATTGAAATGAAGGCATAAGAGGCAAAGTTAAGGCATTTCTGAATTTTTAGAATTTTGTATGCTTTCCACGTGCACTTATTTTCGGTGAATGATTATCATGGGATGGGTATGGTGGGCCCTATATAGCAAGCAAGTCTTTGCTGGCCATCATGGGCAAAGAAAGCGAATTACTTTTTGCAACCTGAATCATAAATTTACACCAGACATTCAAAAGTCAATTATTTATTTTATGTTTTCAAGTGCACCAATTCAATTTAAGGCCTAGTATTGAATGATACTTTTTGCTACTAAATTCTTGACTTCAGGTTCGGATTAAGAATCAAATTTTAGCCTAATTGTAAGTTGCACTGATGCTAGTGTCTGTGTTATTGGTTTTATGATTATATCAAGTTAAGCATTTTATAACTGATTCCGTGACTGAGAGTGAAAAGTTTCATCCCATGTGTTTTCCAACATCCTGACTAGACTTATCGTGGCAAATTTTAAACAGGACTCAAATAAGATGTACAGTGCAGTTTTGAGTAATTTTCAAAATGATGTAGTAACTTGAATTCGTATATTTTTCTAGCGTTCTTAGTTCAACCGTTGTTTTATTTATATATTGCCATTTTCAGTGTAAATGCAGTGTCTTGGTGATCTTGGTAAATCTATAGTCAATAGCTTTTGCAATATTCCAGATTTAGGGCTATGTACTTTGGTGATTTAATGATGATGAGGTTTGTTCCGGCAGTTAGACTTTCTTGCTGTGGATATAAAGAGAGAGTCCATTCTGAACTGTTTTACGCTGAAGTTCAAACTAAGGGTATTTCACGATATTTGACTAAGGAGCATGCTAATTTTTATATGCTCTTTCATTTTTCATGTTTTGCTTTCAGATGGAACCTTGTATGGACCCCTCCACTCACAGCAAGCAGTTGATGCATATCACAAGGCGGTTAAAGATGCCCAGACTCAAGTTTGTATCTTCTACATCTAAGTCTCTTTGGATTAATTTTGCTTGTTTTATTATTCAAAGAATTGATACCTTCTCCAGGCTTTGACCTTTCCACATTTTGTATTCAGTTTTGCAAGCCGACATGTATTCAGTATTAAGTTCAGGGGAAGTTTAAACCATTTCTAAGCAACATAAAATCATTCAGAAGATGTGCTCCTTTATCTTATATCTAAATCACCATTGTTCAACTTCATCTTTTAATTTTTGTTCTTCATCATTTTCTGCTTTAAAGTTTCCAGCTGTACCCTGGCAAATACAAGAACTTTTTTTGGCATTCTTTCTTGTCATCGTTTTGACTAAATCATACATCAGAATAGAAATACGTTGTTCTTCAACAGAAAATGCAAGCACCTTTGTTCATAATCTAACCTAAAAAGCTTCTCTAGAAGATGGAATATATATATATATAAGCCTTGGCTTATTTCCAAAGAAATATAGTTGCTCTTTGTAAATAAGAATTGCATACTGAAAGACAAAATAGTTGCTGAATACTTGGAATCAGTTTTAATGTTACAAGAAAAAAGGATAAGTAAATTTTACTTGTAGCAGTAGTATTATTGAATAAATCAAATGGTTTATGAAAGCTAACAATGATCCATCAATGGCCAAAACAGTTCGTGGTTGCTTGCACAGTAATTTTATTTTTGCACCAGAATAATTTCGCACTGAAATTTCTTCTTTTTTCAGGGTGGGAGACTAGTCTGTGGTGGCAATGTAAGTTGCTTTTCGATTAAAACTAACCAAGCAATAATTTTGTTGTTGTTTTCTTTCATCGTTTCCAGTGTCACCGTTTTGGCCACAAAAGTTTACTAGCAATGACAAGCATATATCTAGATAAGTTGGACAATTTATCATTGTAGTTTGAATTTTCTTCCAAAATTAACGTCTAATTTTTTAATACCACTATATGATTCACTTTCGCTAAGGTTGGCTTCATTACCACTCAGTGTCACAAGTTATCATTAACACTTTTTGAATTTGTTGTAATAACCTTCTTAGGGAGCACTTTATAGCACCATAGACTGCACAAAATTCAAATTTCATTTCATTAAGCAACATTCTTACAAGGTATATACTTAAGATCTATTTTTATAGTCATGAAAATAAGAAATAATGAAAGAATAATTGTTAAGTGTTACCTAGGACACTAAAATAAACCTAAAACATCCTACTAATAATGGTGTGATAACATAGCCCTGACCATTTAAGCTGTCTTTGGTCTCGTGCCAGTGGAATTTCTTCTACCAACGTTTTTTACTTTAAAGAGAATTGACCGACCTGGCTTCTACGTGGAACCAACAATCATAGCAGATATATCCCATGATGCATCTGTTGTTCATACTGAAACATTTGCACCAATCTTGTACATTTTGAAATGCTCTGTGAGTATATTTTTTTTATAATTTCTAAGTTTTCAGTTGAAGAGAATAAACTTTTTATTTGATGTATTAATGACAAAGTGATGGGGAGCCAATTTCACTAAAATTCTAATCTTGCTATCTATAAAATTAAGCAAAATAATACAAGTTTGGAAGGTGAATGAAATTTTGAAAGATATGCGGGAGATACGTACTTTTTCTATTGATTAAATGAAGCTTAGTGGTGTTTTAAGGATTCTGTTATTTATTGAAAAGTGAGCTTTGCGATTCCAGACAAGGTCTTTGAGTTTACAATGTATTTCCAATAGCTCAATCCTAAAGTAATTCAAAGTTTTGTTTTTTGCACTCTTCCTTTAACCTTCTTTTGACGGGTGAACCCCCAATACCACGAAGATTAATCAACTCAAGCCATCTTTATCTTTCCCTTGGAGATCCTAGTTATCACGATTATACTGAAGTTCTCCATCTTAAATATGAGAACCATACCATGATTTGCTTCAATAACCTCTTGTTCGCTCGACGTGGTTACTAAGCTTGATTGTAAGAACTTTTACAGCTTATTAGTCTGTTGACCACCTCGCAACAGACAGGTTGGCGATTTTGAATTGCTGAAATGTGTAGAAAGGAAGTTTAGTTTAAGAGAGACCTTAAAAATCAACAAGATTCTGCTGCATTTCAAAAAAATTACGTTTGCTTCCAAAGTAGGAAATTTTTGTTACCTCTATTGTCAGTGCCATTGTATATCGTTTTCACCAAAATGCAAATTCTTTAGCAAGTTGTCCACGTTAATGTAGGCTTCAACGGGAGTCCTTGCGCTGTCTTGACACAGGATTGCGAAGGATAGCATCGTTATGCACTAAAAACAGTTTTCATCGATGTTGCCCGTCCTATTTCTAATACCAACGCTGTTTTCCTATTTCAAAGCATTGTAGTGCAGGCAGGTCACCCATTTTGACAGCTTGCTATTTCCAGTGCTAATGTTGTGTGCTCATGAAAAATAGAGTGCTGCAAACAGATCTTGAACAGCGTGTGTTTTAACCAAATTAGATAGCATTCGTGTTAACCAAGTTATCAACTAAGAACCTTCAACTATAGATCAAAATTTATGACCTCGTTTTTGAAAAACATTTCAAATTTCTTTGCACTAACTTATTAACTATGAATTTGGATTGGGAAAAGAATTTTAGTATACATAGCTTTTATTTACGGGGGTTTAGATTAACAAACAGTCCATTTTGTTTTATGAATTTCATCACATAAAGACATCTTCAGTAAAAATGGCTGTCCAATATCTTAAACGTTTTTGTAAGATTTTTTTTATTTTAATGTAAAAAAGCTTTCACTCCAAAAACTGAACATATAGAGACTTTTTGTGTTGCCAAAAGACGTCGGAATATTTTTCTGGGTGATTTCTTTAGGGGATGTACTTGAAATTTTTGCTCCAATACATCAGACATATTGTTATATTATTCCTCTTAATTGCACTTACGCGATAATTACCAAACGCCATGTTTGACAAAGGCATGTCACTCTTTCTGGACAGCGTACGAGCTTGAGTGATTTTTGGGGGATTTTGCTCGAAAACAAGGGAATTTTGCCAAAGATATACGATACAAGATTTTCGTGAAGTGATATGCGCCTTGAAGGAGGATGTAATTTTCAGCCTTCTGCAGACGACTGAGTTTTACACGTCATTACATTATGCTCAGAGAAAAGAACAATAGAGTAATTGTAAGTGATCAGATCATATGAATAGAGATAAGAGATATAAAAAGAGTGAAATAGAAAATAGTTAATTGATTAAGTAAAAAGAGAACATAGAGATAAAGAGACATAGTAGAGAGAGAAAAAGAGACAAAGATTCAACTTGATATTGAGAACACAACTTGTGCCAGCAAAGTAATGATTTTATAATAAAAGAGATAAGTAATCAGTTCAGAAAGCGCCTGCAAAAATTCAGAGCATGAACTTTTGTGCCTATTAGATCTGGTCTTGAGTAAAGCAACAGTTCATTCACCTTCCTTTATTTTTCACGTATTGTTTTTGTGTCACAAGAATGTAATAATTTATCTGAGAACAAAGACTGCAAAACACAACACAAATCTCTGCTTGAGAACACACATAATCCATTCAGATATATGCAAGATAAATTCATTATTGATTGATGACTTTTTTATTTGATTTAGAGTTTTGAACAGGCTGTTGAGTGGAATAATGAAGTCAAGCAAGGCTTATCAAGCAGCTTGTTTACCAAAGATCCTGCAAGAATTTTCAAATGGATGGGGTAAGTGTTGTATGATGTGTTTTAATTCCTATAGAACAATGTTGAACGATTGCGTTATGATAAGGACAATAGCAGTATTCACAGATATGATACAATTGCATTATGATAAGGACAATGACAGTCGCAAGTTGTTTTTCGAAATGCGAGTAGTATTAACATTGATTAAGTTTCGAAGAGGTTATCTGTATAAAATGCTCTATAATACTACTAAATTAGTTGCTCTATAATACTACAGTAAGACAACCAGTTTGGCAGATATACCTGCACAGTGTCAAATTGAATGATAAGTTTTCTGTTATCCTAATTGTATGTAGTGATTTTTCTCATATGTAGTACATAATAATTTAGTCTCGTTTTTCTCATACTGCATTATGGTAGTTTACTTTCTCATATCATCACAAATACTTGCTGGGAGTCAATCAAGCAGTCCTGTTACTCTGGATTTTTGTCCTTTTGAAAAAGGTTAATGGTCAATGGAAGCATAAATAAAAATCAATTAAAGGGCTTTTTGCTACCATATTTAAAGATATTTTACCAGCAGCATTGCAGTTGACCTGGAAAGCAGGATGACAGAAAAGCTTAATATTTAAAACTGATTTCAGACCATCATTAGCTGGCAAAATGACAGTAGATAGACGAGTTGGCTAAACCATCCTTTCTCAAGAATGGCATTGATTTCTCAGTTTCATCTAGCTTTAGAATGATGTTTGATTTGATTATGTGCTTCTTTTTACATCTAGTGCTTCAGGATCTGACTGTGGAATTGTGAATGTTAATATCCCAACAAGTGGAGCTGAAATTGGTGGTGCTTTTGGTAAGTGAATTCTAATTTTTACCCAGTGGGTGTTTGCTCGTGTCTGATCTATTTAACTGTAGGTAGTATAAATTTTGTTTTAATTAAAAATGTAGCAAAGATATGATTCTTCCTAAATCAATGAGATTTACTGTTTCTGTTTTGCTAGGGTTATTTGCCATCTGTCACAAAAAAATTTTCTTTCAAAAAATCTAAATGAGCTAACCTATCCTACCTCAGCCACACAATAAAACATTTTTAAAATCAAACTTTGTCGAATAATGACAATCTTTCAATGCAGCTGTTTTTGTTGTTGTATTTTATTATAAAAACTGTTGATGTACAGGTGGAGAGAAACACACAGGTGGAGGTAGAGAATCAGGAAGTGACTCTTGGAAGCAGTACATGAGGAGATCCACCTGGTAAATTGATATTAAGTTTTTTGTACAATATTTCAATATTGTTTAGCGGTCTACCAAAAGGGAACTCTGGGGACCAGACAGAACTTTTCCTGGAAAATTTGTATATGTATGATTAGTGGTTTCAGGGGTGACCAATTCAGTCTCCCATGCACCCTGGACAACCGGTTATTATTTGTGGGAGATCGCTTATTAAGGATACAGGGTATCCTCTGGGTGACCCAATTTTCCTGGAAATATTCTCTCCAGTCCTCCAGTCCCTTTTGGTAGACCACAGGTAATATGCAGGAGACCAAAGGAAGAGGCAACTGGTTTCCTACCAGGACACCACCTTCTTACTAAAATTGTCAAACCATGTGGTTTGTATAAAAGCAGGAAGTTTTTTATTGAGATTAATGATTTCTTGGCCAATTTCAAAATTATGTTACTGTCATCATGCCAATCTTGCTACTATGATGATTTAGATATGTTGAGCTACATGCTTTATAAACAGACAAAAATCTAGTGATGACAAGCAGATGTATGGATTACATGTAATGAGGGACATGTTATTTATTTATAAATAGTTTAGGTAAATCAACTACTATCTTTATCTTATCTTGGAATATGAATTTCTAAATATTATTTGTTAGTTGACCGGGTAACTAAAGCTGTTATTATATCAAAGTTGTGGTTTTCAAATTTCGCTAATTTCTGCTGGACTTCTAATGGACTGTATTTACTTTACAGCACAATCAATTACAGTAAGAGTCTACCTCTTGCCCAAGGAATAAAATTTGAATGAGGTTATAGGTTTTAAAGTGATGAAATTACAGAAGAATATGTATGGAATGGCTGGATCAAAATCCTATCCTTTAAACCAAAAGTAGCCAGTTTCTCTACCTACAGAAGTTGTGTAGTTGTTCCTGCCATGGACTTCCTATCAGGTAGCTGTTTCATGTGTAGCATAATACATATGCCTTCTTGTTGGCCATGTTTTGTATGCTTTAGCTGATTGCTTAATGAATCAAAAGCTTAGAAAGCAACCTAATATATGCAAAGAACCAACTGTTAATATTCTGTATGAAGGGTGAAATGGAGTTTTTTCTTTTTTCAATCTTTTTATTCAGTGCTACAATGAAATTTACAAGAAAAAACTTTTGCATCATCTCAGTCAAAGTCACTTTGATAACTTTGGTCTCATTTCTCAAGTCTTGGGCTTGCTTTTGAATTGTGATTTTTTCCTCATTTGGTCAAAGTGAAAGATGATACTCAATTCATTTGTTATATAAGACTTCTAGTAATGTGAAACCTTACCCAGCAGACTCTCCTAGCAGCTGGGTTTCACTTCCTTTCATCAACTCATTTTTCCAAGCATTGGAATTGCCAGAAAATTGATTTATGGTGACATAAATAAGAGATGGACCATAACCAAACTTTGAAATTGCCCTGGAGAGACAAAGAGTCCTGTGCATTCTTATCAGAAATTCTACAGGAGTAAAGTATCTTACAATGTATCCCAAGTACTAAATTAAGGTCTTTTCCTTCTGCTTATAAAAGTCTAGCAGCTGGGTTTCACTTCCTTTCATCAACTCATTTTTCCAAGCATTGGAATTGCCAGAGAATTGATTTATGGTGACATAAATAAGAGAGGGACCATAACCAAACTTTGAAATTGCCCTGGAGAGACAAAGAGTCCTGTGCATTCTTATCAGAAATTTTACAGGAGTAAAGTATCTTACAATGTATCCCAAGTACTAAATTAAGGTCTTTTCCTTCTGCTTATGAAAGTTTATCATGAACTACTCTCTAAAGGTCCAATGTTTCTTGCTAAATCTCTTTTTGGTGCTATTCTTAACTCTGAGGCTGCATTTGCAAGCTGGCGTGCAACATCTTTGGAAGAATTTCTGGCCTCTTTCTCAAGCAAGTCTGCTAGATGAAACAGAAGCTGATGGAAGCTGTAACACAGGCTTGCTTTTCTGATTCTATTCAGCTCCTGTGAAGTTGAAAGATTAAAAGTGAGGATAGATATTACATAAAACTTGATATTACATAAAACTTGAAAACTTGCTCTATACTGATGTTTCAAAATTGTTTAAATACTGAGAGTTTCATGTAAGTCATATTTAGCCAAGATAGGCCATTTTTGGCATTTAAATGCTTACTAGAGCCTTTGGGTACTCGTCTTTGGACACCCCCTAGCTTTCTAAACATGTATAGCATACAGACATTGTACAGATTTGTAAATAAAAAAAGGTGCAACAATATTTCACCTTTTAACGGTGCAACAATATTCTTAAGATAAAATGCTAAATTCATTGTATACAATTGCCTGCATACAGACTTTTCGAATAGAGGAAGTTTAAAAGTCTTACTTCAAACATTGATTTCTTGTATCCACAATGCCAGAATCATTTTTCAGAAGTCTTTGTTGTATTTTTATAGCCAATGAGATGGCTTTCCATGATTTTAAGGAACAAATCATAGCAAATCGTCCCTTACTGTTTGAAGTCATGTGGGGTATGTTTTTATTGTCACAGCAGTATCGTTGACATTACTTTTCAATACCAATAATTACATACATTTCAAGTGCAGACATTGGAACATATTTATGAAAAGCAAAAGATTGCAAAGCAAAGATAATTCCTTACAAAACACTTCAAATCAGTGTGTTTACGCAGGCTTTACAACCTTTACAATCAATATTCACCTTGTAGAATGCTGAATGCTTTTCAGGTAGTTTTTTGGCATATCTTAACACCTTCTGCACATCAGACTGGAAATAAGATATTTCTTTGTTAGTATGATAGACATATTTACTAAGAACAGAAATTTAATATAACTGACTTCCTTTCGGTGTAATCTACTTAAAAAATTAAATTCCCACAAATTGCAAACTTTTATCAACAACTGACTCATCTCACAAGAGACTTGCTTTGAAAGTTTTAAAAGACCAAAAACAATTGGATTTATTACTTTATTTTTTTATTTTTCCCACCAAAGCTAAAACTACAGTGCCAGAGGCAGCACCATTGAAAGTGCTTAAAGGATTCGCAACTCTCCAGTTCATCTGAATTCAAAGAAAATCAGAAAATAGGAATTATATGGGGGCGGGAGTTCTCCAATCATCTCTTTGATGACCTTAACTTTCAGCATACCTGCCCTCCTTACAATGCTCTATCTTCAGAGAGTTTGGCTTTAGTGCAAAACTAACATACCTGCAAGCCAGCATTTTTTATCCAAACAACATTTGGTTGTAGATGATAACTTCGCCTTTTGAGAGGATGCACTGGAAATGGAGTTTCCTCTGCGTCTTCCTTTTGATCATACTGGTATGGATTAGGGTTTAGCTCTGCACTGGGTGCCAGGTTTTTCAAGTTACCAAGCCATGATATTGATACATTTGGCTCAAATATTGAAAGCATGAGTGTTGACTTTTTCCTATTATCGGACCATGAGTGGAGCATTCCAAACCAATCTGTTCTGTAAAAAAAGAACCCCATTATCATCTTTTACCCACATTGAAAAAAATATACAAAAGTCCTGCATCTGCCAGCTGATGATTAAAGTCCAGTTATTCCTGCATTTTACCATAAACGTTATTCTTCATGCAAGAAGTTAATAATTGTGTTGTAAAAACTGCTTTTTTGTTAAATATTTCCAATAATTAACCAGTTAATTGCAAACATCAGAAAAAAGGCACCCATGGTAAGACATTAGAAGCTAGGGCACAGGGTGCATTTAACCACACTTTTCTGGATCAGAAGTAAACTGCCAATTTCCAGATCACAGAGGTGCTCCACTTTGATGCTCCCTTTGCTTATGACCCACAGAGAAAGGTGGGACAAATTAAACACATCTGTTGTAATTTGACCTGTTAAATTTTATCAAACAACTTTAAAAAGCAGCACAGATGGTTGTTTGGTATCCAATTTCTTTCTCACTAATGCAAAAGTAAATGAATATGCACAAAAGCAACTTTAATTGCCCAGGATGCAAGTGGCTTTTTGCTTGACTCATCTTTTGATACATAAGAAAATCTCACCCAAGCTGAACAATAGCAACCATCTTCTCAATTTTCAAACTGCCATGCAAAAGGACACAAAAGGATGGATTTCTGGCATCGTCATCTGTTGCAGTCACTTGAGTAGCTTTGCAGCCATTTTCCAAGTCTTGGTTTTGCTTTGGCACTGGGATAACAACATGTCTGCTTATATACGGGGGGTTCGAAATATCAGGAATGTCTAAAAAACCCACAGTTTTTATTTCATTGGGTATTTTCAGCTGTGAAAGATTCTTCTTTTCTGGCCTGTAAAGATTCAGAAGGCTTAGCCAACTGCTTTTAAAGCTAGGACTTGGTGATAAGGTTATAGAGGACTTCAAATTGCCACACGTCAACATACCATCGTAGCCTTCATAGTGAAGTTGAATAATCTTTTTAAAAACGTGCTCAATATGTAGCTCTGTGAGTGGAATTTCCGGGATATAAATCTCTCCATTATTATTATTAAGATTGATCAGTTCTTTGTAACAGTTCATGTTTTCTGTGAAACTCTCATCGAAGCGTGAGTCACTCAAGCAAACCACTGATAAATTACAGGGGAAATTAAAAGGTAATGGGAAATCAGATTCGCCGGTTTTCTGTTTTCTCAAGGACTCCTTGAGTGAGCATGAACCTGTGCCAACCCGTCCGTCAGTGACAAGAATCAAATTGATTGGGACAAATCCTCCCCATTCCTCCATTACAAGGTTCTGGACGCCATGAAGGGCATTTTCAATTCGGGTTTTATCATAAACATCTAGGTCTAAACAACCAGCCTTGAGAGCACTGAAATCTCGCGTGAATGGAACGACAATTTCCCAGAGAGAGGAGAAAATGACTAGGGCAGAGAACTCCAGTTTGCATCTCTCAGCCAGTTCATCTAGGAAAAACAATATTCCATGTTCAGCTAGTTGTTTCAATTGTGTGTCCGTTTTACGACCATTAACACCGATGGTTCGCCTTGACATTGACATAGAAACATCGAGTAATATTACGGTGGGCATTTTGCAAATAACGGGTTATCATCGAGAAGTTATTCAAAGCACTTCAGGTTCAGATATTGGAACATTGATCTCATCAGATCCCTGTTATTTGAAGGCAGCATCAACAACATCAACATCAGGGTTCTAAAGCTTAAAATGGCGTCTGCAGACAAACGTAAGTGACAGTACAAATTTAATTTAAGTAGACATAGACACTAGAGAAAAAAACATTCTTGAATTTTCTTGTTCATTATGAAGCCTAAATACGCCTCCAAGAACATATAAAAGTATATTCTTAAAACTAATTTCATCAGTTAAGTCTTGCAAATTAATTTTTTAGGTTGTTTTTTTTACAAATTTAATTTTTCTTATCTATCTTGCTTTAAAGAATTGACTAGGTTGGAAAACTTGTTTTTACTCGCAGTTGTACTAATATCTATAAATCCGACCTGGTGGCCCGAAATCTCTTCGCTCGCACCTCAATAGAAATTACTTGTACCATACCATCAAGAAAAATTCTCGAATTTGTCCCTTTGCTTTTTGGGGCTTATTAATTAAGACCGTTTTTAGTAGATGATGATGAATAAGAAGAGAGTTTATACGAGGAGGTGCTTAGAAAATCATCTCCAATCTGCCATATGAACAGCTGTTGGTAGCCTGTCCACCATTTCCAAGTTCATTACATTTTTACTTAATAACCCTTTATTCTAAAATTGTCAAACTTCCGAGGGGATATTTATCTAGATAAGAAAAACGCTATAATTTGGCTTAAAGTCTGTTTGATATATGGGGACATATAAAGAGATCATCAAAAACAACTGAACATATTAATATTTTTGGATTGAATTATATTTTTGGGCATATGACCTAGATAGCTCTTAATGAGTTCTTTTGAATGTCTGACAGCAAACACTTTGAACTATGAACTAACTACTGTATGCAGTTTCCTTTTCAAAAACTTATTGTAATTTGTAGTTCATCTCCAACTCGACAAAACTCTGGAATGACCTATCAGCTGACACTCAAGACTCCACCTTAAGATTTTTATTCAAAAAGAATCTAAAAGATCACTTGCTAAGTGCTATGTGAATGCCTAAATGAAATTTGTTATCATCACATTTAAGAAAATTTATTATTAAAGCTAGCAATTTGGCATCGCAAGTCTGTTTGATATATGGAGGCGAAACTCTGGAATGACCTATCAGCTGACACTCAAGACTTCACCTTAAGATTTTTATTCAAAAAGAATCTAATAAGGGGGCTTGAACAAGGGGGCAAGGTTGAGGATTTACATTACCTACAAATGGCTCAGCTATCATACTTTTCTTTCAACCTGGCCAAATCAAATGAAAACTTATTTGAAGGCCTGTATCTGATTTATGATTTTATTTGATTATATTTTCATTTTTAAAGGTATATAGTAAATATGGCCAAACACTTGTCAGAGACATATGGTGATCCACCTGGGCATCCAGGAATTGATGAAATAATTGATGATATCAGAAAGGCATCAATGGATGATATAGTATTCAAATCCTCAAATACAATAAAGAAAAACTCTGATTTGGAAAACCTGTCAAATTTACTCAACGAAGAGAGAGGTAGTTAATGTATTTTTCATTCTAAATTGGTAGTCTGTAACCATCAAATTGATACTTAGTTAGTACTATAGAACTTAAAGAGAAAACATAAAAGAGCAGAAACATTGTGTCTGACTAGAGCACTTCTTGTTAGTACTTTTTAAAGCATGAGAAAATTAATAATGACCCTAAGGTGACCAAAATTTATAATAAAAATAGCTTAAGAAAAAAAGAATGGCAAAATAATCATTTTAGAATCCATCTTTATAATCCAAGGAAGATACTGTATTTTATTTCCAATAAAGTTCTCAAGTGTGACATCACAGAAAAATATATTTAGAATGTTGGCTCAGTTCATAAAGTTATAAAGTTATGACCTGAGACCAAATTACAGAGGTTTGATGGGGCCAGAGCTTGTGCTCATCTTGTCATATCTCAGTCAATTTGTAATACCTTATAACTGATTTTGCAGATTTAGAGGTATTTTGTGATGCTCTTTCAGAATATCGCAACAAATTTAAAAAATTCTAAAAACAGGCTTTTGTAACATCATCACTTGGCAACTCCATTGCATTCTGATGCCAAGCAACATTTTCTTCATTGTAGAGCTTTTAATACAATCACCAACAGAAGATAACAGAAAACAGTTATCTCCAAAGATAACTTACGAAATGGCAACAAGATTTCTGGAACAAAATCAAAATATGAGGTCATTACTAAAACTACTGGAAACAAATGCTGGCTCTCTATCGTCAATGAAAACAGAGATTCTAGCTCATTTGACTAAGGAAGGTTAGAAAAGAGACTTTTTCAAATGTGTTTAACTAGCTATTAAAGGGTATTGCATTTCCAAGCAGAATAAGTTACTTTACATTGTGTAGAAATGCCCGTAAATCATTATCATATAATTTTACAATTTCGCAAAAATTTTGCTTGAAACTTGAAACTGATACTTAACACCAAATCTAATTTGCAGATATTTTAAGATGATGTCACATGAAAGTGTATTTTAAATATAATGCTATCTAAGAAATTCTACTGTAAACAAACTGTATGCAATATGGGGTTATTTATCAATGGACATTCAAGTGTTTGTTGGATGAAATATAGGGGAATGTAAAAATGCATAGCATGCTTTCAAACGCAAAGAGACTTTTTTTTGCCTGGCTTTGTCAGGCTGTACCTAAAATAATATCATGTCTGTGTTTAGGTTCTAGGGGATCCCTAAAATTTACAAAAGTCTCTAAAGTGTTAGATTTTTCATGCAACCAGGCTCGAACCACGTCTTTAGTCATTTTCAACATTATTTTCAATATTTTCGGGGCTGCTTAATAAAGGATTTACATATTCCATTTTAAAAATACCATTATGTAAATGAATCCAATTTTATCATTAATTTATTATATCTCTATCTACAAATGCATTTACTACAGGTTTAGTCAATTGAATATATACAATATGATCATTTCAAGGTTATGAAGGAAATGGATAAACTGCAAAAGAAAATTGCATACTGACTTAAATAACTGACATGCAAGCACCAAAGACAAGAATTCCAACTGATAATGTATTTTCAAATAACACCAAGTTGGGCTGAACTTGTATAACTCAGTTACTGTTTTGTCTTTGGAATGCCAAATCATACATGAAACCAACATCTACTTTTACTTCTTCATCTTCTACTGTCGTTAATTTATGTGCAAGATCTGGCATGGAAATTGTTTTCTCTTCTAGATATTTTGGCTTTCTAGCATGTATTTCAGAATGCATTCGGTGCATTGGTTTGATTTCACAGCCATCTCTGTTTTCACCTTCTGTCACTGTCAAATGTCTTCCAGAATTCTCTTCTCTGTCTTCATTCTCAATTTTTTGGTTAGGTGTATGTACAGCAACATTGGTAACTGAATGCTCTGGTGTTGTATCTGTTGATCCTTTCCTAATTTGCACCAGCTGAACATTTGATGTAGTTGTCGATGTTGCAATATGGCCAGAGGAAGAGAGGAAGGAGCCTTGTTTTGTCCTTATAACAGTAAACCAATTTGGACATAAATTGATCCTAATTGAAAGACAAATGTATATGATGAAATAGTAATGGAAACCTGGCCAGTTAAACCCACTCAGCCTCTTTCATGAAAGCCAGTAGCTCACAATATTAACAATGTTAAAAACGCTTAATTGCTGTAGCTCATTTTAACATACATAATTTATCAAATAACCTAAAAGCAATAGCAAACAGGCAAACAAGTTATAATTAGATTAAACAAAAAGCTGACAAATTGCACAGGTTTTGGTAAATCCTCTATCCAATAGCCCTAAAATGATTGCTCCCTGAAGAACAGATGCCAAAAAGAGGAAAGGATTTACATGAGAGGGTGTGAAAACCTATCTACACAATGAAGACATTGACGCTTTTGTGTTTATCAATGTTTATCAGACAATTTTGGAAATTTTCTTATTTTGCTGGAAAATATTAGGATAAAAATGAACAAGTCTGACATTAACAGATTTGTTTGCTGCTTTGCCCTGTTGCAAAGTTACGAATCCTACATGTACTGAGTGAAGCCACCTTAAATTAAGAAAGGATTGTAATTAAAGGGTGTTAAAACAAGGGCATTTATAAAATTAAGTTAAGCCAAGATAGGGTTTATGTTGAATAGGGGCAATAAAACAGGAAGATTCAATAGTTGATTTACAGTATCTACAAAGCTCCAACTTGAAATCTGGGCAAAAAGCTAATTGCTAGCTGACTTTCTTGGACATGAACAAGGCAACTTTTTAACAGTTGTTTTATTGCAAGGACTTGATATCAATTATCACCTAAAATACATCTAATACATTTCTTGATCATTGTCTAAGATGTAAAAGACAATTAAACTCCTACCTCCTGCCATTCTTGTAGCAGCAGCAGCAAAACCATTCCTTGACAATGTCTCTGCATTGCTTCCTTGAAAGTGTGTACAGAAATGGATCCAAAACAAAGTTTAGCAGGAGTAAACGAGCAACTTGCACATCAATCCAAGCATTAGTCCAGGTGCCTGTCAGATTGCAGATGATTCTGATCTAGAAACAGAAAAAATCAAGCTGACATATATATATAATAAACTGTTGATTTTAATGTATTATTACAAATGTCATATATTTATATCTTCACTTTAAATACTATGATACATAAAATAGCTTGAAGCTAAATAAAATAAATTTTATTTATTTGATAACAAATGGTAAAAAAATAGTAAATGGTAAAAAATAAACAAATATAAATAAAATTTGTTGAGAAGCTAATGGTTAGATCATCAACAAGTAAAGAAACATTTGGTGCTATAAGAATCATGACATTATAGGATTTATGCCATTACTATCTGAATTGAGAGGTTTCTTTGCATTAATGTTGATGTAATACTTTTCTCAGATGCATATAAGCATTTTAATTACAACTTGGATTTACTAAATACTCTCAAATTTTCTGACTGGTTCAAATAATTTCAAAGTGTGACACCCCACCACCCATCCCCTCCCCCCCCCATTTGTGTGCCTGCTTGTAGCCAAAAAAGAACCCAGTGTGCTGTAAGTGTTGCCAAATTTAATGTCTACCAGATGTTTAAAAAGAGGTAAAAGCAACTATGAATGCTCTGTTTTTGCGCATCTTTTTCAGACTCTATTACCTCCACCTAGAGCACATGGAAGTTCACTTAATAGCAAATGCCAAATAAAATTCCAAGAATCAAGTCTTGACATAAATTCTCAGAAGGAAGTAAGTTCAAATATGGAACAACTTATTTACAATGGCCTCTCAATGAAGGTAAAGGAAATTGACAGGTACAGGAGCAAGGTCTTTTAAACATGTGCGGACATGGGCTATCAATAGAAATTAAAAAACTTGATTATGTGACAGGTTAAATTTTATAGATGAGAGGAAATCCTGCTTTTGTGAATGCCTCTGATACAAGAGAAGAGGCTGAAAAGCAGTGATTGTGTTGATGTTGTCTGTGTAGAAGGTCTTTACATACCATGAACGGAACCCAGCAAAGCACAAACAGTATTGATATCAACCCAACCGTTTTTGCCAGCTGCCTCTCCAATGCACTTGTCGCATTTCTTTTGACTGCATTCATTTCAATTTTTTCAAGGTCTGAGTTCGATCTTGATACAGATCTGGCTTCTTTTGGAACATCTGTTCCTGAATTTTTCTTCAAGAGTTTCTTTTTTTGGGAATCAGCCCTTAATGTAACTCTCCTTCTTTTAGCAAGCATTAAACAAACTGCAATGTTTATATTACAAAACAGGACAATCATCACCAATAAAATCCCCATTACAACATAAAACAATGCATATGCAACATTCGCTCTATTTTTTGCAAACCAGTTAACAGTGCAGTATGTTCCAGTCAAATTTCTAACAAAGTTTCCTTTTCCTGAAAGAGGAAAAAGTGCAATTATGATTGCACACATCCATATAGCAAATACTGTAGCCCCTGTCTTTCTCCTAGTGGCAGAATTTCTGTACAAAAACGGCTTCCATATAGCAAACAAACGCTCTACTGCCATAGCTGTGGCCAGTGAGCCTGATGCCAAACTAGCAAACATTGTGGACACTCCTTGAAAATTGCACATTGCCATGCCTCCGACCCAACGTCTTTTCAAATA
Source organism: Rhopilema esculentum (assembly GCF_057945365.1). Classification (NCBI taxonomy): domain Eukaryota; kingdom Metazoa; phylum Cnidaria; class Scyphozoa; order Rhizostomeae; family Rhizostomatidae; genus Rhopilema; species Rhopilema esculentum. The sequence continues at coordinate 11,365,396 of NC_142834.1, read as the reverse complement.
GCAAAGCAATGTTGGCAAAGTGCACAAAGCTATTCCATAAATATCTGTAACAGTTAGAGCCATTATCAAATAATTTATAGCATTCTTTTGTTTGACAGCTAGTTTTATCGTCGCCAATAATGCTGTGACATTCGCCAGGGTACCACATAATGTAATGATGAAAAGGATAAGGCCTTGCTTCGGCTGTATTGGCACGTAAGGCCAGTCTGGGTTTACAGTTGACGATGTATTTGTTCCACTGAAGTTTGTATAATTCGCTAACTGCAGGACACTCGTCGGCAACGTGACTGTGTAGTTGGATGTCATGTTTTAGAACATCAAAAAGGAACTAACTTGCAACTAAGTCTGACAGCTATCGCCGGCCTTTTGATCTGTGTGACTTCCTGTTGTTCGGTTACGTCACTTGCCTTTGTTGTCCGAAAGCATCCGTCCGTTTCCGTTTGATGAATCTGACCAAATATATTCTTTTGAAGAAGATTTTTGATTAAAGGAATATAGCAAACGAGAAAGTGAGCCTTTTATCCAAAACATCACGCGGTCGAATACACGGAAACATGTGGTTTTGTCAGTGCTTCCTTGTTCCCCTTCAATTTTGTCTACAAACCGTACCTGGGGGAAGGAGGGTGTTGTAATGCCCTCTGTACGTTTTTTGAAAAACAATTTGATCCAAACAGTCGTCATATTCGTATCACACACTTCTGAATCGTGGGCCTAATTTGTATTACTGCCAGCCTCGCAAAGTGGTTTGAGCAGGCATTTTTTATTTCAATTGATAACTGTCCATCTGGACTGGAGTATGTATAGATGAGACTATCCATCCATAAAAGAATAACAAAGCACATTAATTTGAATTACTTAACTTTCATGCATGTAATATTGCGTGGATTTTCATTGTGAATTCCATGGAAAATTTCAATGTGTTGCCTTGTGAAAATGACTTGTGAAAATGATGATCAAAATGGATGGTCCATCAGTCATATATGTTCAATGTGGTAGTTTTTGGGAAGTCTGCACCAGATTTCCATCCACTCCTACACGAAGAAAAATCTTCGTAGTTTTCAATTTTTAGAATTTCAGACACGATCTTATATAGATCTTTTTTGAAAGACATAACAAAGCCTCCACATACTGCCAGCTGCTCGAAAAACAAACTGGAACTTTTTAAAAAGTTACTTTATCTATGAAAATCGCTTTGCAAGGTGTTTAATCTGCACCAAGGCAGGCAGTCAAATCTTGGATCAATCAAATCATCTTTTTGTTTGACTCACACAATGATTAGTTGTACTCCAGTTTTTTGTGGTCAATCCAAATAAGCCTAGATCCAATTTAAGCCAAGAGTGATTCAGCAGATCAGCACTTTAATCATTGATTTTTCATCGATCATCGCTGACCATATCCTTCCTCATTCAAGTTGGTTGAATGATCAGCTCTTTGTTTAATTGGTCAGTCAAAACTACATTAACTTCGGTAGGGTTGCAAGTGGCCACAAATCTTTATGTGAAAGTTTTCATATTTATGGGGAAAACTATATGTAAAAACCATTCGATAAATATGACTGTTTAGATTTATGAGTGCAAAACGTCTGGGTTTGGTGCTTGATTGAATACTGTCGAAATGTTTTACATCCTTCACTATTCCTAAACAATATTGAGAAAATTATTTCCAAAAATCCAAATCGAATCACTTGCCTTCCGCGAGATTCGATGTCTCGCTTTTTGGGTAGTGCATTTGTTGCTTTTGTTGCTAAGATACATGACTTTGAATCGAGTACCACATAGGGTTGCTTGCTTACCTTCTGTTATCTTATCTTGCACACGTAGGTAGAGTAGCCCTGTCCTACAAACCCTTTGAAGTGCCCCCTCCACCCCCTCCACCCCACCCCCTCCCCCTACACAGTCTTAATCGTAATCTTACATTTTCTCAAATAGCTCTTGTTACTGTTCACTTATATTCTTGAATGCTGTTTACTTCGTTGAAAGAATCGCTGCGCCATTTTCTTTTCTCAGTTTCACTTTCCTTTCCTGGTATATCCGTGTGTTCTTGAAATTTGGTTTATAAATGGAAACAGAAAGCTTTTGCTAATGAAATTGTGAAACTGCCGTAAATCTTGACGTCATTTTTGGACAGTTGACACAAAACACCTAGGTTTGATTTCAGTATAACGCTTCCTTTTCAATAATTCATAATTTCTATGTCTTATGATTGATGATATTTAAAGATATGATAAAAAAACGATAATTCCGAAAACACCTGTTAGCATAGATTTGAAGAACACTGTATCTCAGGGTCTGCGCCACGAATTTGAAAGTTGGGGGGCAAGGCTAAAAAAGTAGGGGGCCAAGGCTTCTTACCCGTAATACTACAGCTTTAAAACTACTTGCTTCGCAAACAAGTGAGGAGGGGGCATGGCCACTCTGGCCTTCCGGCGGCGCGGGATCTCTTTATTTTTTGCCATTTCCATGCGATTTTTGTCCCTTAATCATCCACCTTTACTGGTTTGACGCAAAGTAAATAGTGGCTACCATTCAATTATGAAACCGCTTAGTAGTACACTGTTGCTCGGTCCCTTGAGTGTCCCATTTAACGAGAGTATACTGTATTAACCAAATTTTCTGTCGGCATGATATTGTACGTAGTCGGCGCCAGTGTTCCTGTACGAATATCGACATTTTGTACAATAACGCTACTTCTGGAGAGATAATAAGAAACGAAATAAGTTAATCTATACAAGCAGAAAATGTTTGCATGTCTACGACACGCACACGACGGTTTTGCCCGTAAGGAAAGTTTGTGGTCTGCTGTCATCTGAAGCCTTTCTCAGAATTGGCTTCAGAATTTGTTTCAACAATGTCATGTGTCAGCAATTGGTTTCGAAATAGGCCTTTTAAACGTGGTATGAAAATACCGAGTTTTAGACAGGGTACATCAGTCGTTGATGAAGTTTTCTCCAACTTCCCATCAAATATTCTCGTTTCACCTGCCGAATATGATTTTTTTACTTGCGTATTGGGTGTACTGGAAATATAAACATAATTTTGCGACCAATCGGTGATGACTTTTGGGGCCAACAGTAGCAAGAATTTCAAAGGTGCAATACTTAAACCAGAACCGCGGAGTGTTGTTCTCTAAACAGATTGATAAAAATGCTCAAGTTTCTTTTTCACCCTACTTTAAAATGGTACTACATCACGTCCTTTAATGACTCCAGATGTTACTGTACAGTAGCAATATGCATTTGAGCGTAAACATCAAAAACACTTCAATTCCATCCATGAACGCCGGAGCAGCGGGGCACGAGGGGGCAGCGCCCCCTTGCCTTCACCAGGAGGGGCAGAGGGTGCAAATGTGCCCTTTTTAAGAAAATAACAATTTTAAATACAGTCATTTTTTTAAAGATCTAACGTTAACCATAATTCCCAACGACTCTTATGCTTCTATTATTCTTTTTGCTCAAAAATAATAGACGACAAAACAATTATTAGAATTAACGAAAAATCAAGCATTACGTTGATAGTTACTTCCGTGAAATTATCGTAGGCCTCTCACTGCTAATTACTGTAACCTATTGCTATTGTCGCATGCTTTTACTCTCTCGCAAAGTTAAAGTTCAAATCCCTTCAAATGAAATAAAAGAATGGAATTATTTCTATTTCCACGATGCCAAGAGCGGATAGAAGGGTAACCTTACGGCGCACAAATGCGCGCATCTAGCCACTGAAGATTCCCTTTCTGAATTGCTGCCCCCTTGCCCTTTATTGGCTCCGGCGTCCCTGATTCCATCTACATTGTTTTCCATACAGTGTTTAAACTGCCATATAATGAAATAAACTTATGTTTCTTTGATTTCTTGTACACCTCTTCTTGCCTTCCACTCAAGAACATAGGAAGCTTTGTCCGAGCAGTTTTTGAAGGAGAACTCCCATTAGCCCCCGTAGGCGGCAACCTCTGAATTCAACAGCTGATTGATTGAAACTGTGTTCCGTTGGTTTATTTCATATCTCATTTCAGCTTAGATAAAGCATTCTTTTGAGTTTGCATAATAGCCGCTCAGCTGCAGCTAATTTTTAATCAAGATGTAATATACCGTCAGCAAGATCGCAAAAACTGTTATTGTAAGATAAATGCAGAGGCCTTCTGCAAACAAACGAATTTCTCCGAGGAGAAAACACCTGGAGTTTACTCCCAAGTTAATTGCTTTCAGCCCGCTCAAAAACATTGATACAACATAAAGCTGCTATCTAGGAAGCCAGGTTTTAGGCCACAAATATTGTGGCATTTGTACCAGGGTCACAGTGGGAGAGTGGAGTCGAGCAGTAGAGAACCGGAGGAAGATAGGGGAGGCTTTTCACACCCCCCCCTCCTGCTCTAGAAATTTCCACTCAGCCTCCGGCCTGGTGAAAAAAGAATATTGGCTTGCCCTGTACTTGCTATTACTTTCTTTTTTATTGGCTACATAGCTGACGTCATAAAGGAACAGACAAGACAGCACAAACTTGTCCTACTATTACTGGCTGTTTCTAGCTACTAACGAACTTGTACCTGTACGTGCGACGTTTATATGCACACAGAAAACAAACGATGTCTCGTAGAGATGAAAACTAGAAATGTTTGTTTAGGAACTAATACTCACCATGAACGGAAACCAACACAGAACAAAAAGGAATGAAATTGAACCAACTGACTTGAACAACTGTATTTCAAACCTGCTACGTGTTTCGTCATTCGATCCCATTCCATGAAGAGTACCCTGTTTCGCTTTCGATGTCAGCAACGAATGCACTATTTTCGCGTTGCAGAATACAACAATACCGATCAAAGATACGCCGAGTATCGCGTAAAACACAGCGTAAATCTGATTCGCCGTCTGTTTCGCAAACCAATTAATGGTGCAATAAGTCCCAGTCAGATTCCGCACGAAAAACCCTTGACCTGCTAAGGGTAGGATTGCAATGGCGAAAGCTGATAACCACGTAGCTGTGATTGTGATAAGAGTTTTCTTCAAGTTGACGTATTTCTTGTAAACGAAGGGTTTCCAGATTGCAATAAGTCGATCTGTTGACATGACTGTTGCAAGGATTCCTGACGCCAGGCTGGCAAACATCGTTGAAACGCTCTGGAAATTGCACATCGCATTGCCTCCAATCCAGCGTTTGTAACGATAGCAAATCAGTGTTGGTAGGGTGCAGAATGTGATGCCGTAGAAGTCTGTGAAAGTTAATGCCAGAATAAGATAATTTGGTGCTGCATTCTTTTGTTGCCTCGTAAGCTTTAGTGTAGCGAGGAAGGCAATAATATTCGCAACTGTACCAGGAAGCGTAATTAAAAACAGTATAAGCCCTTGCTTTGGATCAAGAGCAACGTATGGCCATGGGTTTTCTGTCGTTGCATTTTGTGTTGTATTTATCGTCATTTCGTCTTGCAGCCTCGTTGATATCTGTCAATGATGACATAAAATGCGTTTCGTCAGGTCCGTTGTCCAAAGCTGTTTGTCGATAACAGTTCCAGCTGTGACTATTTGCAGCTTTTTGCTCTCACAATGATGAACGGGGGTATACTCGTCCTTCTTTGTAGAACCCGTGTAGTCAAATGCCAATCAAATGCTGGATTTGTGGTGCCGCAAGTCTAGTTGAGCAGGGGAAATAATTACAGAGGGGGTGGGGAGGGGGCGTGCCATTAAAAAAAGGTTATTTTTGAAAACTGTTTTTTGTCACCTAAAAATCTTCTTAAAGTCTCTTAGAAATTGCTTGTCGCAAGGTTTTTATTTATTTCATGATGATCATTCTAAAAATAAATTTTGTCGCAAAAGCATCCCTACATGGCAAAAAGCTCTTCGCTTTTGCAATCAATTTTTTCCCAGCGGGTGCCAGTCAACCCACACCAGTCAATTCGCCTATTGAAAATTAATACTCAAATGTTTCAGTATTCTCCAATGTTTGCTTTTTTCAAAGCCATTTTCAAGTTTTGTACCATTAAACAGGGCCCACTCCACCGGTGGGCAGGGGCCATGCCCCCCCAAGCTGCAGTAAAAGGGGAAAAGCCTTGGCCCCTTCCTTTTGCTAACCTCCCCCCCCCCCCCACTTTCAAATTCGTGGCGTAGGCCCTGCAAAAAGATTGTATGAAAAATGCTTGAAAAGCCTACGAAAGTAACTGAAGGGAGCATTCTATTATTTTGTTCTGTATGTACTCTGTGTTCTATGTGATAACAACCAGCTACTGTGTTATGAACAGCTGTCTATCCAACAACAGAAAGTAATTGATTTGCACTTATCTATGTACATTAGCATCTACCTTATTTTGAATTGTCGTTGTTATTCGACTTGATTGATGTCTTTTAATTACGATGTGTAAAACCATTTTGTAAACTCTCTAAGTTTCGCTTCTAGGCCCTTCTAATCAATCCCTAATTTTGTTGACCTAACAGGCTTCAGCCTTATGTTGATTTTGTTGACATAGGGTTGAAGTACAAGATAAATATTGATTGCTTCGTGTAGCTGCCTGGATGCTTCTTGAACAATCCCCCGTGTTTCAATTTATTATTGAGCCTAAAACAGGTTTTTCATTATCTACCCTTAACTTGCCAGCTTCTCGTCCTTCCGTCAGGAATATGCACTTTAAATTTATGTAAACAGAAAATATTCCGATCTTATTCAGCGAAATTTGCTTTCGTTTCTCAATTGAGCGTGGAACGAGGAAGTTTTTGTCTTCATGAGTATTCATGACGCTCTCTTAGCGTACAATGCCGTCGGAACAAAATTCATATTGGGGGGGGGGGGCTGCCCATTGTTTTCCTTCTCATTCAGTACACTGTTATAAAGGAAACATACTACAGTTTGACAATTATTGGGGGGCTCCAGCCCCCAGCCCCCAGCCCCCCCCCGGTTCCGACGGGCGAGTGCTACAATACTTTAAAAAGGCAATTGGAGCACTTAAGCAGTTTCAGTCATTTCTCAATCTGCATTTAATTCACGCCTAAAGAAATAGCTGAGTTCCCTGTTTCTCACATACAGATCGCGTTCGAATATTGTGTGCATTTATATTGAGAAAAATGCAAAGTTGTTTGAAAGGGTATTGGGGAAACAGTGAATGTACTTGACAAAATGGCTGTTGTTGTTGCTCAAAAGCCATTGGCAGGTATTGTGTGCAATTGTAGATGCAAAAATGCTGCTCCAGATATTAGACCACATAATGTTGCTGGTTTTGTCGCAACTATGCAGTTTTTTGTACGGATTGAGCGGTATCTCAGTTCTTGTAACGGTATCTTTTTTGAACAAATAGAACGGCATCTTTTCAATGTAATGATGGAAACATTGGTAGAGCATTATCACAGGAACGGCGCTTCCAATTAAAAAAATATATAGAGATGTGAGAATAAGAACCTTCCTTTCTATTGCATGCATTTATTTGTCTTTAACAGCCATATTTAGCATTTGTACGAATAAATTGATTATTTCGATTCGATCGTACTAAAAATTACATTTAGCTAAGATACGAATACATTTTGTCGTGGTTGAGAGCAAGAGAATGGAGTTTTTATTTCTCACTTTGTGATAAAGCCAGGCACTGGCGTATTGAGTTTAGGGGCAAGGAGGGAAGACTGCCCCCCCCGATGTGCCCTAAAGAGGAACGGCTGCCAACCCTATTTTCGAATGTTAGTATCTTATAGAGACTTTAGTCAGCAATAAGTTAATGCTCATTTCCAATTATTTTTCCATAAGGATCCTTTTCAAGGCCCTAGAAAAGGTTATTCCCTGGAAAGGTCCCTAGACGTACACCGCTTCGCTCGCCATTACCCCTCTGGTCCTCTCCCAAATCTTGACACCCTGACTACGCCACTGAAAGCTAGTGAGGTTGGTGTTGATTAAAAAAGCTTATCTCTGGTGAATTGTTTTATCATGGGGTTGAACGATACAGCAGATATAACGAGGGGGCGTTGAAAACATCTGGAATGCTATCATGTCTAAAATAATGGCGTTATATCCAAAGGTTCTGAGAACTGAGGGTTTTCCAGAGAATTGGGAGGTTCATTTTCTGGTGCTCCCTACCCCCTCAGCCCCTAAAGCTTACCTCTCTGTTATAGTGGATGCCAAACATTGAATTTCTAGAATCCAGAGTCTAAAAGTGCAGCCGCTTAGCAGTTGAATTGTGCATTTTATGATGCAAGCATGAAATTTGGTACAAGTACACAGTTTGACACGCTAATTAAGATGAGATGCAGACCCCACTTGAAAAATGCCCCCAAATGCTATTTTTAGACTGGGGTACCTGTACCCAGTCCTTTTTTGGTCTTCCTCCATATCTTCTAAATAATGCAAGTTATAAACTCGAAATTTAGTTTTCTGGCGTAATTTGACATGCTGATTAAGATGGGATGCAGACCCCACTTCAAAACGCCCCAAGAATCTATTTTTAGTCTGGGGTACCTGTACCCAGTCCTTTTTGCCTTCCTCCGTATCTTTTAAACTATGCACGTTATAAACCCGATAATTAGTTTCCTGGCGTAATTTGACATGCTGATTAAGATGAGATGCAGACCCAACTTCAAAAATGCCCCCAAAAACTATTTTTAGACTGGGGTACCTGTACCCAGTCCTTTTTGCCTTCCTCCGTATCTTTTAAACTATGCACGTTATAAACCCGATAATTAGTTTCCTGGCGTAATTTGACATGCTGATTAAGATGAGATGCAGACCCAACTTCAAAAATGCCCCCAAAAACTATTTTTAGACTGGGGTACCTGTACCCAGTCCTTTTTTGGTCTTCTTCCATATCTTTTAAACTATGCAAGACATAAATCTGAAATTTAGTGTTCTGGCGTAATTTGACATGCTGATTAAGATGAGATGCATACCCCACTTCAAAGACGCCCCAAGAATCTATTTTTAGACTGGGGTACCTGTACCCAGTCCTTTTTGCCTTCCTCCGTATCTTTTAAACTATGCACGTTAGAAACCCGATATTTAGTTTCCTGGCGTAATTTGACATGCTGATTAACATGAAATACAGACCCAACTTCAAAAATGCCCCCAAAAACTATTTTTAGACTGGGGTACCTGTACCCAGTCCTTTTTTGGCCTCTCTCCATATCTTTTAAACAATGCAGGTCATAAACTCGAAATTTAGTTTTCTGAAGTACTTTCACATGCTAAATAAGTTGAAATTAAGAGCCCACTTCAAAAATGCCCCCAAAAGCTATTTTTAGACTGGGGTACCTGTACCCAGTCCTTTTTTGGTCTTCCTCCATATCTTTTAAACTAGGCAAGTCATTAACCTGAAACTCAGTTTTCTGACGTGATTTGACATGCTGAATAAGATGAGATGCGATAAAATATTGAAAACCCCCAAAAAATATTTCCTTAGACTGGGGTATTTTTACCCAGTCTTCCATTGGATCCTATTCTTAAATGTGAAAACATGCAAGTTGTAAAACGGGAGTAATTTGACGTTTAAAACAAAATATCTTATAACAAACCTGAACGGTTCTCAGGCCTGGACTCGTTCTATACGGTAAAAACATAAAGAAAGTAATTGTCCTGTATTAGGATTATTCCTAACCTACCACAGGTCAAACTCTGCAACTCTTAAACTATTTTCAGCATATACCGTAGATTTATGATGGGGATACCTTTTACAGTAAACTGTTCGTTTAGTTCTCTGAACACTGACCATCACAACTGCATAACGGTGAGCAAGGGATGTCATATTTTCGACACATACATTTTCCACGGCAGTTCTTTTTGCACGCACAATGCTTCAGTTCTTTCAAGGACTTTGAGGCCTCTGGGGTTATCATCCATACTGGCAAAATGGAGCCATTCACCTCTTTCCATCCCCATGCAGTTATATCTGGTAGGTTTTGGATACATAGTAAGGACTGTCTCCAGACATGGCTGAAAATCAAAGCCCAGTGATTAGTTATCTTCATTTTGTGGAAGAGGCAAACTCACTGCCTGGGACGTTTGGAAGGCTTTTCCTGAGATAACAGAAACTTTCGTTTCTCTTTCAAATGCTCCTGATACAGTTACCAATGAACATATGTCGTTGCTTCAGAGGTACGTGGTTTTGCTGTACGATCGGTCTTCTCAGTGTCTTTCAGTGAATGAAGCAAGGAGGTTTCTCTTTACAAAGAAATCGAGGACAGTTGAAGGCATACCACCAACAGAGGATGCTTTGCATCAACATGCACTTCGGTCAGCTTTTCAAGGAGGGTAAGATTAGATCACACTAGTGACCAATTGCTACGTACATGCCTATACAATGAAATTTTAGATTTTTATGTTGTTTATTGTTGAAGTCACTTATTCTAAAATAGGTCTACTAGAACTTTTTTCTCTTGATACTGCCCATTGCTACAGCATGATACATACTTGATAACTAATCACTGGGCTTTGATTTTCAGCCATGTCTGGAGACAGTCCTTACTATGTATCCAAAACCTACCAGATATAACTGCATGGGGATGGAAAGAGGTGAATGGCTCCATTTTGCCAGTATGGATGATAACCCCAGAGGCCTCAAAGTCCTTGAAAGAACTGAAGCATTGTGCGTGCAAAAAGAACTGCCGTGGAAAATGTATGTGTCGAAAATATGACATCCCTTGCTCACCGTTATGCAGTTGTGATGGTCAGTGTTCAGAGAACTAAACGAACAGTTTACTGTAAAAGGTATCCCCATCATAAATCTACGGTATATGCTGAAAATAGTTTAAGAGTTGCAGAGTTTGACCTGTGGTAGGTTAGGAATAATCCTAATACAGGACAATTACTTTCTTTATGTTTTTACCGTATAGAACGAGTCCAGGCCTGAGAACCGTTCAGGTTTGTTATAAGATATTTTGTTTTAAACGTCAAATTACTCCCGTTTTACAACTTGCATGTTTCCACATTTAAGAATAGGATCCAATGGAAGACTGGGTAAAAATACCCCAGTCTAAGGAAATATTTTTTGGGGGTTTTCAATATTTTATCGCATCTCATCTTATTCAGCATGTCAAATCACGTCAGAAAACTGAGTTTCAGGTTAATGACTTGCCTAGTTTAAAAGATATGGAGGAAGACCAAAAAAGGACTGGGTACAGGTACCCCAGTCTAAAAATAGCTTTTGGGGGCATTTTTGAAGTGGGCTCTTAATTTCAACTTATTTAGCATGTGAAAGTACTTCAGAAAACTAAATTTCGAGTTTATGACCTGCATTGTTTAAAAGATATGGAGAGAGGCCAAAAAAGGACTGGGTACAGGTACCCCAGTCTAAAAATAGTTTTTGGGGGCATTTTTGAAGTTGGGTCTGTATTTCATGTTAATCAGCATGTCAAATTACGCCAGGAAACTAAATATCGGGTTTCTAACGTGCATAGTTTAAAAGATACGGAGGAAGGCAAAAAGGACTGGGTACAGGTACCCCAGTCTAAAAATAGATTCTTGGGGCGTCTTTGAAGTGGGGTATGCATCTCATCTTAATCAGCATGTCAAATTACGCCAGAACACTAAATTTCGAGTTTATAACTTGCATAGTTTAAAAGATACGGAGGAAGGCAAAAAGGACTGGGTACAGGTACCCCAGTCTAAAAATAGATTCTTGGGGCGTTTTGAAGTGGGGTCTGCATCCCATCTTAATCAGCATGTCAAATTACGCCAGAAAACTAAATTTCGAGTTTATAACTTGCATTGTTTAGAAGATATGGAGGAAGACCAAAAAAGGACTGGGTACAGGTACCCCAGTCTAAAAATAGCATTTGGGGGCATTTTTCAAGTGGGGTCTGCATCTCATCTTAATTAGCGTGTCAAACTGTGTACTTGTACCAAATTTCATGCTTGTATCATAAAATGCACAATTCGTCCATTTTTTGAGGTTAAGCGGCTGCACTACCCCCTCTTTTGCAATGATTTACTCAACAGGTATCCTTGATAAGCTTGCCGCCATTTATTTGATGATAGCTCTATTTATGCATAGGTTGCCAAGTATACCCTAGCCTTTTTCCACTGCCTATTCTTCGCTGTAAGCTCTCCTTTTCTATAAATGCCAGCTCATACTGTAATGAACCGTAATTTTAATGTTGTCTTTAAATGTGCAGCATAATGCTTTAAATGTTGTAATCAAAAGTCCTTTAACTAATGATCGGGTGGGGTTTATTTTACTTCAAATGTAGCTTATGTCATTTGCAATGGCAAGTGTGGGCACAGTACTCCACTCCAACGTCCAAAACATGGCAGTAGCCCTCTTTCTTCCATTTCAAGCAAAGTTCTTCAAAACCAGGTTTGTCCACTTTTGCTTCGCATTCACCTAACAAAATGAAAGTGAGAACATGGCTTCAAAACTTCTTGACTGGCACCTTTACGTGCAGTCTTGATCGATAGTACCCTGGGTGCCAATGCCACATAAATTCGAGCGCAGAAATAAAAGATAGGAGTTGAAAAGCCAAGAGGGGCTATCTGAGAAGCAGGCAAGGTGGCAGGGGGTGTCCCTCCTTGCCAGCACATTAAAATCCTGCTTGCTTTACTTTACTATGCAACTAGCCTGGGTCCCAGAACCACTTTTCCTTCTTCCTGGCTAGACGCTCCTCTGCTTCTCCGCTTCTCCGCTTCTCCGCTTCTCCGCTTCTCCGCTTGGTTTTCTATCTACGCGCTCGATAATTTGTGGCTCTGGCATCCAGGGTAGATATATGGTAAAGTAAAGCGAGCAGGATTTTAATATTTTCTTTTAAAGCAGATGAAACATTTCTAACATTGATAAGTTTAAAACGTTAAAGTGAGACAGTTTTTGCAGCATAGGGGAATACTAGAGCCCAAACCTCTCGCTCACGTCATGTCTTTACTCAGAGTCCAAGATGAAAAAAGATTCCTGTTTTGTCACGAACCATAGACGACTCGCGTGAAAGAGAACACGTTTTCGAGCAATGTTTACCTACAGTCTGATTACGTGTCAGCTTGCCTTCCCGTTATGGTAAAGAATGACAGAACAGCCAAACGCTAATATTGTCTACCAAAAGTTATGATTGCTGGTAAAAACTGGCTTTTTGGCGAGACTGACAAACAGTCTTGCTTGGAAATATTAATTATTCATCAGAATTGACGAAATGTCTGACTTGGTCTTCTGTCATCATGGTGATAGGCCTCTGAGCCGAGGGGATAGGCTTTTTCTCATTAGTAAAAATTAACATAGAAAGGGAAATTAGTGAAAAAATTCAAGCAAATAGTAACCAAAATTACTTTTTTCTGTCAATTTAGCGATTTTTTCAGCGTTTACAACTGACAAGATTCTTAGCATGCCCCAGCTCAGTGTTTAGATTCTAACAAATACAGAACCAAGCTTTCATGTTAAATATTTACACAAATAGCAACCAATGGTAAACTTTTTAAGGTTAAAAACATAAGAAAACTTAAGAAGTAAGATTTTCTATTCTTTATTTTCCCAGATTCAAATACAGATGGCTTTTGTACCCCTTGTAGTCATCCGTCAATTTTAGGATATGACTAATGGGTCAAGAATCTTCTCTGTTCTTTGGTATGAATATCCACGGTTTGAAGGCAGGTTTTTTTGCTTAGGTCAGTTGTAGATCCACTGTGTTCTGCCTGGTGTTCAATAGATCTGCCCTGTGCCCCTTGGTCTTACGTCTATAGATACGGTTAATTATCTATATCATATAAATCAGATTTTCTCCTGATACTTACGACAAAGTCCACACGTTTGTGGGCAGTTTTCCTTCATGAACTTGCCTGGCCTGTTATCCTTAGAGCATACATCGCGGAAGGTTTTGCACAATGTTTCGTATTTGTCGGCACAAACTAAAATGAGCAAGAATATTAAGCTTACAAATTGAATGACTTTTTACAGAGTTTTGTAGATAAAAAAACCAACAATCTTGCCACCAGAACTTATATGCTGGCTATTTTTGGAAAGCATTCGTTTCTTAATTCGATCATTAGTATTTTCGAGGTTGTAAAATTCAATTTTGCTATAAACCAACATCTTATTAGAAGTAAAATATCCCAAATAAAAGAAAAAATAAAATTTGACAGACTTGGGAACCTGTAAGCATTGCCTCAGTAAGCAAGACTCAGAACTGGTTTCCTGTTACATACACGCTTTCAAGAACTGCCTTACAAATGGAAAGGAATTAATCCTGCTTTCTGCCAAAACTACTTTTGTTGAAGAGGGTCCTCTTTATGCTTGAATGGAGAATTTAAGAAAGTTCCACCACGACTCCCGGCTGGGGCAGAGCAAATGTGGAGGAACAATTTCAATCCAGATTTTTTCTAGGTTTATTTCAATGAAAATGTTTGCTTTTGGGTGACGAATGCTTCAAAGTGGCGTGTTATCCAAACTATTGAAATATATTTCATTGAAATTAACGTGACAGAAAAATTTACCAATTTCCTCAAGGTTTTTGTTTATCTTCATAGTTTTTAGCTGCATATTATTTAACTAAAGCAGTATTAATGTTTTATGTTTTAAATGTCTATGAATATGCTGTATTTTTCTTCCAAGGCTCCACCTGCTTAATTTTATTTTGTCTGCTCTGCCCACATTTCTGCAGGATCTTTTCAGCTATTATTACCCAACGCAAATTGAAAATTTGTGGTGGAAACAGAAAAGACAGTTAATTTGGCTGATTTAACCAAGCCACGATCCTAGATGAATTCATTTGACAATAATGCTCTATCCAATGTTTAGCTAAATTAAGCACTCTTTCTGTTACCTGGGCAATTTGTTCCTAACTTGTTTTCCTTCTTCGTGACGTTATTCCAGCAACATCCGAATGAAGAAGTCTGACAGGCTGGTGGCGATTTTGATTCTAAAATAAAATCAGTTTATTAAAGTAGTTCTTCTTACAACAAAATCATTCCAAAAATTTGATAACAAAATTAACGCCAATGAACGCTTTGTTCCTAATATGACGAAATTAAGGCGTGGTCGGGAGGCTTGGTAACACATGTTATGTCCTTTCTAATTACGGTTTTCGTGGTGGTTGGTCGTAGAACCTATACATCTTCTAGCTTCTGGTGAAAAGCCTTGTTATTAATGTCACAAACTAAGATTATAAGGTCTACCGAAAACCCTTGCACAAGAAAGGTAATAGGTGCATATTATAGCAACTTATTATTCTTCTATACATGACAACAAACCAAAACTCAGATTTTGATATTCTGAGGATAGGGATAGTTGGTGGGTCATGGTAGTCAACCTTCTGATAGAAGATGGTACCTGATGATGATGATGATGATGAAAGAAAAGAATCCCCCATGGCCATAGACGTAGTGGAGACTTATCGTTTAGGAGGCTTAGGATAGGCCTTGCAAAATTATCATTTTCTTAATTATCATAGAAATGCCTAAATGAACCTGAAATTTGATAAATTTTGCGTGATAGAGGGGGTTGGGGGTTCCGTGTTGGCATGACCTTTGCGTTGGCAAAGCCGAATAGGATGAGCCGCCCGCCAGCACATTATGCTTTTCAAAAGATTTCTTGTGATATCAGTACCTTCGTGGTTCGTGGAGGTATGTGTTTGACACCTACAGTGCAAACTCCATCTCACAAGCATGCTCAAACTGCATTTGAAGCAAGATATTTTTTGAAAAGCATTTCAAATTTCGTAAGTTCTACTTTAAAAATCATGTGCTCGATGGGATTGTGGTTTTGTTGCAATTACAAAAAAACTCTGAGCCCGTGGGAACCTTTTCCAGTGCACGTGCGAGTGCATTGAATTTCCCAAGGCGAATACGTGATTTTCTTTATTAAATTCCCACTCTTGCTATGAACAATTTAGTTTTGCTGTTACCAAAACCGAATGCATTCTTTCTGGTGACAAATATGGCCAAGTCAGAGCAAAATCTTTCTGAAGGTAAGATTAAGTTTAATGTCAAATGTTAAATATATGAACTTCATTCAATGTTAACAAGATTAACTATTTCAAAGGAATACCGTTGAAAAAGAATTTAGGCAATTGCCTTGGTCCGAGCCTCAGACCACGTGCTTATTCCAGAGGCGGGTCCAAAGTGAGTTCCTTGGTGCACAGAACTCAGTCAGTTTTCCGACAGTTAAAAATAGTTTTGACTGCTGAAACAATAGCTGTTGCCTGCAAAAAGGTGAAACCTAAAAATTCTAAGTTTCATCACAGTCTCTTCTAAATCTTAAAATTGCCAGTCAATCCTAGAACTCGAAAATGAACGTTTTGTGCCTCGGAAGAGAATGAATTGA
Source organism: Rhopilema esculentum (assembly GCF_057945365.1). Lineage (NCBI taxonomy): Eukaryota > Metazoa > Cnidaria > Scyphozoa > Rhizostomeae > Rhizostomatidae > Rhopilema > Rhopilema esculentum. The sequence continues at coordinate 11,349,205 of NC_142834.1, read as the reverse complement.
AACAATGGGATTTTTGTTTGAAACACGGATGGAACTCGGTCAAAACAGCATCTGAAACTCGGAAATAATACCATAATTGCAAGAGATTTGTACAACAGCCAGTAAATGATTTGCTACCTATTGTCTTTGTTCTATTGTGGAACTGCAAAACATTGAATTCGAAATGGCGACTGCAGATGTCTTATTTTTGCGACCCTCGCAGCATTCTAGCAGATTATTAAGCGTTTGAAATAAAACAAAGAAATATCTTTAATTTTCAAGAGCATTAACTACCTTGGTTTTAAATTGCAATCTTTTCAGTCTTAAATGGCACGGGAGACCTATGCTCAGACGGAACACCATATTTTGATGAATATGTTGGTGTTTACGGAGGTAAAACAACAAATTGCGAGCAAAACAAAAGGGACAAACTTTGCTGTGACATCCAAGACAAACAAAAGGGTATTGAGAAAAGGAGGAAGTTTTCAAAAATTTTCACAGAGGCACTGTTTTCTGTCAGAAAGAAATCAAGAATCTAGATTTAATGAGTGGTGTGTACCTACCCCTCCCTTCCCCCTCATGGTACCAAAATGCATAAATATGAGTAGTAATATTGCTTTAGGCACAATTATCAATGCATTATCTGAAAGACCCTAGCCTTTGCCTGAAACTCAGTCAGATTTTTTGCTGGATCCGCCCCTGCTTATTCGACAAAAGACGTTGGCCACAATGAAACTTAGAAAATGCTCCCTCCAACTCAGGCCATCTTCCTCTGTAAAAAGAATTGAACTGATATCATGTTAAATTGGGATTGGTACAAGTTTTAAATATTTTGAAATCCCATTGTCGACGGTGTCATGTTTAGCGGCTCAAATGGCTGGAGGCTTTTCAAAGCACTACAGCTAAACACCCATGAACATAGGCTAGCTATTACTTTGTGAACTAGTAGAATGTAAAGCAGTGGCGTGGTGGCTTAGAATTAGCTACAAAGCACCAATTTTGAATGCCCCCTAGATAAAGATGTCTTTGGTACAGTTCTATCAAGGCTGTTCTCATTATGCCAAAAAGTTTATTAGTGGCGTAACAAGCAGCTGCGTCCCCTAGGAAAAATAAAAAATAAAACTTGTTGCTGGGGGCCCCTAAAGGTTCGAGACCCTTTGTTATTTAACTAAAGGTATCTTTGGTCCGTTACTCCACTGAGTTTTATCTGTTTAACTATAGTGCATGAACATGAGAATTTCAACAGAAGAACTATACTTCTAAAAAATAAATGGCTGAATAGCTTTTTAAAGTTGATTGGTAAAATTTTCAATAGTAGTTATATCCAACCTCTTTGAGATCAAGCAATTCATTCTGTTACACAGAATTTCAAATCATAGAAATTCGATAAGCAATAGTAGATTGCCAAGGTATACTGGGATGGTGGTATTTCCCTGTGTTGGGTTCCAGAGCGAAAAGGGTTTTCAATGGTATGCGAAAAGTCTTGGTTTGGGCTTACCATGCGCACCACAAAAAGTATTGAATTTTTAATAAAAACGTTTGCAAAAACTGGGGGACAAACAAGGGGCCAGGGCCTCCTGCCCCATCCCCCGTAGAAAAGCCACTGCCTATGTAAACATAAATTTTGAACTCACTGCAATAGCCGCATGAATCATAACAGTACTCTTTCATTCTTTCAATAAACAGAGGGACTTTACACTGTCCTTTTAGTCGTCTGCACATGCTCTTTGTTAGTGTGTCCTCACATCTGTCTGTAATAAAAAACAATTTAGTATCTAAATATCTTGAAAACTTTGCATTTCTTTCTAGCATCTGAAAGTAGGTTTTATAGAACAAAGAAATTAAGCTTATTGAGAAGTTTCCAGATCTTTCCTCTTAGAAAGACCACACCCAAAGATGTGACCACACCCAACCTAATGAATGGACATTAAATTTCTATTCTTTCTCCCAATAGTTAGTCGTTCCTTTTAGCTTCCATAGGGTACATGAAACAAGGGAAAATGAAATGTTCAGCTTGCCCCTTGCTTCCTTGAGTGGAACATTAGATTTTTCCAAGTACAGGGGTGGGGGGTCTTCTTAGCTGCTATCATCTTTCTCTTCTCCATTAGATTCAGATAGATTCTGTCCCCTATATCAAGTTGTTCTGCCTAGCACTATAGCTTCACTAACTGTGCAATTTAGCTTTATACTTACGACAGAATTTGCAAGTATAGCGGCATCGTCTTTTCAAAACTCTCTGATATTCCTCTTTCTCACAATAGTGAACAAGATTGTGGCAGTCTTTACGTTCATCATTACAGTCTTCTCCTAAAAAAGAAGAGCAAAAATCATTTTCTTTCTTTAAAAGTAATATACCCTCTGCTCAGCAGCCTAAAGGAAGACCAACGAAGACTGATACATTTCCGAAAAGGATAAATTGAGGCTCGAAATCGGTGAAAATGGAGAATCAATTAATAGTAATAGCATCGAAATCTCGTCGACTATTTTGCTTTTTCTTTATCTGCTTTTGAGCAAAGCAAGACGTGCAAAAAGTTTGAGAAGCAATAGTAAAGCTTCTTCTGTGCTAGTATGTTTCATTTTATTCATTTTTTGACAAAGAAAGGAAGCATCAAAACTTGAACTGTTTTCTTGAGTTTTGAAATATTCAGTTTAAGAAAAAGTTAAAATATTTTTATAAAAAACTGTGTAGCCAGGGCCTTATTTTGAGGCTCAATGATAACCAATTTGTGCAATAGTAAATTCAAAATGTACAGTGTTAAGTAAAAAATTCTCAGTGACAGGTTTTAAAGCAATGAAATCAAAAGACACTTTTGTATTGAAGCCAAAGCTACCATTATTCCAAACGCTTCAGCTCAGTTGTTGGGAAAACGAGCGACGGAAAATCCTTAAATGAATGAGGCAACCCTCTGCCTTGAAGTCAGGGAGCATGCGCAATAATAGCTTCGCAACATGCGCATGCTCATTGACTCCAGGACGGAGGGTTGCCGCACTCTTTAAAAACTTTCTCCTGCTCGTTTCACCATTTCCATTTTCCCATTTTTGTTACAACCCTGTTTACCCGGTGTCACGTTTTGAATTTTAAAAAGTAGCTTGACAGTGAAAAATTCAGTAACAAAAAATTCTTCCTACTTTATATATCTTGATGAATAATATTCTCTCTTTTTTAAGCATACCATGAAATGAAGTTTCAACGCTGTTTACAACCACTCCTCTTTTTGAATCCATAGCTTCTAGGGCACAACATGGATCATATTTAAATAACCTTGTTACGCTGGATAAAGGATGGATTAAGGGATGATATAAATGGCAAAGTATCAAACATGCTCAATAACACATCCTATATTGAATTTAGCCACTTCCAGATTTGGAAATAAATTCATCTTACAATCACGCAAAAATTTATTGAAAATTTCACAATTCGCTAAAAATATATTATTGGCACAATTTCCTTTGCTTCCCGAATCCCAAAATACCTACTTTGCTATAGACGTGTTTCTTTTTAAAAAAGAGCTCTGCTATTCACGTATCGATTTTCATTAGCTTTCCTAAAATACGATTATTGTTTCGTCCTAAAACTTCAGTAAACTAAAACTAGAAAATACCTTTCAACTGGCTTTCTATATCTTTCTTTTTCAACTTCTCCAGGGCTTCAAAAGCCATTTCTCTTTTCTTGACTATAAATATTGTAGTTAAGAGTTAGTTTTTTATAAAGCAATAACATATTTGCTAAATAATAATAACAAACAACAAATGTATCCTCTATTTTTTAATTGCATTTGCTTTTAAAGCCTGGTGAAGATTAGCAAGCCTATGAAATTTCTAAAATCTAGACAAAGATATCAGTCGGTGGTACAAAAGTAGGGTGACAGAGCCACAAGGCCCGTAGGAACAAATTTTTCGAGAGTCTCTTGGTCCTATGAATCTTTAAGAACTCAGTCTTTAAACAGTGCGATCTGTCAGAAAAAAGGTCTATAGGATTTAACTGAATGATACTGCAAAGGAAAAAATTAGTACCAGCTCTTAACCTCGCATTTGTAAATAACACCACTGGTGGTACACCTTGACATTTTGGATACCAGTGAAAAAAGCGTTACTGAAAAATTTAATTGTTCAGCTAAATTTGTATAAATTCCATGTACAATCTTACAGTTTCTCCATAACCCTTTTTCGTCTACACGTAAAACACTTATAACACAATCTTTTAAATTAAATTCGAAATGAATTCATCCCTTACCTTGCTGTTTTTCTTCTTTCTCTTTAGCAATGAGTCGATCCAGTATCTTGTCATCAGCTGTTATGAATTAATAAAATGTTAAAGCTGAAGACTCATCGTTCAAAATATAAAAACTTTATATAACTGACACTCCATAAAGAATGAATTAAACTTTAGATTTTGAAATATCATCATTTATAGTTAAATAAGAAGAAATTAATTGCAAAAAAACCAAAAAAAACTTGATAAATTGGAATATTGCATGAAATGTTGTTTACCATCGACATATCCTGATTTTTCTTCATCGATTAGTTTCCTGATCATTTTCATTGCTGTTTCCTCAGGCCCTTTTCAAAGTCAAACAAATTGATGTTGATTTAATGATATATAAAGATAATAACAGTTTCTTGCTCAGATTTGATGTAAAAGAAATATTATTATGATCATGATAGGTACAATTGATATTCCATAATCGAAATTTATACGTTTCAGGCACATAAAACAAAAGTACAGAAAAATTCGTTAAAAATGTCATAATGGCGTTTACGGTAAAAGGTTGACAATGTGTCACTAATGTTCGCAGTAAATGTTTTGGCAACTGATACTGAATCCAAGGAAGCACCTTCCACCGACAATGTCCCTGTCTAGTAGCCAAAAAGTTTATTCTGGACTGATCCTTGTTGGTTGAGAATCTCTTCGAGCTACTTTTAATAGAGAGTTTCCATCAACTTACAATAAACAACGTTTTTGCGTTTTGACGGTGAAGATGAACTCAATCTATCGTTTTATAGATAAGCTTTTAAGTGTTGCTCCTGTTTGAGCCATAATAAATCAATAAAGATATGGCATGCTTTCTTAAAGATTTTTAACTGTAGGATTTTGCATGCAAATGACATTAGCCCCTCCACAGGACCGCTGAGGGCGAGTCCGGACCCAGGGGGCAACCAATGAGTAGAGGCCCCTTGCTTAGCAACGAACATAGATTCCAGAATATTACAGTTAATAAAGATTCCATCACTACGGGCCCAAAATGTGCCCGGGTCCCAAGACACTTGCCCCGGCTACCCCCTTTCTGTTGGCGGTCCTGCCCCTCTCGTCTGCAACACCTTCTGGGTATTGGTTGTTCTCTTATTACCGTCCCCTGCACTACAGCTTCTTCCTACCTGCATCCTTTGTAAAATGTTTCAAAGACTCTTGAAGATCATGCTGGATTAAGTCGCTCAGAACCACTTCGTACTGGTTATCTGTTAGGGTGTAAATGAATAGATTGTAAGCCTTGAATGAATTATTGTAAGAATAATTTGGGTACTGCAAGATTGGAAGGTAACACAGAAAAGCGGGAAAGCGTACTCGATTAAGTAATTCACGACAAAACGTATTGACGTATGTTTTTTCCAGCTTTTCCGGGCCATCTAAAGGATCTGTTGAGAATTAGATTTGAAAGTAAAGGCTGGTTATAAAGTGATTTACCTGTTGTGGCAAATTTTACTAAGAAGCCATTTTTGTTCTTCATTTTTTTTCATCGTATACAGTTTTAAAGAATCAGTGTTGTAATAATGAAAAATAACTTGAGACTAAATTTCTTTAGTAACATTGTAAGCTCTTTAATCTAGGGCTATGTTCAGTGACAGATGATATTTTGATAAAGTACCAGGGTGAATCTTTGCTGTTTAAGTACTAGAGCTAAAGGTACTTTGTTCACCCCCTCCCATTCCTGGTAATTGAAGTGTTTGTAGAAGTATCAGGGCCGTAAGAAGCGGAGAGGGGGGGCTGCAAGGGGCTGCAAGGGGCTGCAAGGGGCTGCAAGGGGCTGCAAGGGGCTGCAAGGGGCTGCAATGGGCTGCAAGGGGCTGCAAGGGGCTGCAAGGGGCTGCAAGGAGCTGGAGCCCCCAATTATTATCGCATTATACTATATTTTCTTTATAACAGTATATTGAATGGGAAGCATTACAATGGGCAGCCCCCCAATATGAATCTTTCCGACAGTACTGAATATTTTAACAATCTATCCCCCAGCCTTTTGGAGAGGTTTTTTCTAGCTTGTAAGTCAAAGTACAAATTTGAATCTATCATTGCAATTATACCTTTGTATACACTTTTCTTCGCTGCCACTGTTTTCTCCATCGACTTGAGCTCTGGAAAAATATGTTCTTTCACTCTCATACAAAGATCATAATTCGTAAGAAGATTCATAGGACGATATTGAAGTAAACGCCACAAATACAATTGGTACATGCTACGTACCTAAGGATTGAATTAAACATTAAACAAATTATTTGTTTTGAATTCATCCGGGTTAATAAATTTTAGAATTCTTCTCTAGAAAGGAGCAGTCCGGTTTCAGAAATCTTGATAGGTTTTGACTATGCCATTACCAACAATTGCTTAGCATTTTATGCAACGCCAGATTTTGTCCATATTGCCCTTGATAACGTATTGATTGTTTCTCTGATATCATGCACTTCTACATTGTCTTTATCTATTTAGTTTTGCCATTGTAACAGGGCATTACAAAATACTAGTCTTACAAACTGAATCAAAATTGGAGAAGATTTTGCAGAAATGTAAAATTTTAGAAACGAAGACGAAAATCCTTCTTTTTCCTTGATTCAAAAAGCGTCTCCAGATTTCCAAAAAAAAGCCATTATCCAATAGTCGATCGTTTCAATGTTTGTTTTTTCAAAACGTGTCACTCCTGCTAACTAGGGATTCTTATAAGCTTTTGTTCTTTCATTAACTGACAGGGACACTGAAATCGGTGCTGGTATTCTGTGGAGGCATTAGCTCCCCAATAACTTATAAGTATTTATTATATTTTTTGACCATTCTCTGGCTCATTCTTGCCTTTAGTTTTTACATACTAATAGAGAAACACAATATGTGCTGAGAACATGTCACTTGTGACGTCAAAGATGATCGCCCAATCGTGACGATTTTCGCCTCGAGTCTCAAGTTGTCGGAACAATTGTCGTTTCTCAACCTAAAACGCCTGTATTTCAAAAACGGTAACTGTGATTTAAAAAATTTTTTCGATCCCGGAAATTGCTTGTCACAAACTACCGTTTTAGCAAAACTTATTTTTGCGTGTCAGTTCTCCTTTAAATACTAATAGAATGTCAATCCCAAATCCGTAATGCAATCTGGTCTCCCTTTCCCTATCAAGTTACGTAATAAGCAATCATTTGTTCCTTTTATAACGTTGTCGTCATTCGACAAGTCCTCTACCCAACCCACGTGCTATTGTATAATGGTGTAATACAATGAAATAACACGATGGCGTAACACGATATCATGAAACGATGACATAGCATGATGATATAACATAGTGACATAAAATGATTAAAGGCAATGGTGGCCATGAGTAGGATCTCTGGCTTTCAGCTGGTCACGATTTCTATTTTAACAAACAATAGTGAATCAATGTTCTGCTGCAAGTGAGAACACTTTGCTCCCCAAATAACATTAAACTAATAATGTTTTTAGGTTAGGTAATGATGTTAAGTAGTGGTTTGAGGTGGCTGTTTTCTGAATTCAGGCATTCTTTTATAAACCAATTCAATTGCAACACAGACATATTACATAAGTTTGCTCTAAAACAATATCGACTTTACAACTAAGATACGATGAATGACAACACTCGGGATGAAGCAAGCCGAGTATTTATGAAAAATTTACGGAATTGTAAATTAAGCCCGCGAGCATAGGACAATTATTACTGAAATTTTCCCTGCTTCATCACCGGTGCAGTCATTTACAATTTAAAAATAACAAGAGGAAAAAGAAAAAAATATCAACATAATGTAAAGTATTGACAATTTTACGACATTAGAAAATTCAGGACGATACCACAAAGGCTGTGTACATGCACATTTCCTTTATAACCAAACAGGAAAAGAACAACAAAAAATAATAAAAGGGAGGGAAAAGGAAAAAGATAAGAAAGAGAGGAAGGTGGAATTTAGACTAAGCTCAAGCTTGTCTTTTTTCAATTCTAGAAACCTGGTGCTGAAGAAGAGCCATGTATAGAAAATCCACATCAAAAGAGTTGGTACTAGGATGCTTATCATCTGGGTACGAAATTGTAAGTGGCCAAGGTATGTGCTATCTTCTTATTCTTAATATATTGGTTTTGAAAACTGCGTTTCTTATAAGATCGTGTATGTGTGTCGATTCAAGATGCCTTTGAATTAATTCAGAATGTTGTCAGGAATTAAGAATTAAAGGTTTATTTCAAACATCTAGTGTGGCTAAATCTAATAGAATTCAGAGGTATCATAAAACATGAAAATCAGTTGTGTGTAATGCATTAGGCGACATATTCTAAAACACCCTATGAGGTTTAATTCGGGGCTATGGCTTCTTCCAAGAAAAATCGTTTAGAATTAAATGGATAAATAGAAAGGGGCCTTGTTCAAAATATGTTGGCTAAATCGACGCTTTACAGTTAATTAGTTTTCCATAATCCCTAAGATTATCTAAATCCCTTCGATGTAGTTTTTCTAAACGGTCATCTTGATGACATCACTGCATCTATTTTGGTACGTGTAGCAAGAAAGTTTGTTTCCAGCTTGCAATTTGATGTCATGTCAATAAACCAGAAGCTCCTCAAAACACCAAAGAGTCGAGCAATTGTTAGGCAACCAATAAGTGCACTGAGATCCTGTTTAACAGATATTAGACGCAAACATGATGAATTTTTTGGATTTTAGACTTGGTAGGACAACTGTTCTGTTCAAAATCCAGACAAGAGTCTCATGCCGAGTGTTGGGTCTCAGCCCAATGACTTGCATAAAATCTTTTCATTAAGCAAAGATGATCGCGATCAGAGTGATTAAAATGGACCATGACAGACATCACCAAATTAAAACGAGACTAAAACTCTTAGAACAAAAATTTTTCATGGTCGGTGGCGAGTTATAAGAAGATTTTTTCATCGGCGGGACGTTTCTTAACTTTCAAATTCTAAAAAGTCTTTATGTCAAGATCTCTTAAAGTTAGGACCTCAGTTAAGATTTATTGAAATTTGAAGACCTTTACACCCTCTTGCAATGTAAATTTTCATTGCCTTTTATGGCAAAAAATCATTGTCTAATTATTATTATTGTTAATTGTTTAGATCATTCTGTATTTGATCAACCTGCCAACGATAAAGATAACAGAATGTCAATTTAATGACATCATAACCTTTTTTCAGAAATTTTGTCCCTTCATGAAATAAACTAATTGATCAATATGAAATAGCATAATTTTAAAGTGCACAACCAGCTAATTGTGCTACAAAATTGCTCATATATGGTAGCATGAGCACCAAATTTTTCCCTGTTGAGCAACTGTTATTTGTTCTTGGCTTTCATAGTTCTATCAGCAGAACTTAGTCCCTTAAGTTGCCATGTCTTAGTCAATTTGCAACAAAGTTAGCTAACTATACACAACAAAAAGTATTTTGGGGTATTCTTTAAGGTTTTGTGGTCAAAAATAAATAATCCTAAAGAAGATTTTTAAGGTCACCCTTTGGTTTCTGATTTGTTATGAACATTGTCCCTAAATTGTCCCTGCATAACTCCTGGTGCATCTAGAATTCAAGGATGTAATGTTACTGATATTATTGAGAATAATTGTTATTGTTTACTGCCAAGGCGAAAGATTACGTTTCCGTATACGTCAACGATGGCGCATATGTTTTCAAAAAAGGTCGTCTTGCATCCCAATGAAAAGAATTAATTGTTTGCGTCTACAAGGAAACGATGCATTTAACAAATCACTGCGTGATGCTTTCAAAATTTTATATTTGTAAAAAACTTTGATTGTTTTTCTATTAAGAATTTTCGAAAAAATGTTACAAAAAGAGTTTAAATACCTATGACGACAGAAACATGTACATTTGACAACTCTAGAACCTCCGGGGGCCAAAGAACATTGAAATACCTGTCTGGGGCAAAGAGCAATATAAAACAAGAAATAGAAATTCTAGGATTCATTACGCAACAGTGAATAGGCATGGTCAATTGAAAAACTGCAGTAATGAGCAACAAAAAGGCATACCCTTGCTTAGGTCATCTTTCATTTTCTGAACATCTTCTAAGGTAACTGTTTGTATCCGGTTAATAAACAAGATGAGAACAAAACACTCGAGCAACTGGGGCAATTTGATGGCCATTTTGTTGTCAAACGCGCAAAGAACAAGACATGAACTCAAAGAAGATGACTTTGTTTGTTGTGAAAAGATTACGAAGAGTAGGTATAAATAAAGCATTTTACGACCACACCTAAAGAGCACAGCGAGACATTTTCACTAGAAAAGAATACTTTATACGAAATAGGCTACCCTACTGCACTTTCAAGAGAGACTTACGGGTGTTTGTTAACTTCAGATTGCTCCACTGCAGGAGGGCTGGTACTCACTTGGTCAAGCTGGGCCTTTGTTCCATTAAGGGAATTTTTCGAATTCTCATCACAGATCAAGATGGAAAACAGCATAAAACACAGCGTCATGTGAGATGGCGAAATATTATTATAAGACAAGAAATACAAATTTTCTTCAGCCTGGCTTGTCGATAGTGCTCATGACGATGTTTGATTCACTTTGACTGGCATGGGAGCTCGAAACGGCATCCCAAAGTCAGATGGTTCACTTATTGCTCTTACTTTTTCGCATTCACACAAAATTTCTCATTTTTCTGCTAAAAATCAATTAATAGCAACAAACAGCTGGCAACGAGGAAAGAACATTCGAAGTTCCAAGGAGCGGCTGCTGTGACAATTTGGGACATAAAAACCCACATTTGAATGATAGAGCCTATATATAATCTAAAAATTTTCACTAAACTTTACACCCCCCCCCCCCCCCCCTCAATCTTAAAAATAGTCGATTTCGCAGGGCAATCGAAGATTTCGCAGGGCGCCAAGAAGAGCTTTGTTACCACGCAGAAATGTCACCTCTAAAGTTCGTAAAGGGCCGTTTAGGAGTTTTGAAATGGAAATATCATATTTGTTATGAACCTACCTTCCTGATATTGCATTTTAGAGAACGGAACAGGTATGTAAGGAAAAGCTCCGTTATTTGCAAAGCGAAAGCATGTCTTACCGAAAGTCTTAGCCAATGGATGCAATGATTGATGCATATGTTTATGAGGGCAAGGTTGAGTCCATATAAATTAATTTAAGTTGTAAATTATTTTCATGACAGGCACGGCGTCACTGGGGGGAATAGGGAGCTGAAGTCCCTCACTTTGGTCAAGATAATAATTTTTTTATGATTTTTTCTATTAATTTTTAACAGTGCATGAAATAAAAAGAGAGTAAACTGTTAAGATACCGATTTTGTTTGAACTAATTACTAACTTTTTCACGTATATTTTTATTATTTTTCTTTTATTTGCATTAATTCAGTAAATCACTTTCTGTATCATTGCAATGTTTTGGATGTGTAAACATAGCCTTCTCGATACAAGAAACTGCACATTTCTGTTCAGGAAATAGAATTCTCCCAATCAAAACAACATTGCTCTGTCATTCACAACTATATGTGCAGGCTGAAACGAAAGGTTGACGTTTCCTTTCTTCCCCAACGTCTATCACTAGAGTTTTTGCATGACATGCCCCTTCCTATTTTTCCCAATAAACAATAATCAGTTTTTTAGCACAATAGTATTTTGCTAAATTTTAGTCTGAAAGATGCTTTTTAGCCCTATTACAAGGCATAATTTCAAAAATTTTCTTCACGTCGGACCCAACCATGGTGGGTCCTCCTATATGACTAAACTTGATTCTTAGTCCCCCCGGGCTCAATTTCGTTGCTTCGCCCATATACTGCACCAACAAATCATATGCCACGAGACAGAAGCTTTATTATCAAAGAAAATCAAATTTGACATATAATTTACGCTCACGTAGAGAAATAGATATTTCAAAGGCAATGAAGTTTCAAGTTTTTTTTATTGCTTAGAAGTTTTTCCTTGGTAAAGACCAGTGTACACTGGTGAAGCTTTCACTAGTAACCTATAGAGTATAGACAAACCCATTGCTACGAGGTCTGCAGGGCATCACTCAGTTTTGCAGGGCAGAAACCCTTTTCACCCCCCCCCCAAACCTACTGGCCAAGTTACGCCCCTGGTAAGAACCACCATTTCGGGTAGGCCATTACTAGATTCAATGATCTATCGGTTTCTTTATCAATCTATGACCAATTTGCAGGGCTCCATAAGAGCCTTGAAGTTGATTAGGAATTCTATACCATCTGTGATTTATTCAAAAATTGCCCAGAATTCCTTGACCTGTGTAACAAGTTTATCTGTTTTTTTAGCCAAATAATAGTCATATACCAGGAACTAATTTTATATCGTTGGCTTTGAATTATTGGAATCCTTTTGGAGGAAGCTCTTTGTGTAAATCTGCATAATTTTATCCGTGTAACGCATGATATTATCACATATTCTTAGCTTTATGTTAGCTAGTTGCTGTTTTCTAACTTACAAGTCTAAATTTGTTATTAAGGTTTTGTGGCGATGGATCATTTCAGAAACCTTTATTTAAAGTTGTTAGGAAACGCACATCCGTTGAAACACATTTGTGTCCTGTCTAACGCATATGCGCTTCACGCCATTCACAGCTAGGCCCTGCATGTCCGCCATTACACTGTAACACTTGAAACGCATATGCGTCTCGGCCCATGCAGAAACGCATGCCCATGCAGAAACGCATAGTACACCGGTACTCTTTTGATGCTTTGTAGGTAGTTTCATAGCATCCGCTACACCCATGGGTAGTTATACTTTATACTTGAGTCGCTTTTTGGAATGAAAACCGTTATAAAGCTTTCAATATTAACTGATGCGATGATTTTCGAACCTTTCACCTACAGCATCTGAGGGCAGAAACGCTGAGCCGCGAAATTTAGTTGTTTGTTCCGACAAAGATAGTTATTCTTTGCTTACTTGCTTTTTGGATTTGAAATTGCTTTAATTGGAAATTGTGGTGTTATTACGTTGCAAAGTATTAGTATAGGTGACACGATTTGTAGGAACTTTATTAGTCGCGAAGTGTACAGCTCTATGCACGTTGGAGCACTAGAGTACGTGCTGAGGTATCTTCATGGTAGGAGCACAGGGCTCTGATATGCGAAGAAAAACAATGGCAAAATTGACAATAGCAATACACTTTTAGCAATCAAAACTTTTATTGCCACTATATCCGTTTCTTAAAACACGTCATGCCACAAAGGATTGATTGTTTTCGCGAAAAGCCGTGCCAACTTCCCTTCTGGCAATGATACAATGCTTCTTTGCCTCGTTGACTTCGTAATGACGTTGAGTCAACATCATTTCGTGGCCGCAAGCAATAGAAATCGGTACCCTAATTACAGGAAAACGAGCATGCCTTGCATAGCAAAAAAGTTACGGAAAAGCGTCTATATATATATATATTGCTAAGGCCGTGTAAGCAGGGCTCCTACTGGGCCAATAAACAAATAGGATCCCCAAGAAATATTCGGCAGTTTTATATGGTGTCATAGGGTTCTCTTACACGAGTCAAATGTTTTCGAAGAACATTGTCTCCGCAAGGCGGACAAAATATCTACGTACAGTTTTCAGAATGATTCATGGGGTGGTCAGTCCCAATTAATTCACAATAATAGGGGTTGACCTAATATTCATGACTAGGGAATTTTCAGAAGATAATTTTACAGACAAGGCAACTAGATATAACTGAACTGGATATCATTAAAAAATTCAAAACAATGAATAAACCATCAATCCTAATGTTGTGGACATGGTCTTGCAAAGCGAGCTGGGCCAAGGTGGCAGTTAGCCCCAAAAAATTTTGAAGGCTGAGGTTTTATATGGTATCATAATCTGCTCGTAAACTCAAGGGGCCGCGCAACATATTGTTATACAACCAATTTTGCATTTTTTGTTTGTAGTAAACTAATTGTGTTGTGTTCCAATGTTTGCGTCAGTACTGTTGTTTGTCGCCTTTCCATCAACATTTTATGTTATTGCATCATCCCATCACCACTCTTGTTTTCATCAGTCCCTTTGTTTGATATAATTATCGTGTTTAAACATAATTAGGGTGGGTTTGTCATATCGTATATTTGCTGTACCCTTGTTCGTAAATTCAGTCGAGTTGAAGTTGTCTTGTCGTTACCTTTAGTCGTGTTAAAGTTGCCGTTACGCGAAATCGTTATTGTGGTGTCAGGTTTTGATACATCCTCGTTTTTGTTCAAGTTTATTGCCGCCGTTTGGATATCGAATAGAAATTTTGTACATTTTTTGTTGTCCTTCGTTCGTCTACGTTTATCTGTAAAACCTTATAGTTTTACAATATTTAAAAAACAAAATTACAGCCAACTTGTGCTTTAACAGGTTTTTTGAACCAAGCTTTACATTACTTATCACTGCGCGAATGCACAACCTTTACATGTATGTACAAGCTGCAAAAATTTATATAGATGACTCTGTCTCATATGAACTGTCATAGCATCCTAACCTCACGAAAGAAGAGAGTGATGCTTCTAAACAACCTGATACAACTATCAAGCAATATAAAATCATCTGAAGTCTTTGCCAAAAACTTTATACAAACTCTTATGTTACCTCCTTACATTTCCACTTATTTTATGATAGGAATTATATGGGCAGAGTTTTTACAATCGCGTCCTCCCGCTACGAAGAAATCAAAATAAACAAAACATAGTCACAGAATAGGAAATAGGCAGAAGGGTAACTCTCGTCGGTTCCTTTGATGTTTTTGAAGCCTGAGTCAACAATAGAATTCCTTAAATCCCCTTTAACCTCGATTTCATTAGACGAACTTAGCCATGACAAAATTATCATTCATTAATCAGATATAAACGAATTATGATTTATAATTGAATTTGTTCACTATCATGGGTCGTTGTTTTGTCTCAAATAAAGTTGTCTACTTTCATTCTTTTTTAAAATTTCCCCGACATTCTAAGCCTCGTATAAGTTAACGCAGGCGCAAGTTTTTTCAGGCTTCACCTGATAGGCAGCCTGAATTAGGCAGGAGTTCCCCTTCTGCCTAATTCCTATTCTGTGACATAGTTCCTTCAATGGAAACGACCTTATTTGAAACTTTTTTGATTATATTAAGAAAATAACCAGGATTTTAGAGGATAGGGCCAAGAGAAAGGAAGTATTTAAATCTTTATAAATAAATAAATATTTCAAATTAGCACGAGGGGATGAAATTGCCCAATCTTCTAACATGTAAAGTGAAAACATTGGATTATAACAATGATATGGTCAGCGAAAACATTGAATCAGCTTTTATAATTCAAGGAGCACAAAGACTACTGTATCAAAGATATGGTCTCCCCTATGGAGCTTTTCGGCAAAACCAATTTCAGCATTTATGGAATTGTTCCTTTTTTATTTCCAACTCCCAGCCTTCCTTATTAGTCCCCATATAATAAGACTTTATCCCAACCACTCAATGTGAGAGATTCTGTCCCTATATAAAAAGAAACCATCTAATTTTTTTGTAAAGGCAAAATTGCTTCAAAAGGTCCATTTTCCAGTGAACTTGAATCACTCATACTCAAAATGATTTTTCATCCTTCTACGGCAATCATGGTGCTGTCTCCAGTGGTAAATCTGTCGAGACGTTTTGTTAAGATTAAGGACGTATTGTTGTCGATAAACAATTGAGCAAAAATTTCTAATTTTTCATATGCATAGCAATAAATGTATTTTTCGGCTCATGTATTGGATTTTATCTAGCTGCAGAGGCAATGTTTTCAGCTTTCAATTAATTAATAAATAAATTTTTCAATAACTCATGAAAATTGATACAATGACAGGTCGAATAGCAAAAGAGGCTATCTTACTTGTTGGCTCAGAGTCAGAGCACAGTGTGGTTGCGCAGTGAGGTTAAATAACCGATTTATTCAGTAGAGCTTGAGTAGGGCTAGCTTTTTTTCGAATTTTAATCCATTCATATGATTCAGGGTATACACTTTTTATAAGAAAACAGTCTATAAGAATATTAAGGCTTTAAATCTGAAAGCTGAAATTTAAGAATAGTTTAAGAATAATGCAACGCTCAAGCTTCATCAAGAATCAAGTTTTTGGTTTACTTGAGTTTTGTGCAAAGCAAGCAAAATGCAAGTTTTAATAATTAAAAAATGTTGTGGCTCTGCAAAAATTAGATATTCTAAAAAAAGTTGGGATGTGAAAAATGCTTGGATACAAACACGTTGATGTGTCAATAGATGTTTAAAAATGTTTGGATTGATACAACGATAGCTTGCTGCGAAATATAGTGAGGACCATTAGAAAAAGTTACTTCTTATCCCCCTTTTCAAGTAGATGGCTTTTGGTGTCTATTGATGTTTTGCGAGGCCCTATAAGAGGGGACGACATTATTTCATTATTTCATGATGATATCTTACAATTAATTCAAATTTCAAATTACCAAAGTAAAGTATTTCGAAATTGTCAAATGTTCCATTCTACCCCCAAAGTAGAAAGTTTTTAGGAGGTGTCAGGACACATGGGACCGACTCACATACAAAATGGACTGAGTCTTCAAAACCAAACTTTGCAGATAAAATATTGAAAATGTGTAAAGAATATGTTCAGGAATAGCCAAAGGGCCCCGTACTTAGGTAAAAATAGGGAATTGATTCTCTTTGGAACTGTGGTGATCCTTTGGTACTTTTGAGGGGAATCTAAGGACACTGGATGAGAAATCCATCTTTGTTTTGCCCAACTTGTTTTTGGGGAACAACTAAAGAAACTCGGAAAACATACACGTATAAAAACTGATAGTCTAAAGTCTTTTGCGTGGAGGGTACAACCTGAAAGGGCCAGTCTTCTTCTATTTTGTTTAAAATAAGAATAACCTCGCGGAAAACATGTCTAGACTCAGATAAAAAAAATTGAAAAATGAACAATATCTGTTTGGAGATTTGAAAATTTAGAAGACAGATTTTATCAGCAAATCAATCCTGCAACTTAAATGGTCTACAATACTGTTGTTTAGTTGTATTAGAAAGAATTCATAGTATAAAGCTGTGGAACAATTAAGGTAGATAAACACACTTTTATGATCTTATCTGGTATTTTTGTCTATTTTGATGAGATAATATAAGGCAAAACAATTTGCGGTAGATTCTATGCTATTGGCTTTTTTACTAATCATGAAGTATGAAAAGCCGCCTCTTCTTTTAAGCGCCTCCTGTGAGAAAATGCCCCAAAAAGTTTGAAAAATTTAAAAGAGCAACCCAGGCGTAATATGGTATCCTAAAAGCTCTACATATCAAAAGTAACTTGAGTCAATGCTGTTATCAAATAGATAATTCTAACACAACATTCAAAGATTTATTCAGTTATTTTGTTATTTCATATTTCATACTGGGAACCAAAGTTATTTCAAAACCACAAAATCTAAATAGTCATATTTTCTCCCCGAAAACTTTAATTACTTCATATTTCAATAACCTTATATAGGGCCTCTTTTGCTATCGCGGCCGCGTCTTCGCGCTTAATTTCATAGCGGATTGCGGCATTTAGTTGATTTTTGCACTGTTCTGCGGCTTTTGGTCCTCCTATAATAGGCCCCCGAAAAACGTTTCCCCTTTTCAACGTCCAGCTTCCTCCCCGAGGCTACGCCGCAAGATCTACTTTATGGTATGCCTGCCGTATCCGCCCTTACAAGTAATCTTACATTTTCGGCCCTTCGTCTTGCGGATAAAAATATCTTGTGGACTAAGGTTACTTCTGCAGGGGTTTCCCTCCCGTTGCCTTTAGATAGTTGCTGCTCGGTGTCCCTAATAAGTCAAAAACATGCTGCGCACGTAGCCCGTCAGCACCCCAATCTCAACTTCACTAAACTTGAGCAGCACGTCCACGTTTCGGTAGCTGGGCCTACCTCCAATCTACATGCTGTAGGTATAATGGAAGTCCCTATTGCATGGGAAAATGGTCGCTCAGTTATATCTACAATGCTTGTTGTTCCTAATTTGACGTGGCCTATTTTGTTCGGGCAGAATCACTTACGCAAGACAGATGCTCGAATTTACAGCAAAGATCTCAAGGTGTTCTTTGCTGATTCTGCCATGAACTTCGAAATTTTATGTTATGATTCCAATCAGTTATCGGTATTTCCTAATATGCAATGTCAAGGTGGTATAACCCCTGCTTCTAGCGCAAATATCACATGCTTAGAAACGCCACTACCTAAATCTTCCGGGGGTACCCAACAGATTTTTACATATTTTGACAGTCTGCTTAGTCGTAGCTATTTCATTTATGTGTTCTCCTTTTTCCTACGGATCCCAATGCCTAGAAAATCATCTATTTTCCCCAGGCTTGCAAACCCAAAGAGGTCCAGTTGGACGTCCCATCCCTCTGAGTTTGGTTGCAGGTAGTGCTCCCCACACTCGGCATAAATTGGTTAATGACGTCATATCTGCGCTTATGCACGTCTCTACTGCTAACGTTTATGTTCACAGCGACGCTGACTCGATTAATCAACTAGGTACACATGACGATACATTGTCATTCACCCACGCCATTAGTCATGCCAGTCAAACCATTGTGGACAATTTTTGTATTCATTTGCATGCAACACTGCAGGCTGGAGAAAAAGGGCTTTCGAAAGATAATTCTCAGCTTCTACGAATTCATACGTAACTGCAATTTTATTTCGATCTTCTGTAGGTATCTTCAACATTGGCTAACTTTCGGCATAAGGAATTATTTAACATGTTTTGAGAAGTTCAGAATTTCATATGAATCTCTCTGATTATTACAATTGGCCAGTTTCAAGAGAACTTTATTAAAAACAACCCTTGTCCCTTCTGTCAAAGGGCAACAGGGGTGGTTGTACCCCCACACCCCCTTCTCTGGCGTCCCTGGAAATAGAAAAAGGATGTTCGAAGGAAAATTTATGAATACGAAGCAACTATAAACACACATGGTTATATCATTTGCCCATATGGTGGGCGTGTCCCACAAGCAAGGAGGGTGTGGTTACGATCCCAAAAGATTTGAGCTATAGTCACAAAAAATCCTGGATCCGCCCCAGGATAGAAAGCGAATAGATAGATAAGATAAGATAGTGAAGAAGATAAGATGAAGTGATAATAGCTGGACTAGAAAAGATACGAAATTGTTTGTCAAGTCCATAAATAATTCAAGTACCAAGTTTGAAATAATACATTTTCAAGGATATAATCTAAATTTATCCATTACATTAAACTTTCGCTTCAGGCAACCCTTTTTTCCTAAATTTTTGACTTGGCCATTGCCCCTCCATTTATTTCAAGCGCCTGTTTTTCCACGAGGCTAGATTAAATTAGAACACGCTGGCAAATGTAGAGCAAAGACATTTAAAGGTTAATGTCCTAAATATGTAAGATAACCCAAATCGTTACATGAACTTCTTGTGGACAGTGGCTTCCCACAAGGTAGTGTACAAAGACCCCTCTTTATCTTATATTACATAAATTATATTATTGACATTCTCCGAAAACACTCCAATTCCGCTTGTTTGCTGAATATGCACCAAGTTGTTTACCAAAAAAGCTCAGAGAATGTTGAAAAAACACTAAGCCGATAATCAATTGAATTTTCTGACTGGTCATTGGTCAACAATTTTCTGAACGCATCAAAATCAAGCTTTTTCTTTATAGGCTCAACAACTTCCGGCAAAATCAGCAGGATTAAAATATAGATTATTATGCTAAATTTCTTGGAATAACTTTAGATAGTAATAGATTGAGTTGAAAACTTCAAATGATAAAACAAGTAAATATAAAAAAATCTAAAGGAATCGGAATTCATCACAAAGAAAGACACCTCGTTCTTAAACCCTCCCTAGTATCCCACGCAGTATTTGTTGTAGTTTTGTAATATGAGCAGATGAACACAGTTGAGTAGCACGTAGAGTCGTAAAGATTAAAGATAGTTGATTATGACCAATTCGTTATAATAAAATATATTTGATTTAATTAATGTTTGTTGCCTTTCTTTTCTCGGCACGTTGCGGTGTTTTCCTGATTTTTAACATAATATCGTTTGATTCAAGACACCAAATATGGTCTTGTCAAGGCACGATGTCAATCGATACCCTGAATTACACTGCGATAATTTGGAGCTTACTGGAAAAACCTGACACTATGATCCAATAACCCCTATGACCCTTAGGGCCATTAACTTCGAAGAAGCAATAAAGTTTTGTACAACATGGATTTGCCGCTCCCCCAGAGCCATGCCTTTTAACGCTATGATGTTGACAGCCTCTCAAAAACTTAAGACTTTGGCTCAATTTTATTTAAAAATAATCTGTCTCGTGTCCTTTTAAAAATAACGCTAAAAATTCACTAAAAATCAAACAGATGTCTATGATTTCAGGCATATATATCATAAAAAACAACAAATTCGAAACTTTTTATTTCCATCTTAGAAAACGTTGAAAAACGTCGTGTCCATCATAGATTACTCTATTCAAACACAATCTTACCATAAGGATTAAAATCAGGCAACATCACTATACATTTTATCTCTTTACCTTAAAAAACAAAATCACAATTGTAACAATGAATTATGCATCAACAATGATAGAATTAATAAATGTATCTCTGATGCATCCATTAAATGGAACAGCTAAAAACCCGAGAAGAACACAATATTGCAAAAAATTGGAAACTATATTGCAATTTTACCTATTTTTCTTGCTGTCAAGGTCAAAAAGCATACTTAAAAACGTAACTTACTTATTTTTGTATGGTTGTTAAGAGCATTGGTTTAGTTTATGCGTTTATTTGTTAGGGGTTGGGAATTCAAATCCATTTCCCATTCTAAGGATGACGGTCTATGGCCACAATTAGCTGATCTCGTGTGGCTGTGCTTAAACTAACTGTTATTGTGATACCAGAATACAATCCAAATAAATTTCCTCTTTTTCATTAATTCAAGCTTTTTATTTTATTCTCTATCATCTTTATAATTGATTCAGATAAATACCCCATGTAATTCAAAGCTTTCAAAAATAAATTTGCCCTAGAAAAAGTGTACAGAAGAGCATTTGAACCCAACTGGAACAAATGGAGGGAAATTCCGTTTGCTCCACAGGTTCTTGAGGTAAGTGAACATATTTATTGGTTGAGTTCTTCAATTAATTAGCATACTATACAGAGTGACTTTATGACATATATTATTAAAAACTTTAGTTCGACGAAACGTGATATATTCTAGATGTCTATGACCTTAACTCATACAGGATATTTTTACAAAGCCACTTAGAGTGACTATCAAAATAGTTCATTTTAACACTAAATCACCGATAGGTTTTTCTAAACCATTGACAAAGATTCTTGATGTGAACAAGAAACTAAATTGGCAAATAGCATTTTCCCTTTGACAAAAATTATAAGATCCTTAATTTCTATAAATTTTCCTACTCCAAACACATTATTTGTCAATCAGATTACTGAAGTGGGCAACGACCTGCCCCCACATGCTAATAAGGCTATACCAGTTCTAATAAGGTTATATTATTCTGCTTATTTTATGATTGATTTTCCATCGTATCTCTTTGGATCATCCATATCTAAAACCTTATTTGCTGACTCAACTGGCAATGCTCTTTTGCCGAACTTTCAAAACGAGTGTAACTTCCCTTTGTACTTTTCAACAACGGTGATGTCTTAACCTTGTTCCACGTGTTAGTTTTAGTGAGCGCCTCTACCCTTTTCTTGCTTATTACCCCCGTGGTCGCTGTCATTTTTAATATTACTTCTTCAGTAGCTGCTTTATACTGCTGCCATCAATGCCATCTGCCTTGGTTTGCTATACATTTTTTGCAGCTGCCTTTGGTTGCTTCGGAGGTAGGCCATAACTATAAGCATGACCTTCTTCCCCCCACGTGGATCCACTCTCAATATCTACATCTACCTCTTCGAATTGATCGTCAAAATTTTCTATTGTATCCCCTTCGAGTGCCATCACACGACTGGCATACTGATCTTTAAAGTAATCTATATATGCCAGTTCATTTCGTAGCATTCGTTTACAAAAAATTTTCAAGTCTCCAGTCAAATTTTGTCGCATTTCGTAACCCTTTACAAAAACTGACGTGTACGCTTCTGTTACGGCCTCCTTTTCGACACAGGCATTGAAGTAGTATTTTTTGCGTTCCTTTAGCTCTTGCAAATCATCATAAAAATCAGAGCCCTCTTTTTCTATCTCTTTCCAAAATTTATCTACAAAATAGTTATAAAGCGCTACGTCGGCAGTGTTCCATTTTTTAATCAAGTTCTCTTCCTCCGCCGTCAGTACACGACGTTTATTTTTGTTCAGCCTTGCATTCGTTTTGAAGAAAACAACGTCATCTATGCTCCAGCAAAGCCTCCTTTTCAACAGAACCATTGATTCGTCAAAATGTTCCATGATCAAAACGATATCAAAGTCTTTTTCAATGGTTTTCAACGCTCTTCGAATCATCGTTTTGTTGTCATAGTATTTGTAATCTAGGCCCAGATCAAAGAACAGTGGATTCTTTATCAAGTGTATTGAGAGGAACTGCCGCGCGTTTTTCTGTATGTTCTGTATTGATGGAGGATGTTTAAGGAAAAAATTTAAAGGGTCTTTCATTTTATAGATGTTGAGAGCATAAGAGAAGTTCATATAACTGAACATAGACTCCCATTGCTTAACAGGTTCTCGTAGAATTGTAAAATATGAAGTTCTTTTACGTGGGAACAAAACATTCATGGGCTTTCGACTGTAGCGAGCGTGGTTGGCAAGGATGTTTGGAATGACTCCGTGGTTGTCCTTTGCATAGCTTAGTCGGAATTTCTTTGGCCAGTTGAAAGAAGAAGACTGTTTATCATTTGGAAGCAACATTGTCAAATTATTGCAATCGGCGTAACGATTTAAGATGTTTGTTATCGTACTACTTCCAGTTTTGTGCGTCTTCAAAAATACGACATAATTCTGGGGCTCGCATCGAGACGAGACGACTCTTGTTGCAACGTGGCTGGAAAAACAAAATAACATATACATACTTGTATTCTATATCACTATATGTAAATCAATAGGCCCCTAAGATAGGGTTAAACATTTTTTTAACTGCTTGTTGAAAGTGTTTATATAAAAAATCTCTTACAAAGTTGCTTGTTGCCAATTTCACAACGCAACAGCAAACAGTTGAAAAGTCTGGAAATGTCCTCTTTAAAAGCCATACTTGCAGTAAAAATTGTTACTTATTCCCCACCCTCGAATACGCCATCCCCGAACATGTCATCATAAGCTTTCACAAAGGCTGAATCCAGATAAATACATCGTTTCGGTGTCAGTCGAAGACAATAAACAGGTCGATATCTTTTGACTTAAATATCTTTTTGTTGCTTGATATATACTTTGCTACTAAGATTTAAATGAATTTATAGTTCTCCATTGGTGTAATTCAAGGTTTTAGGGTGCCCCATAAATTTTACCGATTACCACAAACTGACACCGAGACGATTTGACACTGATTTACACGAGACGAATTTTTCGCGCGAAGTGAATTTTTCGCCACGAATTTTTTCGCCTGCGAATTGGCTGCGAATTCGAAGTTTAATTTCCACTGTCAGGATTTCTTGTGCGAATTCACAGCGAATAATGCGAAAGAAAATGGCGTCTGTTCGAAGATTGTTGTTATTAAAAAAGCTTATAATCTTAAAGCTAATTCTGTTGAAAAAGCGAGCAAAAAAGCAAAGAAAGCGGTACTGGGTTCGAAAAATTTATTCAGAACGTCTGCAGAAGGGAGAGTTTCATCTTTTGGTATGGGATTTACGCTTACATGACCAGGAATACTTCTTCAAATACTTTCGAATGTCACCAACTACATATGAGGAGTTTTTGTCGTTTAATAGAAGCATCCCCTCCTCCTCCTCGCCCTCCTCCCCTTCCTCTGGGATCTCGTCCCGCAATAATTCTTACAGGAATGAGCCAGATTCTGCACTTTATTCTGCGGATCAATGGGATATGAGAGTCAATAGAAAAACTTTGAACCATGGTTTGCTGTATTTAAATGTTTTTTAAAGAGCATTTTGTAACTTAAACCATCAGTTCAGACTTTACAACACCCATAGGCCACCACATGACTACACTCTTTTTTATAAGAACAATTTTATAAGAACACGAGCATCAAAACTGGTCAAAAGTTAAGAAGAAACTAAGAACAAGTTGAAGCTGAGCTTCTGCAAAATGCAATTGTGAACAACGTTTTTTCTCAAAATCGAGGATTTTCAGCAATGTGTGGGTGCTTTTTCGGTGAAAATTCAAATTTGTCAGCAAATTGAGGCTGTCTCACTTACTTTGTTGGCAAATGAGGCCTGAACACCTCCCTAGAGCGAAAAGCTAGCAATCGCACTACGCATATCCTACAGATTTAAGAAAAAAATTTAAAACAATTCAGTCTCAGTGTTAAGATGTGAAGGAGATAGAACAACGCATGGGTTGAACAGAACAGAACGATAACTTTATATTAACTTCAAACGGCCTACACACATAACTGTAATACTGTAAACTATAATTTGAAACTCTATATAAATATGGGTCACATGAAGTAATGCTCCTGCCCATAGTAAACTAGGTTACTACACTCAGATTTTCGAAAAAATTAAGAACAGTCAGCCTGAACTTAAATTTACTGGTTCTTATAAAAAAAGTGTACATGTTGGGAATTTCCGTCGCACACAATAACTAGCTCCAGCAGCAATTGAAAAGGAAGCATCGGGAAGCATACGATGATTGGCCGATATTTCAAATTCATTTGTTCTTGGTGTTTGAATGGATTTATCGATGCTTAACACATTAGTGGGTGACAACTTTTATAGAACACAAAGTCAAAACAGCAACGTCAATAGGCCGTAATCCTGAAAGCTTTTGCCCATGGCCATTAATTTTGACCCGCGCGATTTAACCTGCGTTTTACACCTGCCGCTCGTTTTGCTGCAATTGAAAACATAGGTATCCTGTCGCTGTGTACGAAGAATGCCGGTACTTATTTGATGCTTTTTAGGTAGTTTCATAGCATCCGCTACACCCATGGGTAGTTATACTTTATACTTGAGTTGCTTTTTGGAATGAAAACCGTTATAAAGCTTTCAATATTAACTGATGCGATGATTTTCGAACCTTTCACCTACAGCATCTGAGGGCAGAAACGCTGAGCCGCGAAATTTAGTTGTTTGTGGCGACAAAGATAGTTATTCTTTGCTTACTTGCTTTTTGGATTTGAAATTGCTTTAACTGGAAATTGTGGTGTTATTACGTTGCAAAGTATCAGTTTAGGTGACCCGATTTGTAAGATCTTTACAGTCGCGAAGTGCACAGCTCTAGGCACGTTGGAGCGCTAGAGTACGTGCTGAGGTATCTTCATGGTAGGAGCACAGGCCTCTGATATGCGAAGAACAACAATAGCAAAATTGACAATAGCAATACACTTTTAGCAATCGAAACTTTTATTGCCACTATATCCGTTTCTTAAAACACGTCATGCCACAAAGGATTGATTGTTTTCGCGAAAAGCCGTGCTAACTTCCCTTCTGGCAATAATACAATGCTTCTTTGCATCGTTGACTTCGTAATGACGTTGAGTCAACATCATTTCGTGGCCGCAAGCAATAGAAATCGGTACCGTTATTACAGGAAAACGAGCATGCCTTGCATAGCAAAAAAATTACGGAAAAGGGTCTCTATATATGTATATATATATGTATTCAAAAGCTCTAGACTGTAATGTTTTTTAAAAATTTAAATAGATGATCAGTAAAAAAACAACTTGATTAACGTTTCGCAATATGCTTCTTCAGAATCAATATATATATATTTATATATATAAAGATTCTATATAAATATATATATATAGATATAAATATATATATATAAAAAAAATATACATATAAAGATTCTGAAGAAGCATATTGCGAAACGTTAATCAAGTTGTTTTTTTACTGATCATCTATTTAAATTTTTAAAAAACATTACAGTCTAGAGCTTTTGAATACATATATATATATATAGACTAAAATAAACAGACTATTGTGACACAACTCTGAGTTTCATGTGTAAACAATCATCAGGTGTATTACACCTGATGATTGTTTACACATGAAACTCAGAGTTGTGTCACAATAGTCTGTTTATTTAAGTCTATCTAATCGCTCCGGTAAGTTGAGCACTCTAGACAGCAATATGATAATTAATAAATATATATATATATATATATATATATATTATATATATATATATATATATATATATATATATATATATATATATATATATATATAGATGTCAAGTGTGTAAAGTCATGTCTAACAGCGATAATTTTAAGTCTAGCACTACAGGTAAAGAATATAAGATCAACTATTCGTTTAACTGTGACTCGTCCAATGTTGTGTACTTAATCGAGTGCAATGTCTGTGGAGTCCAGTATGTAGGTAGCACATTCACGCCTTTTAGGCTTAGGTTTAATAATTACAAGGCGTGTAGTCGTAAGTTTAATTTAGGGTCTTCAGTGCCCCAGATGGAAATTTTCAGACATTTTTCTAAGGAAGGACATCGGGGGTTCCTGAATGACATAAGTGTTGAGGTCATAGATAGGTTAACAGGTAATGATAGGAGGAGAGAAAGTTTTTGGCAATATCGCTTGAATACTTTCTCTCCGATGGGTCCTAATACTAGGCAGGTAGATACATAGGACATTTATATATTCTTCTACAGTTTTAAATTTTTAAAAGTTTTTTTTATATCTTTAATTTTTAATGTCCGCTCTTTTGTTTATAGCTTATCTTCTCATTATTTTGTTTTTTTGCTTTTATGGCTTTCATCTATCTCTTGTGAGACAGCCAACACCAGCATCTCCATCACATTCTTTCTTCTACCTTTCTTTTCACTTCTCTCCCAGTTCCCCATAACAGTTTGCGTTCTAACACATTTGACAATATGTATTGTATTAGGCAGGTGCCCCTTAGGTTTCTATTGTATTGTAGTGTTCTATTGTAATTTAGGTTGATAAGTAGGCTCCTCTGATTTTGTAAAGTTATTACTGATGAAGCGAAAGCGAAACGTCTTACGAAAGTGTTTTTTTTATTCTATATATATATATATATATATAGGTATATGTGTGCGTTCGCCGCGACCCACTACATAGTGTACTCAACAATTCTTCGTACACAAAAAGGATAGTAATTGTCAAATTGCTTTTTCAAGTTCAAAAGAAATTTCTCGCGCTTTCTCGATTACCTGCCGGATGGGACGGGCTGAGGGGGGCTTAGCTCCCCCAATAATTCCAAGTAGGTATTTGAACAA
The DNA here is from genome assembly GCF_057945365.1 of Rhopilema esculentum. Classification (NCBI taxonomy): domain Eukaryota; kingdom Metazoa; phylum Cnidaria; class Scyphozoa; order Rhizostomeae; family Rhizostomatidae; genus Rhopilema; species Rhopilema esculentum. The sequence goes on along the minus strand of NC_142834.1, from coordinate 11,321,680 downwards.
TAAAATTAATCATCCTGCTCTTGGAATTTTGAGCCAGCCCAAAACATTTTATCCCGGTCATGTTAATCCTGTAGTAGGCTCCGCGAACCGTGGAGGGCTTACCTTGTCATCCTTTCTTTTGGGGCAGCCGGAAATACCAGTGCGGAATCCATGTTGCATACGCAGGATATATCCGGTGTAGACTAACGACTTCCCATTGTATTTCTATTGGCGTATATCACGCGCGAGCTTTACATAGATTCCACCCTGGTGGAAATTATCCACGACTAGGGAATCAAATCTATATTTAGAAAGTAGGTTCAAGGGCCCACAAGGACAGGACCAAGTGTCGTTCAAACGGAAACAAAACATAAACAAACAGGTTACCGTGTAGCCCTTGTCGAGGGGCAAATCACTAATGAAAATGGTGTACGAGATTAAATATCACCAGTGATTAATTTGTGATTAATTCGATTTTTTAGTGATTAAAGTGATTAATTTGTGATTAATTCGTGACTTTTTAAGAATTAATCACATATTTGAAAGTGCTTTCAAATAGGTTTTTTGTGCAATCAAACCCGTTTGAAGAGGCGACATAGGGCAAGATACATGAATAAAACGAAAATACATAATGGTAAGGCCAGTCATAGGTCAAATTAAACTACAGTATTTGGTGAATCAAATGACAACCTATCGTGGCAGTTCGGCAGAGTTTTTTGTTACGTAGATCAGCAATCAACGGGGAATGAGTATAAAACAGGGACGTTGGGCCCCTAGAAAAGGGCCGGGAGAAAATGATCATAAGAAGGCCTGCTCATTTGTATGACATCTCCAATCACAAACCACAGGTCGTCAAAAATGGTACGTACCAGGAAACCATGCACCTACGAAAAATTGCTAGCTTTTATCACCTTTAAAGGTTCATTTGCTTCATTTGTTGGGGTGTATCCTCTTTTCTCTAACCATTGTCTCTTTAAGACTGCAAAAAATGTGGAACAAATCCAATGCTGCAGTGCACATAGTGCACATTCGATACAAACACAAACAACGTGACAGAGCACTTTTAGGACTGCGAGCGAGGCGAGCAGAAAATCTTTCCGGCCACGCCATTTAAATTAGCTTGAAATACATCTCAGAATATCTTTTACAATTATTTATAACGTTTTACAACTTTTTAGGCATACTTTGTTGCGTTTCCTTAAAATTCAGTTCTTATATTGGAATTCCTGGCTTTAAGAGATCCCCTAAACCTCGAGGCCTTGGGGCAGTTTGCTCTTCCTTGTCCCCCTCTTGGCGGCCCTGTTCATATTCCACGCATCTCTTTCACAGAGGTCTGTTTGTCCTGGGTTTTACAAACTCACTTGAAAGGGGCCCACCGGGTGTCCCGCATACCCCCAACACCCAAGCTTGGAAGTACTTAAAAATCGGCAACAAAATTTTATTTCATCTTTTAGTTGTTTCAGCGACCCCGGCGTGAGAACGGGGCCTTCATTTATGCTCATGTTCTCGAGTGTGTTGGCAAATTTTTGAACATGTACATTAAAGTGTTCAAAACCTTGAAAGGGACATTTAATTTTTTCAATAACATAGGCGAATAAACGTGACTAAAGATTCAAATATTTGCGCTTAATGTGACTGGTGGTTTTTTGTGATTAATATGATATTAATGCGATTAATGTGATTTTTTGTGATTAATGTGATTAATTTGTGATTAAAGTGTGATTATTTTTGAGAGCGTACGTGATTTTAAGCAGTGATTTGCCCCTCGGCCCTTGTGACAAGCCCGCAAATCGATCGCTTTGTTTTAATCGCCAGTGAAGTTTTGTTTGAAGTTTTGAAGCATGGCCAGCAACGAGCTTTAATTGACAATATAACTATAAAGATTTTCTACGTATTTTGTACACGTGGTTAATCGTTTTAATTGCCTTCGCAAAAGTAATTACACCTTGCTTTAAAATCTTCTCTTTCCAATCCAAAAATTTCCATTATCCGTTTGCAAAATTGCTGGTGCTCGCTGACAATAATACGATCTTAGATATTAGAGTGTATTGTTATTAAAGTTTTTATTCTCACGACATATTATGAGACAAAAAAAATAGATGTTTTCATTTCGAACACAGGGCTTCAGATGTGGTTTGGTTAAGATTAAGAAAGGCTGCTAGCTATTTGACAAAAACCCCTTGCAACAAGCTCGATTGTTAAGAAAAACTTAAAGAAAAAAAGGTTTTCTTTTTTGTCTGGAAGCAGAATGCAGTCTTGTCTGTTGGTGAACCACGTTGCTAAAACAAGGAACAAGCGGAACAACCCAGTAACAACCCAGTAACAAGCGGAACAGCCCAGGAACAAGCAGAACAACCCAGTAACAAGCAGAAATATGAATTAATTGTTTAGTAAATAAAACATGGGGGCGTTTATAATCCAACTCTCTGTAGTTCGTGTGGGCTAGAACTATCAAGAAAAGAGGCCGTCAATCATATCTTCGTCTGTTTCGGAGGCTTTGTGATTTTGCCAACGGACAGAGAGAATCTATGGACCCCGGATCGGGAGAAAAATAAATAGTAAAGCATGCCTAAAGGGGTATTATTATTATTATTATTATTATTATTATTATTATTATTATTATTATTGTGGCGTTCACACGCACATTGTACACGATCTCGTTTCTTCGATTTTTCAAACAGCCTGGATGTCTACAACGCTTATTTAAAGATACGAATTAGTATATTGTATTCAACCGAGCCAGAATCGTTATGCTGCGACCTCGCTTACTATGGCTTCTAATAATTTCGGTGGTTTGTTCGTACTGCGGAAAGGATTTTCAGGTGCTAGGCCGCCACACATGGCGCTGCAGAAAAAGATTGCCCGAGAGTGCTGGACCAAACAACACGATTAATATCACATCAGAGTCTGACAAAAATGCCCTCCAGACGTCGGGTATAGTTAAATGTGTCTGTGGGAAAGAATGTTCGGGTGCTAAAGGACTGAAAATGCACCAAAGACGATGCAGAGTAATTGAAGGCCTAGAGGATCAACCGTTGGATTTTGAAAATTCAAATATTGGCGCCAACCAATCACTGATCAGCCATACGGAAGTGACAACGGATACACTTTGTGATTATGAAATCAAACCTGGTGTACGTCTGCCTAAGACTGATGATCAATGGAATACTGCTAACAATTATTTTAAATCTATCTTTATTAACACTAAAATTGAGAAAGTCTCTCTTGATTCCACGATTAAATTCATGAACGATTCAATTTACAATTATTTTAAACATTCATACGGAACCGTCAACGGAACTCGTGATAATGATCTACTTAACAAATATAAGGACTGCTCCAAACAATCACTCAAGAAAGAATTAAAACGTCTGAAATTGTCAAGTGTTCCACCTACTGAAATTAAATTTGTATCCCGCCTTCTTCGATCAAAACTCAGCCAGGATCGTAACATATGCAGCTCTGCAACAACATCCCAAGATTACGATAAGCTCATCTCGAAGAACCTCTGGAGTTTCGTAAAAAATGTTATCGAAAAACAATCTGCCGTTCTGCCATCATTCTCTGTTAACCGTTGTACACAATTTTTCGTTAAAATGTTTTCAGCAGTCTTCCCAGACCGGCAATTTGTCATACCGCCATGGATTCCTTCTCTTTCTCAACCTTCAGTTCCATTTGATACACAACCCCCGTCTTATGAAAAAGTGACAAAAGTTATTCGCAAAATGAAGTCAGCAGGATCTCCATGCCCTTTGGACAAGATTTCTATTATTTGTTTCAAGAGATGCCCTTACCTCCGGTCATTTCTGACTGAAATAATACGTGTTGTGTGGACCACGGGCCACGTTCCTAGCGAATGGAAAAAAGCTTGTACAGTTTTAGTCTATAAAAAAGGCAGCATTGATGATCCGGCAAACTTTCGACCTATTACCCTTGAGTCTGTACCGCTAAAAATATTTACCTCTTGCCTGCGTGATGCTCTGTTTTCCTTTCTCAAACAAAATAATTTCATTGAACACGAGATCCAGAAAGGGTTCACTCCTAACATCTCTGGAGTGCTGGAACATACTTCACTGATGGCCCATATTATCAATAAAGCACGCATAAAGCAACGCTCTGTGGTTGTCACTCTTTTGGATTTAAAGAACGCATTTGGAGAGGTCCATCATAACTTAATCATTAAAGCTATGGACTATCATCACATCCCTGCTCACTTTCAAGATCTCGTGTCTAATCTTTATACTGATTTCCACACTTCAATTATAACAGATAATTTCAGGTCTCCGGCCATTCCAGTCAAAAGAGGAGTACTGCAAGGGGACTGCCTCAGCCCTCTCATTTTCAATTTATGTTTCAACACCTTTATTCAGCTGGTAAAACAAGACAAATATAAACAACTTGGATTTTCTCCTCATGACGGCAATGATCGCTTGTTTAACCCGGTTCACTGGTTTCAATTCGCTGATGATGCTGCAGTTGTCACAAGTGATGAACGCGAAAATCAATTATTGCTAAACTGTTTTACAAGATGGTGCCAATGGGCAAATATGATCATCCGCGTAGACAAGTGCATCACCTTTGGAATTAAAAAGTTTGCAACTAAATCTGCACAGTTTCAGCCTAAACTCTTCATTAACAACGATCCTGTCCCTTTTGTGAAACATGGCGAATCTTTCAAATACCTGGGTCGTTTCTTCAATTATGATATGAAGAACCAGGAACACAAGGATCACTTGACCTCTTCTCTCCGTGAGATGCTCAAAGTTATCAATTCCTTGAAAATTCACCCGCGGAACAAAATTCTACTGTTTAATCAATACATCCTTTCAAAGCTCTCTTGGGATCTCACAGTTGCTAATCTCTCCAAAACGTGGGTTTGCGAAAACTTAGATCAGCTTGTCACAAAATTCGTTCGACAGTGGCTCGAGCTTCCAATATCTTCGACATTGAGTGGCATAGTTCTTTCTCGTAAACACTTTGGTCTTGAGCTTCTGCTTCCTTCCGTAAAGTTTCAACAGTGCCAGACTGTTCTTCGAAACTCACTCAAATCTTCGCCCAACGAAAACATCAAATCCCTATGGATGAACACCAATTATGGACCTAATATACAGTTCGACGCATACAAGAACACTAAGGCGGTACTGAAATGTGTAAGGGATGAACACACTGAAAAGCTCAAAACTCAGTTAACATCTCAAGGCTTCATCATTTCATTCCTGCTTGAGCATTCATATACAAAGTTAACCTCACTCTGGTCTGCAGCTCAAAGTAAACTTCCAAAAAACATCTTCAACTTTACGATAAGGTATCTCAACAACACACTAGCCACAAGGAACAACCTCTGCTTATGGAAAATTAGCTCTTCTCCAGATTGCTCATTCTGCCTTCAGCCTGAATCACTTCTTCATGTCGTAGCTGGATGTAACAAATACCTTGAGCAAGGGCGTTTTACTTGGAGGCACGACTCTGCCCTGCACTTCATTGCATCATCATTTCAATGTATCCGAGATGTATTCATTTTTGCTGACATTCCCGCTTATTTATCACCATGTATCATAACTGGCGATTCGTTCCGTCCCGACATGCTAATCAAAACTGCTTCTAACTGTCTGTATGTCATCGAATTAACTGTTGGGTTCGAGACTAACCTGGACAATAACGCTTCGCGTAAAGCTGAGAAGTACCGTTCCCTTCTAAAGGAACTACGCCCTAAGTTCAAAAAAGTAAACTTTGTTAATCTATCTATCAGCTGTCTCGGTATCTTTGGTAACTCCTGTGATTCTTTCATCGATATGTGTGATGAACTAAAACTTGACTACCAACACCGTAATTTTATAATTAAAAAACTGTCAGCAATAATTATACGCACATCCTATTATATATTCTGTATGCGCAATAAGACTTGGACAAACCCTGAACTGCTCTCCTTCTAAAGATTCTTTGCACTCATATGATTTATTTAAATATTATAACTTTTGTAAAATTAGTAAACTTGTCACCAGGCTAGCCGATAGTAACTACCTGTAAAGTGAGGTTACTGTTGTAAGTAGAAGAATATAAAATAAAAAAATGTTTTCATTATTATTATTATTATTATTATTATTATTATTTTTTAAACATCTCATTTTCATTGAATACATTTTAAATTTACAATTATACGAATCGCTTTTACAGGCATCATATAATTGGCTTATCTGCATTACAATATTTAAAAGTCGATTAGTTCGGGGCTTAGCCATGGTTTGTTTCGATGACAGAAGATATAGTAGGTGCAGCGGATAGAAATGTTCATGAGTTACATCAAGATGGATTTAGTTTGATTTGAGTCAAAATTGAGTTGATGGAGCATGTTGGAGAGAGAGGTAGATGTGATTCCTAGAATGCCAAGGACACTCATAGAAAGGTTAACAAAGGTAACACGTTTATAGGCAGGGCTCAGTTCCTTGATAAGATCGCTATATTTCCCAGCTTTTCGAGTACTGTTTTCGTCGATGTTGCTTTCGAACCCAACAGTAAGCTCTAGCATGTAAAGGATTCGATCTTCAGTTACGAAGACAAGATCTGGTCGATAGGAGTCGCCTGTGATTAAAGAAGGTGATAGAAATGAAGGCAGGTCGGCGTAAAGTGAGTTTCTAGGTGTTGAAAGGATTTTAGCCAAATATAGAAGTACAGAATCATGTCTCCAGGTATACCTACCATGTTCAAGATAATTATTGCAGCTAGAGACTATGTGCTGTAATGATTCTGATTGGAGACAGAAAGAGCAGGCAGATGACTGAGTAATTGACCATTTGCAGAGGTTTTTCCTAGTGGCAAGAGTGTTGTTTAGGTATTTGATGGTAAAGTTGTAAATGTTTTTTGGTAACTTTTGCTGGACACTAGACCAAAGTTGATTAGTTCCCTTAGAAGCAAATTTTAAGATGCACGAGATAATAAATCCTTGAGATGTAAGAACGTTTTCAATGCGGTTTTCGTGTTCACTTTGAATGGATTTGAGAACTTGTTTGGTGTTGCGATAAACGTCATATTGTATGTTTGTACCAGTGCTAGAGTCTTTCCATAAAGAGCGAATCTCTTGGTTTGGGGACAGTCTTAAAGAGTTGCGGATAACTGTTTGGCATTGTAAGAACTTGGTAGATGGAAGAATGAGATTGATGCCAAACTTCGATTTTGGAATGACGAGGCTACTTAGTGAAGCACTTATTGGCAGCTCGAGCCATTGTCTAACAAAGCTTGAAACAACATTGTCTAGATTCTCTGTCACCCATGTCTTGCTTAAATCAGCGAAGGTCAGGTTCCAGGAAATTTTGGATAGCACATATCGGTGGTTTAACAGAATTTTGTTCTTTGGATGACACGACAATTTGTCGATACTGGACATTAACGAGTTGACAGTTTCCAATAGTTCTGGCATATGATCACTATTATCCATAGGAAAGTTGAAGTATCTACCAAGATATTTAAAAGATTTGTCTTTTTCAACAGTGGGAACAATAATAATAATAATAATAATAATAATAATAATAATAATAATAATAATGCCAAGAGAGAGAAAGAAAAACAAGACAAGTATTCTGAAATGAGAAAGTCACTGGAACGGTTAAATCGTGGATACGAAATAGATCAAATCAATGTTGTATTTGACGTTCTAGGCTGTTACAGCAAGCAATTGGAGTGTCATATCAAGAGACTATGTGAAGGAGAGAAGGAGGCAAAATTAGTAATCGAACAATGCCAAAAATGGGTACTCAGCCAAAACTGTGAGATTGTTAAAACTTTTTATGAAAGAAAATAGAACAACAAAAATAGTCTGCCTAGGCATTAGCCAGCAGTATAGTGGACACAACAAAAAGCAACAGAAACAATTTTGACAATAATAATAATAATACTAATAAATAATTTATTTAAAGTTGGCGTACTAAATGAACGTCTGATAGCTAATAAAGAAGCTAATTAAGGCCAACTATCTATAAAGAATTAGTATTAAATAAATATATGATACAGTATTAAAAATATTTATGCAACGACTGATATGGTATAGCGCTAAGATGTTTATGCAACATTACAATATTAAAAATGTTTATGGTATAATGTTCTAAATAAAACCTAATCCAGCAATAAATATTTTACACAATCTACAGTCGCATTCTATAGGGTGTGCTCTTAATTCTTTTTTAAATGTTGCCAATGATTGGGACTCTCTTATACTGTAAGGTAGTGTTTGCCACAGTTTTTGACCTAAATATCTCACAGTTTCTATACCATAAGAAGTTGTCCTGGCTTTTGGAATGCAAAGATTATTTTTAGTTCGCAAATCATAATGTACATTTCTTGTTTCAAAAATCTCACTCGTGAAACTAGGGTTCAGGTTATGTTTGGTTTTGTATATTTCTATCATCAAGTACTGTAGATTGCGTTGGTGAATTGATACTGCCCTATCCACAGTCAGCAATGCTTCGTAGTCAGCATGACTGTCTTTATAAACAATTCTGAGTGCTCTTTCGTGGATTTTATTTACTTTAGCATTCAGACATCTGTCATGGAACATCCAAATAAGGGGGCAGTAGCTAAACTGAGCTTTTATGTAGCTGTTCATTAGGAGACGCAGTTTATCAGAACCCATAAATGGCGAAACTCTAGCAAGAGCATGCAGTTTTTGGCTGGCTCTTTTGCATAAATTTGAGACGATACTTTTGAAATTAAGATTTTTATCTATTATCACCCCTAGCAGTTTTTCTTCAGAGCTTTCTTCAACAATGGCCTCACCGATTTTGATCTTAATGTCATCTTGATTTGTTCCAAAAGTAAGAAGATGACATTTCCCTGCATTCAATTTGATAAAGTTTTCTGGAAACTATTTTGATAGAATAAGAGCATCAGTTTCTAGCCGTTCTAAAACTTTATCCAATTGACAGTCAGCTGCGAAAATCGTAGTATCATCAGCAAAGTTACATACTGCAGTATCAGTTACCATTAAGAATAAATCATTAATATATAAATTAAATAGAAGAGGCCCAAGGACTGATCCTTGTGGTACACCTGCAAAGGTTTCTCGCCAAGTGCTGAATGAACCATTTAATTTTACCCTTTGTCTTCTACCGGATAGGTAATTATAAATCAATAATTGAGCATCTGTACAAAAACCATAGGCATTTAATTTCGCAATTGATAGCTCATGGTCTATGCAATCAAACGCTTTTGAGAGATCCATTAGCAAGGCACCAACCACCCTTTTTTATCTAGGAAATTCTTACAAATATCCATTAATCTCAACAGCGCATGCTGTGTGTTGAAACCTTTCCGAAAACCACATTAGTAGGGAACTAAGAACGTATCCGCGAAGTCAACCATCTGAGCATATAGAAGCCGTTCAAAAACCTTTGATAATGCGGATAGAACTGTGATAGGTCGAGAGTTTCGTTTTTCTGTCTTTGTGATATTTGTAAAAAATTCACTAAGGATCTCCGCTATTTCACTGTCATTCGTGATTAGGACTGGGGCCCTGAAACCTTCAAGTTGTTCAGTCAAACATTTTTCCCTTCAAAAGGTTTTTTCAAATTTTCCAGCAAATCCAACACGCAGTTCAAACAAAATATCTTGAGATTCAGAAGTGTACACTTTACAACCTCATCCACTTTCTTCCCTTGCCAGCAGTTGTGCGGCACAGTAATCTAACATAGTGTTTACAGACTTTTCGTGCCGCACAAATATGTGAAAAATTGAATCTTGATTGGTGAGATTTGGTAAAATATTTGCATAACAAAGAGCCTTGCATATTTGTGCGGCACGGGCGACATGCTCAAAATTATAATGTTTACGGTCTAGGATGGTATTGGAATTTTTTCTATATTTAATTGAATCGTAGCATTGTGTGTGAGATCGACCAAGTTCGGTTCTGTGTATTATCTTTAGACCCCGTTTACACTGTCCCGTGCAAGTTTGGAACCGTGACAAAACTGTCGCGGTTCGCCCTTGCGTTTACACTAGCACTGTGGAACCGTGACGATTTTGCTCTGCTATCCGGAACAGTTTTGACCCTGCTTTGAAAGCGAACGAATTTTGTACCGTCACGGTTCCGTTTTTGAACGGGACAGTGTAAACACCTATCCGAGACGATTTTGTCACGGATTCACAAAGAGGTCTTTTGTATGGCTGTTTCAGGTAATCGAGGCTTTGATTGTGGCGTAACTACGTTCTCAAATTCTGAAGAAAAGGGAATTCTGAAGAAAAGACGACCACAGAAAAGGCTTGTAGTGTTTCCCAGTCCAAGCCTTGATTGAACTTGGCAGTTTTGTAGTCTAAAATAACACTGAAAATTAAAGCCACCTTGTCTTTCGTCCAAGTAAAGTTTTAATCGGCCTTCCGCTCCATTTTAACTCACAATAAAAATTCGATTGTTGACTTCAGCGGCAAAATAAAAGCCTTGGTTGACTAAATACAGCTTCTTCTAAACAATGTTCTACCATTAAATTAAGGTCGTACCGGTACAGTGTAAACGGAACGGCTAAACGGAACAATTTGGAACCGCGACAGTGTAAACACTTGCGAACCGTAACGGTACAAAATTGTCCCGGGACAGTGTAAACGGGGTCTTAAGGAGGAAAATAAAAGATTGTGGTAAACATGATTGCTTTATTTCAATGACTGAAGACTAAAACTAAATTCTGAAAATCTGACGGTCTTCCGTGCGACCTGTGCGACACCCTGAATCCGCCCCTGGTCAGTGACAGAATTTATATCAAGGTTACCATAATATGATATTTTTGCTTGTCGCAGAATTTTCACACATCTATTTCTTTGCTTTTTAAAAGCGTTCCAGTTTTCAGAAGTATTATGCCTGTTTAGTCTGTTACGTAACTGTGAACGGAGCATAATTGCCTTTTTTAAAGTTTTCGTCATGAAAGGTGCATCATTTGCGCGTAATTATTTTTGTTTTAGAGGTACATGGTTATTCAGAACTTCTTCGACTACAGCATTAAAATTTTCATATTCCGTGTATGCTTCGCTGCTCTTAGCTAGATTGCTTCTAAGGTCACTGCGAAGTATATGAAAATGGAAAACATTTAATTCGTTAACTAAATTCGATTACAACAGACACACTGTTGCAAATAGATGTGCATGCCATAGTGTAAATCTGTACATGTAGCCCTGTTGCAGTCACATTTTTCAGGCTCGTCGGAGCCGGGGGGCTGGGGGGTTTCTGAAGCCCCACCAATAATGGTCTTACTGTAGTATGTTTCCTTTATAACAATGTACTGCATGGGAAGGAATACAATGGGCAACCTCTTACAACTTATAATTTGGATAAAAGAAGAGGTTAACTTTCCGCCTCAGTAAAAATGATTCTAGGCAAACCATCAGTTTCCTGGTTCTTGGATTTTCCGAATTTTATCCCACGACAGGGCATGATTTTTCTTGTAGGCACATCAATGTCATTTTTATCCCCAGGCGATTGAATGGCGCAATATCGTGAAATTTTGATGGCAAGGTGACAAACACGGAACCAATGTTTGGCGTTTCCATCATCATCATAAAAAGTTAATTTATCTAAATAAACTTAGTTGAAGAGCCATAATACACCCTAAATACAACCATATCTAAGTACACAAAATATAACGACATCAGAACTGAAATAAATAAATATTTTGACATATTCAGATATTCTTATTTTTATTTAGCTTTAAGTTCTTTCCTATAAAACACAGCAATTAGATAAACATAGAAAATTTCCGACAAGACCAGAGGTTTTCCGACAAAATAGGAGTCTAGCTCGAGGGAAAAATCACTCCAAGAAAATCTCGTACACCTTTTATGAAAATCCTATTGTTTTATCTGAAAATCCCTAGAAATCCTTTTGTTTTGGTAAAATCTTGTACGCTATTTTCAAGAGTGAATTGCCCCTCGGTCTAGCTCTACAGGGTTTTGTTGCCCCCCTCTGATTCCCTCTATCTTAGCCACTGCCGCCAGAGCAGTTTACCCAGCATAGCTATTTTAGCAACCAAAATAGCCACCAGAGTAGCCACCATTTTCAAAAATTTCTGGGGGAGCATTCTCCATACCCCTTTAGGCATGCTTTACTATTTATTTTTTGTCCCGATCCGGGGTCCATAGACATGATTGACGGCCTCTTGATAGTTCTAGCCAACAGGGGCGGACTGGCTAATTATTTTGGCCCGGGCAAATTTTGATCAAACCGGCCCACAATAATAGCAAATAAAAAACTCCTCGGAAAATACAAGTGAATGTTAGTCTGTAAGGAAAACAAGTTTTTAAATTCAGTAATTTAGTACAGGGATGAATGCTGGTTAACAGAATATGGTTAACAGAACATGTTAAATATGTCATTTGCTGACTAAACAGTAAATAAACAAAAATTTTAACTCATTGGTTTGACTCTGTTTCTTAATACAGTAAATTATATGTTGATAATGTGATCGTTCTGGATGTCATCTAACAGGTGTTTTTCTAAGAACATTAACATAAAGGACTCCAGGTTTGGCTGCGAAAATTACTACGTAACCTGTTCTTTATATATTTAAAGTGGAAGGCTTCTATCACACTCCACTTGTGACAAATAATTTTCTAATCCTCCGAAAAACCACAATGATTTTCAGCAACCCAAAAATATCAATTTGTCAATTTCTGACCCCAAAAAGAAAACAAGGGCACCCCTGTTGAAATTTTATCGTGTAGCTCCATACCCCTGTTGGGCAGGGGGTGCATTTGACTTATGATAGTGTAGGCCTAATAAACTTTCCATAACTTGTATGAGTTATTGAAAGAAGCAAGAGCAAGACCATGCTGTTTTTTGTGATGTTTGTGGCTTTTCCTTGATAAAAAAGCTTTGTATCGTAGCTGAATCCTTTTTAAGTCTCGCAGCTTTTCATCACGAAATTTCTGTGCTCCACCTTTGATTGAAGTCTTCTTGCTCTTCCCCCGTTCTACGTATGTCTTTTTCATTGCTTCAAATACAGAGCAAATCGCTTAGAGATTTCTAATTTTTGGACTTTTAAGTTTATTACATTAAGCAATAGCTTGAAATTAGCAAAACAAGGGAACAAAGATTGAAATTGTTGTGGATGCAACGAAGAGAAAAGGCCTTGCTGAAAGCCTTACAATATTTTGCAAACATTGCGGATTTCAGACAGCAATTCCCACAAGCAAACACGTTAGTACTAAAGGCAGGGGTACATTAGAAGTAGGTATACGGTCAGTAATTTCATCGTACCAATGGGGCCGTGCAGGGCTAGAAAAGTTTTGTGGAGGTAACCTCCACCATTGACAATGAAGAAGTATTGAAAAAAGGTTTTTGAAATATACAGAGTTTATTGGAGATGGGGACAGTAGTACTTTTGGAAAAGTAAAGGAGGCATTGCAAGTCAAATATGGGGATGATTACTCAGTTTTAAAGGAAGAATGTGTTGGCCATGTCCAAAAGCGAATTGGTACACCACTCAGGGAATATAAAAGAAGGATGAAGAAAGAAATGCTTCCAGATGGAAAACCTGTCGGGGGTAAAGGTAGATTGACAAAAGCTGCAATTGATAGCATGCAAAACTATTATGGTTTGGCTATCAGAAGAAATGCAGGGAACAAGGATGGTATGAAGAACAGCATAATGGCAATTCAGCACCACATGGTAAAGTCAGAAAAACTTTCTCTTGAGCAGCAGCACCAGTACTGCCCACAGGATGAAGCAACATGGTGCAAGTATTGGAGAAGATTTTTGGTGATGGCGAAAACAATCAAGAGAATCGACTTCCTGCCGTTTTTCATGAAGAGTTGAAACCAATTTTTGATAGATTATCCCAGGATGAACTATTAAAGAGATGTTTAAGGGGCCTTACACAAAACCGAAATGAGAGTCGACACAAAACCTGAACGGTCAACTTTGGACAAATCGATGCCCTAAGACAAAGTACTGTGGTGTAAAACGAGTGACAATTGCTGTATGTGAAGCTGTATCTGTTTTTAATACAGGTACTGCATGGAAAGCACTGCTGGTGCAGAGTCTGGGGGTAACAGACTTAGGTTCTCAAACCCTTAAATTTTTTCGAAAGGAGAACAAAAGAAGAATAGAGAATATGAAAAGGAAGTCTAGCGCATGAAAAAAAAAAGATTCAAGGAAAGCCAAGTGAAACCTTCTATAAATCAGGTGCTTTTGGTTTAGAAGTTGAACCAGAGGTTGAGAAATGTGCCAAAAAGAAGCAGAGCAGGAAAAGACCTTATTCAGTGACAAAGCAAACAGAAGTCTCTAATATAACATTTTGTGATGAAAAAGACATTTTTGTTACCGTAGAGAGAAAGAAGAAAAGATAAACTGAAGCAAGAAAGTATGCTTGATTTGTAGATTAATTGAAGATATTTTTGCAGTAAGGAGTAAGCTTCAAGCACCTGTAATAAAAAATTAAGCCAAGTAAACCATTTTACTTGCAAGGGCCAAACTTTGCCAAGATTTACAACTTTATTTTTAATGGCGTTTTTCTCAAAACATGAAATTTCAGCACTTCTGTTACAAAAACATTTGTATTTTTCAAGCTGTTTTGTGAAACCAGCTGAAACTTTTGGAATATATGTAGTAAAGATTAAACTATGCAATAAGTAGAGGATTTTGAAATCTGTCACAGTTGGTGGTAGTTGCCATGGAAACAGTCTTTTTCGGAGTATTTTGCCCCCAAAATTGAAAAATCTAAATTTCTTCTACTTATTGCATTCCTAATGGTATAAGTGATGTTTGTGCAAAATTTCACATTTATATTGTTTTATTCAGCTTAGATATCTGCACTAAATCATTGCAATTTGATACTCTTTTTCTTATGTTTCCATGGAAACCATTCAAATTTTTCCCCAAAATTTTTGCTCAAAATATTTCAAACAAGGAGAATCAAATGTGTGCTAAATTATAAGGAGCTACATTGCATGGATTTCATTTTATAGTCATTTTACTGTTTCTGTAAGTGTACTATCAACAGCCTCCTTAAGCAATAGCTTGTGCTTAGGCAAAAACATGACCAGCTTGAAGCAAAAGCTAAGTAAAAAGTCACCAGGGCAGGTTAAAATCTTATGTATCGCATTGAAACAGGGGTGCTACAGTATAGTATGTCGCCAAAAAGGAAATACCGTCAAGAGAAAATATAACAATAACATGTTTCCTGAAGTGTGTCTGGGCTGCGGTGACAATAATGAATTCGTAATTTTAATGGTTCTCGAGTACTTGCGTGTATATTTATTCATTCCCACAAAGTCTCTGAAAATTCAAGGCAAACAGATCAACGCTTGGGTATACTTTTTTGCCTCGCATTCACTTTTTAATCTAGTTTTTTGGCACTTTTATCAGCCGGCCCTCAAACCGACCGGCCCTTCGGGCGATCGTCCGAATAGCCCGATCAGCCAGTCCGCCCCTGCTAGCCAACACGAATTTCAGAGAGTTTGATTATAAAAGCCCCCATGTTTCATTTACTAAACAATTAATTCACATTTCTGCTTGTTACTGGGTTGTTCTGCTTGTCCCTGGGTTGTTCTGTTTGTTACTGGGTTGTTACTGGATTGTTCTGCTTGTTGTTACCAAAATGTTTCTCGTCGCTTGATTGTCGTCACGTTTCTCGCATAATTGGAACGTGATTTCACAGAATGAGAATTCTGTGGTAATTCTTATTCTGTGGCGATGTCGTGTCAGTGGCGGAAATTCATTTTTCAATTGGGGGCAGTGGCGGCGCCAGGGGGTGGTATTGGGGGGTAATTACCCCCCCACTTTTTTGAAACATGGTCTACATATTTCGTTTAAAAACGAGTTAAAAAGCACTAAGTAGGGGTAGATCATATTTCCTAAGGTAATTTGACCTGGTACAATGCACTGAAACGTGGCGATTAGGGCGTGGTCTCACTGGCTACGCCTATTACCCTCCCACTCGGCAGTAGCTGGCGCCGCCACTGAGTGGGGGGTGGGGCAATGCCCACAAAGCAAGCAATTTTACCGACAAAATTGCCAATTTAGCAAAACCTGGGGGGCGACCGCCCCCCACACCCCCGCAATTTCCGTCATTCTGTCGTGTTACCATGCTGTTACAAATGTAGGCTTACATCTGAAATATGCAAAATAAACCGTCTCCGTATATTTAACATTATAACAAAGTTGCATACCCTTTTTGAGAAAAACATCTCGATATGGATACATAGCTCAATCTGTACTGTAAAAGTAGGCAGCCGCCACATAAAATAGCGAAAAGCAGAAATGCGCTGCGATAATTCATTCCACAATTTAGGATTTTCTCCAATTTTGTCAATCACGCAACCCACTGTTCACTCAAAATACAAAAATACCAGACTTATGTAAAATAAAAGTCTGGTCTAGTGCGCCCCATTCTCGTTCTGGTGTGCTGATATTAACCAATCAGTTTATAACAATAACATGTAACAAAATATAACAATAACATGTTTCCTGAAGTGTGTCTGGGCTGCGGTGACAATAATGAATTCGTAATTTTAATGGTTCTCGAGTACTTGCGTGTATATTTATTCATTCCCACAAAGTCTCTGAAAATTCAAGGCAAACAGATCAACGCTTGGGTATACTTTTTTGCCTCGCATTCACTTTTTAATCTAGTTTTTTGGCACTTTTATCAGCCGGCCCTCAAACCGACCGGCCCTTCGGGCGATCGTCCGAATAGCCCGATCAGCCAGTCCGCCCCTGCTAGCCAACACGAATTTCAGAGAGTTTGATTATAAAAGCCCCCATGTTTCATTTACTAAACAATTAATTCACATTTCTGCTTGTTACTGGGTTGTTCTGCTTGTCCCTGGGTTGTTCTGTTTGTTACTGGGTTGTTACTGGATTGTTCTGCTTGTTGTTACCAAAATGTTTCTCGTCGCTTGATTGTCGTCACGTTTCTCGCATAATTGGAACGTGATTTCACAGAATGAGAATTCTGTGGTAATTCTTATTCTGTGGCGATGTCGTGTCAGTGGCGGAAATTCATTTTTCAATTGGGGGCAGTGGCGGCGCCAGGGGGTGGTATTGGGGGGTAATTACCCCCCCACTTTTTTGAAACATGGTCTACATATTTCGTTTAAAAACGAGTTAAAAAGCACTAAGTAGGGGTAGATCATATTTCCTAAGGTAATTTGACCTGGTACAATGCACTGAAACGTGGCGATTAGGGCGTGGTCTCACTGGCTACGCCTATTACCCTCCCACTCGGCAGTAGCTGGCGCCGCCACTGAGTGGGGGGTGGGGCAATGCCCACAAAGCAAGCAATTTTACCGACAAAATTGCCAATTTAGCAAAACCTGGGGGGCGACCGCCCCCCACACCCCCGCAATTTCCGTCATTCTGTCGTGTTACCATGCTGTTACAAATGTAGGCTTACATCTGAAATATGCAAAATAAACCGTCTCCGTATATTTAACATTATAACAAAGTTGCATACCCTTTTTGAGAAAAACATCTCGATATGGATACATAGCTCAATCTGTACTGTAAAAGT
The DNA here is from genome assembly GCF_057945365.1 of Rhopilema esculentum. Lineage (NCBI taxonomy): Eukaryota > Metazoa > Cnidaria > Scyphozoa > Rhizostomeae > Rhizostomatidae > Rhopilema > Rhopilema esculentum. The sequence goes on along the minus strand of NC_142834.1, from coordinate 11,304,218 downwards.
AGGCAGCCGCCACATAAAATAGCGAAAAGCAGAAATGCGCTGCGATAATTCATTCCACAATTTAGGATTTTCTCCAATTTTGTCAATCACGCAACCCACTGTTCACTCAAAATACAAAAATACCAGACTTATGTAAAATAAAAGTCTGGTCTAGTGCGCCCCATTCTCGTTCTGGTGTGCTGATATTAACCAATCAGTTTATAACAATAACATGTAACAAAATATAACAATAACATGTTTCCTGAAGTGTGTCTGGGCTGCGGTGACAATAATGAATTCGTAATTTTAATGGTTCTCGAGTACTTGCGTGTATATTTATTCATTCCCACAAAGTCTCTGAAAATTCAAGGCAAACAGATCAACGCTTGGGTATACTTTTTTGCCTCGCATTCACTTTTTAATCTAGTTTTTTGGCACTTTTATCAGCCGGCCCTCAAACCGACCGGCCCTTCGGGCGATCGTCCGAATAGCCCGATCAGCCAGTCCGCCCCTGCTAGCCAACACGAATTTCAGAGAGTTTGATTATAAAAGCCCCCATGTTTCATTTACTAAACAATTAATTCACATTTCTGCTTGTTACTGGGTTGTTCTGCTTGTCCCTGGGTTGTTCTGTTTGTTACTGGGTTGTTACTGGATTGTTCTGCTTGTTGTTACCAAAATGTTTCTCGTCGCTTGATTGTCGTCACGTTTCTCGCATAATTGGAACGTGATTTCACAGAATGAGAATTCTGTGGTAATTCTTATTCTGTGGCGATGTCGTGTCAGTGGCGGAAATTCATTTTTCAATTGGGGGCAGTGGCGGCGCCAGGGGGTGGTATTGGGGGGTAATTACCCCCCCACTTTTTTGAAACATGGTCTACATATTTCGTTTAAAAACGAGTTAAAAAGCACTAAGTAGGGGTAGATCATATTTCCTAAGGTAATTTGACCTGGTACAATGCACTGAAACGTGGCGATTAGGGCGTGGTCTCACTGGCTACGCCTATTACCCTCCCACTCGGCAGTAGCTGGCGCCGCCACTGAGTGGGGGGTGGGGCAATGCCCACAAAGCAAGCAATTTTACCGACAAAATTGCCAATTTAGCAAAACCTGGGGGGCGACCGCCCCCCACACCCCCGCAATTTCCGTCATTCTGTCGTGTTACCATGCTGTTACAAATGTAGGCTTACATCTGAAATATGCAAAATAAACCGTCTCCGTATATTTAACATTATAACAAAGTTGCATACCCTTTTTGAGAAAAACATCTCGATATGGATACATAGCTCAATCTGTACTGTAAAAGTAGGCAGCCGCCACATAAAATAGCGAAAAGCAGAAATGCGCTGCGATAATTCATTCCACAATTTAGGATTTTCTCCAATTTTGTCAATCACGCAACCCACTGTTCACTCAAAATACAAAAATACCAGACTTATGTAAAATAAAAGTCTGGTCTAGTGCGCCCCATTCTCGTTCTGGTGTGCTGATATTAACCAATCAGTTTATAACAATAACATGTAACAAAATATAACAATAACATGTTTCCTGAAGTGTGTCTGGGCTGCGGTGACAATAATGAATTCGTAATTTTAATGGTTCTCGAGTACTTGCGTGTATATTTATTCATTCCCACAAAGTCTCTGAAAATTCAAGGCAAACAGATCAACGCTTGGGTATACTTTTTTGCCTCGCATTCACTTTTTAATCTAGTTTTTTGGCACTTTTATCAGCCGGCCCTCAAACCGACCGGCCCTTCGGGCGATCGTCCGAATAGCCCGATCAGCCAGTCCGCCCCTGCTAGCCAACACGAATTTCAGAGAGTTTGATTATAAAAGCCCCCATGTTTCATTTACTAAACAATTAATTCACATTTCTGCTTGTTACTGGGTTGTTCTGCTTGTCCCTGGGTTGTTCTGTTTGTTACTGGGTTGTTACTGGATTGTTCTGCTTGTTGTTACCAAAATGTTTCTCGTCGCTTGATTGTCGTCACGTTTCTCGCATAATTGGAACGTGATTTCACAGAATGAGAATTCTGTGGTAATTCTTATTCTGTGGCGATGTCGTGTCAGTGGCGGAAATTCATTTTTCAATTGGGGGCAGTGGCGGCGCCAGGGGGTGGTATTGGGGGGTAATTACCCCCCCACTTTTTTGAAACATGGTCTACATATTTCGTTTAAAAACGAGTTAAAAAGCACTAAGTAGGGGTAGATCATATTTCCTAAGGTAATTTGACCTGGTACAATGCACTGAAACGTGGCGATTAGGGCGTGGTCTCACTGGCTACGCCTATTACCCTCCCACTCGGCAGTAGCTGGCGCCGCCACTGAGTGGGGGGTGGGGCAATGCCCACAAAGCAAGCAATTTTACCGACAAAATTGCCAATTTAGCAAAACCTGGGGGGCGACCGCCCCCCACACCCCCGCAATTTCCGTCATTCTGTCGTGTTACCATGCTGTTACAAATGTAGGCTTACATCTGAAATATGCAAAATAAACCGTCTCCGTATATTTAACATTATAACAAAGTTGCATACCCTTTTTGAGAAAAACATCTCGATATGGATACATAGCTCAATCTGTACTGTAAAAGTAGGCAGCCGCCACATAAAATAGCGAAAAGCAGAAATGCGCTGCGATAATTCATTCCACAATTTAGGATTTTCTCCAATTTTGTCAATCACGCAACCCACTGTTCACTCAAAATACAAAAATACCAGACTTATGTAAAATAAAAGTCTGGTCTAGTGCGCCCCATTCTCGTTCTGGTGTGCTGATATTAACCAATCAGGAGCGAGTGTACAGATTTCTGTACATTCAAAGGTCACAGCGAAACAATAAACTTAGCTCTGGTGTAAAACATTGAACAGAACAAAACATAAATAAAGGTAGCGAATATAACGATTGAGTCAGAAGATGCTGTTAAAACTGTACTCAAAGAATATTTTCCGCATGTTGTGGAACTTAACACAGAATAGCATTGGAAGCCTTGTTTGTAGAGAGAAAAGACATCTTCGCCATATTGCCAACTGGCTTTGGAAAGTCTCTGATATTCCAGGCAGTGCCTCTCATTGCAAGGAAATTAGGCCTTGTAGTGAAATGCATTTGTTGTGCTTTTTAAGGCTGGTCGGTGTATGGTAGCAAAATCCACAATAAAATAAACACGATATATATATATATATATACTATTTACAAGTTTTTATTATAATAAATTCCATTCTTGACAACGAACGATCTTGACAACTTTAAACAACTTGAAAACTTCACTTCAAACTACTCGATCACCAACTACTCTCCAACTTGAGCACGCCTCTCCCAACTCCAACTGAGCTAAACAATAAATCCATCAATCAATTACTTTAACACAACAAGATGCAGCTAAGCGTGCTTTAAAACCAATATCGACTACGGACAGCATGATAATATTAAGAACAAAAGAGCAACAATATTTATTCTAAATTTATATTACAACACATCAAATAAGAAACACCGCAAGGCGCCGAAAACAAACAACAACAAACACAAGTAAATCAGTTATGGGTAATATTTCGCCCGGCATACGGGGCTTCGCTTGTCATATTGGCCAAATTTGCTGTGGCGAACTTCTAACGTGATGATTCTAACCGCCGCGGTGTCCAAGGGCGCTGCCTTCACAGTGAGGAAATAGACTGAAAGTACACACAATTTATGTGGAAAATTACAAAAGACTTGTTTCAAGTTGTATGCGAAATTTAACAATGATTAACATTTAATAACTGCATTGTGCTAACTTTAATTTCATGCTTCGCACATGCCTTTTGCTGCCAAGGCGTTTTACACCTGATTTGATTGGAATCTTGAGGCAGAAAAGTCTGTTATCACTGTATTAATAATGTCAACTTTACAGAACTATATAAAATACATTTGCTTAAAGATTTCCCAAAACAAATCTGACTACTGAGTATCTTTGTTATTTATCCGACAGTCTTGTTTCACAGGCCTAGTCAGTTCTTTCAAGTAAGTTCACCGGAACAAGAATGGGGCGCACTAGACCAGACTCTCTATTATTTTATATAGTGAGTCTGGTATCCAGGGTAACGATAAATAAACCGCGGAATAAAACCACAGATGATGGCCAGCTTTATGAATAGGAACGCGTTGATGTTATCAGGAGTACCAAATTGTATTCAACTCAGTGGCGAAGCTAACCAAGCAGGGCTGCCACATGTCTTTGGTCAGCGGTTGCCAGATTTAAGATTTTAGTAGGCCAAATCTTCGCCCAAGTAGCCAAAAAAATTTAAACAATGCCTATTGTTTCACAACAAAGGATTTTCGTTTAAAATAACAGGTAGATAGAAATGTAATAGGTAGAAATGTTTAAGACCGTTAATACGTAAAAATGTTGAAAAGCGTCCAAGCAGATAATTTCTTCTTCATCACACTTTTCTTGGCGCATGTTTGCTGAATTGAACAGTTCCAACATTTTTGGGGTTGGCTTGAAATCTTTACAACAATATCCTCTCATCTTCAAGCTGGATCTAATGCGGATGATGGCATCCAGCATCTGCAACTTCATTGAGTTTCTCAGCCTGGTCTTGACGCACGTCAGCTGAGAGAATACTCTTTCACAGACGGCATTGCTTCAGGAATAAAGCAAGCGCAGTCAGGGCATAAAGGGCAAGATTTTTAAATTGCCTATGCCCTGAAACTGTCTGGAATTGGTATACACCTGCCCAAAAATCTGCCAAATCTGAAGGAATTTTACCTAAAGACTTCTTCGGATGCCAAGTCCACGTGAAGTATTTGGCGGTACTGCTCTTCTACAGCCGTTATATCTCTGGCAATGTGAAGCATAGGCAGCGAAACAAGCAACAGACGGTCCATTTGCGACAAGGCAATCTTCGGATTTAGATTGTTCAGACCACAGAATAATTTCTCGTTGTCTGGCAGCCTCTTCCTTACTTGTTGAAGAAGTTCCACAAGAAAACTCTTGCATCTTGTGGAAATGTCCTTCACAATTTCCTTGGCGGTGCTGCTGTTTCCTTGTCCTTCCATGTACTTTTTTGTTTCCATCAAGTACTTCACGCCAAAGTCAATGCGCGACAAAGGCAGAACAGTGTCCCCTCCCCCAAAGCCGTAGATTCTTTCATGTAAAGACTTTTGAAGACAGACAAGCTGGCGGACCATTTCATCCGGGTCGGCATTTGTCGTTTGAAAGAAGGCGTTTACTCTTTCAAATTCCGTAATCACTGTTGACAGAAAGTGAAAGTAGAGAAGGCTCACTGGATCGTTCAGCATGCTCAAAATCATCCTGGCTTTGTATCTCACATCAGATTTGAGGTTGGGCTCCTCTACCATGAAATAGGCTTTGATTTCCTCCCAATTGACCAACAAGTTATAATAACTTTGCCTCTCACAAGCCAGCGAGTCGTTGACATTTTCTGAAACGGCAAGGGTTTTGCTGCAGATTCTTCCCTTGGGTCCATTACGATTAACAGTTCCTTAAATGCTTCTCGCCTGGTAGTGCTTTTAGAAGACCATTTAGGTATTTCTTTTAACAAGAAACCAAGGTTAGAAGGCATCACTTCGAAGGCATGTTGAGTGCACAACTCAAGTGAGTGGCAAATACACTTCATCATTGTGCAGTGAGGTGAAAATTTTTCATTCTTGTCCAAACCGAATTTCTGACCCCAACCATTGTCGACGCACCATCACTGGAAAAGCCAAAGCAATTTGCCAAGTTGAGTCCAATTCCTTCAAGAGCAGCTTTTAAGGCCTGGAACAAGCTTTCACCTGTTGACTCAGTTACCTCAACCATGCCGACATACGCTGTCTCAATTTTCAAATTTTGTTCGCTGAAGTATCTAACGCAGATGCATAAATTCTTCTTAGCGGCAACGTCAGTTGTTTCATCAATCAGCACAGCGAAGCCCTTGTCTTTTGCATCCTCTTGAAGTTCATGTTTCATTGCTGGAGAAATGACTTTTGTCAGCAGATGGCTGCATTTGGTTCTATGAAGACGAATTTCGCCAATCGTGCTGCCAAACATGTTCCTTTTCTCAACTCTTCTTGTACTTTCGAGTAGAATCATAACAGCCTTTCCACTTTGAAGATTTAGTAGAATTTGATGTGGACGAAGCCATAATCTCAGCATTAACAAATTCCAAATTTGAATATTAGCGACCGATTGATGAATGAGCGTGGTGAAAATGCTAAAATCAACTGAAGTTTTTTGAATATAAGAAAAACAAAGCTGCTCTTTCATACAATGGAAGGATGTAGCACATACTAACAATCAGTTGCCTGTTAGAAACTGAATTCCTGTGCGGTGCAATGGTTCTGCCATGTGTCGGATATACACCCTTCTATCTAATATCTAATGGGGCAATCAGCATGACGCAAATGTAAGGTTATAACTGCGCTTATCGTGGGAGTCAGTGAACTGGTTTTATCACTTTTTCATGTGATTTCCGTTTATTGGAAATGGAATTAAATTCAAAATTAAGAGGTTTTAAACTTTAAGATTTTAAAAAGTTTTAGTAAACCAAAATTTAGCCAAAATTTAACTGCAGGCCATGGTAAATTATCCGAAAAACCAAGAGCAGGTGGTCCTGCTGAAAGGGGGTCTGGGAAAAATCACGTGAAGCCACGCCCTAGAGACCCTCGGAAAAGGGGGAAACGCCCTTCTGGATATGTTGAAATCAAGATTGCAGTGAAACATTTTTCACTGCCACATTTTTGAAAAAAGGGGATGAAGGTTCGGATCCTTTCAAGTTCATCCTGCCTAACATTAAAGAAGTCAAAAGAGCATCACAAAAATTCTTTCTAAAATAAGTAACATTTGAAAATGTTTTCATTGATTGAAAATTTTGATATCATGGACTAAAAAGAAGTTGCTTGTACAGATAGGCATATACAGTTGCAATACATACTGGAAACATAATTGATTCAAATTATTTAAAAAAGTAAAAATATTTTGTCCAACATGGATATGTCTGATGAACGGTAGATAGGGTCTTGAATCAATTTGTTTTGAATATCAGAGGAGACCCCTGACATTTTGCCAGTACAATACAGTCTGAGACCCCGTTTACACTGTCCCGGGACAATTTTGTACCGTTACGGTTCGCAAGTGTTTACACTGTCGCGGTTCCAAATTGTTCCGTTTAGCCGTTCCGTTTACACTGTACCGGTACGACCTTAATTTAATGGTAGAACATTGTTTAGAAGAAGCTGTATTTAGTCAACCAAGGCTTTTATTTTGCCGCTGAAGTCAACAATCGAATTTTTATTGTGAGTTAAAATGGAGCGGAAGGCCGATTAAAACTTTACTTGGACGAAAGACAAGGTGGCTTTAATTTTCAGTGTTATTTTAGACTACAAAACTGCAAAGTCCAATCAAGGCTTGGACTGGGAAACACTACAAGCCTTTTCTGTGGTCGTCTTTTCTTCAGAATTTCCTTTTCTTCAGAATTTGAGAACGTAGTTACGCCACAATCAAAGCCTCGATTACCTGAAACAGCCATACAAAAGACCTCTTTGTGAATCCGTGACAAAATCGTCTCGGATAGGTGTTTACACTGTCCCGTTCAAAAACGGAACCGTGACGGTACAAAATTCGTTCGCTTTCAAAGCAGGGTCAAAACTGTTCCGGATAGCAGAGCAAAATCGTCACGGTTCCACAGTGCTAGTGTAAACGCAAGGGCGAACCGCGACAGTTTTGTCACGGTTCCAAACTTGCACGTGACAGTGTAAACGGGGTCTGAGTCACCGAGTACAAAAGCTCCCAGTAATTACCATTGTTTTCCTTTTCATCCTTTTCAAAACGTCCTTTTCATCGGGACCTCTGAATTGTATGGTAGTTCCTGTTTAAGGCAGGAGGACGAAACGAACTGCTGAAATTAAATTCAAGCAAGCCCTTTTTCTGTCATGAACACTCCTCCATCTCCCCTCGATCTCGGCTTTCCTGGTACAAAAAAAAGAATATTTTCTCTCGGCAGCGGCGGCAAACTTTTCTACTTTTTAAAATAGGCCTTTGAATATGACTTCCTTTGCTCTCTGCAGTCTGAGAGAGAACTATATGCATATCAGGTTTATCGCGATGTCTGTGATATTCCCGACTTTAACAGTAAATAGGACCAACAGAACGACCCTAAACAATTTGATTTCCATAAGTACCACTCGTCTTGAAACGATCGATTCTTGTATAAATCAATTGACGACAGTGTAGGGCTGAAGCTTCTAGTAGCAAAAACTTCTTTAGCAGCAAAATCATGATGTCTTCGTTACAGTTAGTTTTATCCATGATATCAAAATAGTTAAGCCTGACTATGGCCTAAGTGAAAATTCTTTGTGACCTTTGACCACGGCGAAGAAAATCAACAAATTATACCGAAACATAGGGCTCCAAAAGGGCAGGACCTGAGGTCCTGCCATTTCTGAAGGGCAGTAGTGCTATTGTTTTCTTCTATTGTGAGGCAGGACCAAAAACAGGGCTACGAGGCGTTTGCCCATTGTTGGGCAGGACCAAACATAGGGTTTAGTCCTGCCTACGAGTAATATTGGGCAGGACTGACCACAGGGCTAAATTTTTGACGATATCAATTTACGAACCGGATACTCGTAATTCCATTTCAGTCACCCTGTGTCTCAAAATTGAAAAAGGGCACAGCCACGAAGTATAAGTGTAGAATAAGACAAGAAATGCCTTTGAATCAGGCATATAATGATTTCATAAAGTGAATCAATTTTTAACATTTTAAAAATTGTTATCTTTTGAAATTCGTGGTTCTGCCCGGCAGGACAAGCAGGACCTTTGGCTTCGCCACTGATTCAACTCATATTTTCCAGACTGCTCAATCCTGATTTCAGTCGAGGCGAAATGTATAGCCGACGATTTAGGCGACTTGAATTCTCACCTAATCGTTGTTAATACAGTGAAATTCTTGAGTACATATGCATTGGGCGACTTTTGCCTCAGGTTAACTTCTTTATTACAGGTTTATTAAGGAGAGGGCCAAAAGGTCGTACCGCCCGACACTTTCAGAAACCGACCACCTGTGTATATCGATACCGCTAATGCTGACCGATCAAACGACAAAAGTGACCACAAACAGAACGTCTAGGCCCAGGGCCTAAAATAAGCGTGGATCTGACTCACTTTGTGGAGTCGTAAATTAAAATTGTGGAACTGTAATTGTAGAAAGTGTGGATTTGTAAATAATGCATTTTCTTAAAAGTGCAGCATAAAATACCAATCGAAACGCCTAAGAAAGAGATGGGAAATTTTTTTAACTCGAAGTGAATGCCCAATCCCAGCCTTATGTATTGCACTCATTTTTTATAAGAAAATTGCGATAAGAAATAAGCAATGGATAATAAAGAAGAATTAAGAAACTTCAGAGCTCGAAGCTTCAGTACATGCGGAGAAAAATCAATTGCGCTTTACAATATTGTTGTGTGCTATTTTGAAGTAAGATGGACTCTGTATACATCTTTAACTTCAAGACATCATCTCAATTTAGTTTGCTTTTATGACTTGCTTCAAAAAAGACACTGAGCCTTAAAACCAAGACCGAGATTATGATTTCCTGCCCGTAATGTATTTTGGGGTTTTTATGTGATATCTTTCAGTGGATTTCAAAAAAAGATCTAAACCAGTTCAACTAAGGTGTTTTAAATGTTGTTTAGAACCCGGTTTTAAACAGAGTTAATCACCCCTTTGATGCTATCATTTAACCTCGCTTTCACTTTCTGTCACGTGCAGGCTATCCTAGGACATCCGGGACATTTGTAGGTTTATAAGGGATGCACGAGTGCTACGCCCCCTCTGCAAGTTTTATGCATGCTGCAAACGGTTGTTTGCCGCTGCAGCAATGTTCAATTTTTGAGTCCCCTCCCACCCGCCTCTTTTTCTGTGTCTGCTTATTCTTCCAATCTGGCTATCATTCTTTTCCCGAAGACCTTTTCGTCTTACGGGCAGGTGCATCAGTCGGGAAAATGTTCCCAGTGGTGACACCGACCTTAAAAATCGGTATTCTCCAGGCAGTACAAGGGCTGGTGCACCTAGCAAGCCCACTTCCTGGAATAAGGTTTTTCTACATAGTTAGCCACTATCAGGCACTAAGTAATATTTCATTTCTTGGCAACCGTCTTTGGGGCAAATTGTTAATAATTTGAGATTGTAATTTAACTACTTTACTATTCAAAAGGGTAGGGATTAAATTGGAGAAGCATTGGAAAACTTCCCCTCAAGGCTACAGCAGCTGAACGATGATAAGCCTCTCGGTGGTAGCTGGGAGGAACATTCAATTGGGAATGTTGCATAACAAGGACTATAGTCCTCCTCAACTTTTTTGCAATAATAGGTTAGAAAATGTTTTGAAAGTTCACGCAAACGAACGCATTAGTAGCAGTTCTTCTGGGAACATGTTTTTGTTCTTTTTGATGGTGCTTTATCTTGTGTGATCAAAGATAAATTTGTATTTTATCTAACTCGGTTTTGTATTTTTATGTTAATTGAAATCTTCTTTAAATCGTTATGTTCATGAATGAGGACGGAGAAAAGCAAATATTTTCTGAAAGGAGTGATTTCCGGTGTTTCAAAGGGCGTGGCTTTAAAAACATTTAGGGGCGAGCCTGCTAGTCCCGTTCCAGCCACTACCTTGTGGGCTGGTGCCAGTGTGACCTGATCTAGCATAATATTAACATGAAATTGGCCAAAAATCGTCATTTGGCATAAAATCTAGCATAATTTGGAATCTAGCATAACTCTGGCATAATCTTGATATTATTTAGAAGAAACATTGTTTCCATTGATCCATTGTCTATCGTTACCAAATGCAAACACTTTACACCAGCATCTGTGGTTTCATTTTGAGAGAATATTGTGACTTTCCACCTTCAGGATATTGCCAGTTGTTTTGAATGGTTGGCAGCCACATATTTTGTGGTTGGCAGCCAAATGCAGCCAGCTAAACACAGTATACAAAAAAGCTAATTTTTGCTAATTATTGGGAGTGATACCGTAATCAAAATTTGCTTTGTAGGTTATAAAAGTTTTCACTTGCTTTGATCTAAAACTGTCTGTTATCTTTTGCTTTGTTTCATCATTAATCATTTGCAATTTTAAAATTATTTTAAAATTGTTTGAATATTATCTGTGCAAAAATTTTTGTTTCCTTTGCATTTTCGTTGTTTTTTGCAACATGCTGCCAGAATTCAGCCAAATGTTGTTTCTTCGGCCAAATCAATTTATGACAGCCAAGGGGTTTGATGGGCTGAATGCAGTTAAGAACTTTCCATAAGTAAACAACACTTAAGAAAGCTTCACCCAGCTTTTGTCCCGGACATCGCAGCAATCCCTAATTCTGTCGATGCAGAGAGGCTGATTCCCACCTATAACAACATAGAAGCAGGCGGGGAAAGCAGCACAGCTCCAGAAAACTTATCAAATAGATAAATATTGCAATTAATATGCTTGATCTCGCAAGTTTCGAGTTCCGAGAAAAGCTGCAAAGATATGGCTCAAAAAAACAAAAAAATACCAAAGTCTGGGAAGCAAGGCTGATTTAAGGTGTTTTTGAAGGTGAAAGGAAAAGAAATAACTTTGACGGAGACTCGAACAAACCAAGAAAAAGAGTTTTCTTTCGATACCTTTCCGCTCACATATCAAGACATCGCTATAAGTAGCTAATTTTCTTATTAACCCAATCCACATAATGTAAAGAATCAGCTTCTGCTACTTATACTGCATTCATTTAAGAATTTGCCCAATTAGGACATGCTATTTGCAGTATGATGGCAGTTTCTATATTTGCCACCCCCATGATGCCATCCCAGCAAAGTACCACGCCCAATTTTTATAAAATATGTGAATCTGTAAAAATTTATTATTTTAGGCCTTGCTAGGCCACAATTGAAACTAGAACACTTTTCAATTGTTCTCTATTTGGTCCTTTTGAAAGACAGGACCCTCTCATATAATTCTAAATGAAATTCAAGGAAGTGTGTCTCGATGATCGATGTTGGCGTGAATAGTAGCAAACGTTACCTATCCTCTACGAATTCGGAGAGCAAGACTGTCCCAGGAAGCATTCTTTGAACTGCATCCAATGGCGGCGCCAGCCACTACGCTCTGGAGGGGGGGGGGGGACAGAACAAAAGATTTTAGACCACGCCCTCTTTAGCACCAGAAAACGCCCTTTTACTAACAAGGAACGCAATTTTTACCTGAAGGGAACGCCCATAACTCACTTTTGGCTATGTAGAGGCAGTTTGAAAATCATAGGATTACATCACAAAAAATACGTTGCCAAAATATTATCCCTCCCCCATTTTATCATCGGATTTAGAAGAAATGCAAAATTGATCCTGCCGATAACTGGGGGGGGGGGGGACGTGCGTCCCCCACGTGGCGCCGCTACTGACTGCATCGACTATATAATCGAATATAGCCTTATGTTTTTTTTTAATTTTCAATATGTTCATTGTTTTGTTAGGGAGGGGGAAATGTTGAAGTCTGGTGTTACCCCCTGACGCCTATATGTACACTCATTTTTTATAAGAACTAGTAAATTTAAATTCAGGCTGACTGTTCTTAATTTTTTCGAAAATCTGAGGCTGGATTGCTCTTAATTTGCTCTTAAATTAAGAGGATGTAAGCAGAGCTATTGCTAGCTTTTTCGCTCTAAGGAGGTGTTCAGGCCTCATTTGCCAACAAAGTGAGTGCGACAGCCTTAATTTGCTCACAAATTTGAATATTCACCGAAAAAGCACCCACACATCGCTAAAAATCCTCGATTTTGAGAAGAAAAGTTGTTCAAAATTGCGTTTTGCAGAAGCTCAGCCTCAGCTTGTTCTTAATTTGTTCTTAACTTTTGACCAGTTTTGAGGCTCGTGTTCTTATTAAAAAAAGAGTGTATATTGTATAGCATTGTAATGCATATTCATTCTGTGATAGTACTAGACTAGTTGTGTACACACCAATACAAACTCTTCTGTTGAGTTATTCCTAACATTCCATATCCCCTCAGGTATCGGAGAAAAGAACGGGGGGATCTTTCTTTGTTTTCTCTCTGTAAAACTTTATTGGATTACAACTGACGTCTTTTATCTTTCTATTATAATCCCCTTCGCTATAATTATCAACATCTCTGCGCAGATTGATCCTGTTTTTTCGCCTAAATACACTGATTTTTTCTAAGAAACTGGCTATAAGAAACGAGTACTGGACAGTCAGAAAAAATTAAGAAACTTCAGTACTCAAAGCAAAAAATTACAAAATTATTAAATCGTGATAAAACTGAGAACAACGAAATTTTGTAAAATCAAAGAACATGATTGCCCTGATGGCCTAGAAATTGAGACACAAGGGATAAAAATATGCTTCCCACGTCTAAATACAGCATCAGAATGGAAGCAAATCTCTTGACGTTATAAAAAGGTCACGAACATTTCATAACATCATTCATGACATAATCAAGAAACTCTTAAGAAACAATGTGTATTGAAATTTCCAGAACACTGGAGTACTCAATATCGACCTTTGTTTCTTGTTAAAAAAAATGAGTGTATGTCGCGTGTTTATTGATTACAGTAACTTGTATCGAATTCCCTTTTGATTGAGAGACCAATTCAATTTACAGCCTCGTTTTAAAAAATTTTCCAATTTTTCTGTTCTGCTTAAAATTTTGGAGGTCAGATTCGGATTGAGGGCATTCTCACGATATTGATTTTAGACGACATAAAGTCTTAAAATTGTTTAAAGGATTTGACCGATTTTTGCAAGTTACAAGTTTTCAACTTTCATTTTCTCTTAATCCAAAATACGGTGGTGATAAAACCAAATGAAGTTTGGAAAATTTTCAAAACGATTTGCCTTAACAATAAAAATGATGTAATTGTCAAAAAGACATTATTGTACTTGACTTGATGGCAGTACACTAGAAAAGCCTTCAAAAATAGTTATTAAAAATTGAGAACGAGAAGTCAGTTGAAGTCGTAAATTTCCTGGGAAAATATATTTCCAAAAATTTACCGGCTAACACAAGCAGTTACTGGCTGTATTCCAAAATTGGCAACTTATTTAAGCAAAGAGGTAAGTGAAAATATGTTTAAGTAAGGAAACTAAAAATCGTGAAATGTTAAAGAGTTATTCTGGAAAGGTAGAATTGCTCGTGGGAGTTGGACGAGGCAGGAAATTTCCGAAGATATCATCGTAACTAAATTTGGGCAAAAATTATCTTAAAAAGGCAAAATGAAGAAACACTCATGCAGATAAGAGTAAAACTATGCAAGTCAAGGAAGAACAAGTCACCAGAAGCTCTACAGCCAGATCGAAACTTAATGACAAAATCATTTACTATGGCCTTCATTATGAACAGAAAATTAGAAGGGAAATTGACTCTGACAGTTTTGTTAGATCTACGATAAAGAGAATGAGCTGGTCATACCAGTGTGGAAGAAATGGTACTGAAAAGATATAAAGAGAAACAAGTTTTTGAGCGACCTGACGCGAAAAATATCCGATTGTTAAATTAAAAAGAAAGCTGTGAATACCTGCAGAAAATACTGGCCCCAGCGACCAAAGTCTCAAAATCTTTCTTCACACAATTTATTTTAATCCCTTAAAGAGCCCCAGATATACACCGCCAAACAGCAGCAAGTTCTGCAGTGCTATAGCGAAGCGATGAAGTTGCAGAAAATTTCCTAACCAATGAAGATTAGGTCATTGGAAATTACAGTGATCAACTTGAGGAAGAAGAAGATGCTTGAACTAATTTTCTTTGGCATTACAAGTAAAGAAGACAGTCACAATGAGGAATGGATTCTATATCACTCCCTACTCAACAAAATTTACTTTTTTCTTATTTTTTTCCTTTCGAGCTGCAAGGAGCTGCAAGGAGCTGCAAGGAGCTGCAAGGAGCTGCAATAAGCTGCAATAAGCTGCAAGGAGCTGCAACGAGCTGCAACGAGCTGCAAGGAGCTGCAAGGAGCTGCAAGGAGCTGCAAGGAGCTGCAAGGAGCTGCAAGGAGCTGCAAGGAGCTGCAAGGAGCTGCAAGGAGCTGCAAGGAGCTGCAAGGAGCTGCAAGGAGCTGCAAGGAGCTGCAAGGAGCTGCAAGGAGCTGCAAGGAGCTGCAAGGAGCTGCAAGGGGCTGGAACTCCCAATTATTATCGAATTATACTATATTTCCTTCATAACAGTGTATTGAATGGGAAGCAATACAATGGGCAGCCTCTCAATATGAATCTTTCCGACAGTACTGAATATTTTAACAATCTATCCCCCAGCCTTTTGGAGAGGTTTTTTTTCTATTTTGTCAGTCAAAGTACAAATTTGGATTTATCATTGCAAATATACCTTTGTATACAGTTTTCTTCGCTGCCACTGTTTTCTCCATCGACTTGAGCTCTGGAAAAATATGTTCTTTCACTCTCATACAAAGATCATAATTCTTAAGAAGATTCATAGGACGATATTGAAGTAAACGCCACAAATACAATTCGTACATGCTACGTACCTAAGGATTGAATTAAACATTAAACAAATTATTTGTTTTGAATTCATCCGGGTTAATAAATTTTAGAATTCTTCTCTAGAAAGGAGCAGTCCGGTTTCAGACATCTTGATAGGTTTTGACTATGCCATTACCAACAATTGCTCAGCATTTTATGCAACGCCAGATTTTGTCCATATTGCCCTTGATAACGTATTGATTGTTTTATTCTGATATCATACACTTCTACATCGTCTTTATCTATTTAGTTTTGCCATTGTAACAGGACATAACTAGATACTAGTCTTACAAACTGAATCAAAATTGGAGAAGATTTTGCAGAAATGTAAAATTTTAGAAACGAAGACGAAAATCCTCCTTTTTCCTTGATTCAAAAAGCGTCTCCAGATTTCCAAAAGAAAAAATAAAAGGCCATTATCCAATAGTCGATCGTTTCAATATTTGTTTTTTCAAAACGTGTCGCTCCTGCTAACTAGGGATTCTTATAAGCTTTTGTTCTTTCATTAACTGACAGGGACACTGAAATCGGTGCTGGTATTCTGTGGAGGCATTAGCTCCCCAATAACTTATAAGTATTAATAATATTTTTTGACCATTCTTTGGCTTATTCTTGCCTTTAGTTTTTACATAATAATAGAATGTCATTCGCGAATCCGTAATGCAATCTGGTCTCCCTGTCCCTGTCAAGTTACGTAATAAGCAATTAGTTGTTCCTTTCATAACGTTGTCGTCATTCGACAAGTCCTCTACCCGACCCACGTGCTATTGTATAATGGTGTAATACAATGAAATAACACGATGGCGTAACACGATGGCGTAACACGATGGCTTAACACGATATCATGAAACGATGACATAGCATGATGATATAACATAGTGACATAAAATGATGAAAGGCAATGGTGGCCGTGAATAGGATCCCTGGCTTTCAGCTGGTCACGATTTCTATTTTAACAAACAATAGTGAATCAATGTTCTGCTGCAAGTGAAAACACTTTGCTCCCCAAATAACATTAAACTAATAATGTTTTTAGGTTAGGTAATGATGTTAAGTAGTGGTCTGAGGTGGCTGTTTTCTGAATTCAGGCATTCTTTTATAAACCAATTCAATTAAAACACAGACATATTACATAAGTTTGCTTTAAAACAATATCGACTTTACAACTCAGATACGACGAATGACAACACTCGGGATGAAGCAAGCCGAGTATTTATGAAAAATTTACAGAATTGAAAATTAAGCCAGCGAGCATAGGACAATTATTACTGAAATTTTCCCTGCTTCATCACCGGTGCAGTCATTTACAATTTAAAAATTACAAGAAGAAAAAGAAAAATATCTTCAACATAATATAAAGTATTGACAAATTTTCGACATTAGAAAATACAGGACGATACCACAAAGGCTGTGTACATGCACATTTCCCTTATAACCAAACAGGAAAAGAACAACAAAAAATAATAAAAGGGGGAAAAAGGAAAAAGATAAGAAAGAGAGGAAGGTGGAATTTAGACTAAGCTCAAGCTTGTCTTTTTTCAATCCTAGAAACCTGGAGCTGAAGTAGAGCCACGTATAGAAAGTCCACATCAAAAGAGTTGGTACTAGGATGCCTATCATCTGGGTACGAAATTGTAAGTGGCCAAGGTATATGCTATCTTCTTATTCTTAATATATTGGTTTTGAAAACTGCGTTTCTTATAAGATCGTGTATGTGTGTCGATTCAAGATGCCTTTGAATTAATTCTGAATGCTGTCAGGAATTAAGGATTAAAGGTTTATTTCAAACATCTAGTGTGGCTAAATCTACTAGAATTCAGAGGTATCATAAAACATGAAAATCAGTTGTGTGTAATGCATTAGGGGTCATATTCTAAAACACCCTATGCAGTGGCGGATCCAGGGGGGTGCAAAGGGTGCTTGAGCACCGGTCAGATTTTCAAAGTACTGTTTCTTGTACCTGTTCCTGTGCGTGTTTCCGAAAAAAGCTAAAGACTTCTACTGATTCTATGTTTTCATCTATTTTGCATGAAAAATATCTATTATCTGAAGAATTTTCTTTTGTCGCGTTAATGTTTGCAACCGTGGCATTTTCACCGGAACGAAATTCTGGTAGAATGCAAGTGCTGACCAATTAGATTGCGGATGACAAAATCATCCTCCAATGAAATCCAATTATTCCATGCTATTCCGAGCACCGGTGGGTTCGTAAATTAGAATTGTCACGAACAGAGCTAGCCAATTAACTTTTTTCTCACCGGTGCTCAGATCCAGCATTATCCAATCATTTGCTTTTCACCGGTGCTCAACGTCATCTGAGCACCGGTCAAGACGAAATAGCCAATAAAAATTCAGGGAAATTGATGGATAGGGAACTGGCATAGGCTTTTGGGATTTGCGGCAACTCTCGTTGGTTTTACGGGGTGCATGAACAGAAACGTTGCTTTAATATTTATGGCAAAAGAAAAGCCTGGTCAAAGAAATGATAGAGAAGGGACATTGAGGATGTTTTCGAGTTTTATTGGGATGACAATAGCGCCGACTCGTTCACTGATTCACAGCTCTTCTCCGGAAGTGTAGCAAAGCTACGGCCTAAGATACCTATCTATCAGGTAAGTGGTAACACACAATCGTTGTGAAAAATTGCAAAACATCAGAAAATATTACATGCATCTGGTTGAGGGTGACATGCTAGGTTGCGTTTTATTAGCCATGTTATTAGTTGATTTGAGTTTTGCAAATGTGAATCAATGTTGTTTGTTTGCAATGTGATACTATAACAAAGCGTTAATTGAAGTGTTGAGATATTCGCATTGTTTTTTACGCGAGTAATGGCATCGCAGCCCCCTTTGTGATTTTTCTAAAGGAAGAATAGTTCAAAGAGGCGTGTAAATGCCTGTCAAAGTTCTTGGAACATCAACAAAATTTTTAACATAATATATAAACACAATTCCAAGCTGCAAAAGATAGCTTTCAACCAGAGTAATGAATTTCGTAAAACATTTTCTAAATTTTCATGAAATACATTGCCTTATTTAGTACAATACTTTCCTTGCTTTCATAGCCACTCTTATTTACCGTATTTTATCATATTTTTGGCCCCATTAGATGGTGGGGCTTATTGAGAAAAAGATAAAAATCCACCAATAAAAAATTGGGGTTTGGAATTTAAACAATGATTGTTTTTAGAAAAATCAATCACACCTGTTATGGGCATAATAATTACAAGATTTCAATTTCATCCGAGTCAAAATCCTAGTAGATTTGCTGAAAATACTGGTGTGGCATCTTCAGTATTTAAATTATCAATACCTTCAAATGTATTTTTATGTAATTCTGTCAGTAGTTGCAGAAGATTTTCCAAGTTGAAACAGCATAGGTTTTATTCAATATATTTAAACCAACTACTATTGTAAAGATTTGCTTGTCTCTATATGTTTTCAAAATATTTAGGGGGCGCTCATTGGAGAGTGGTTCTTGATTAGAGAAATTGTGCTCAAAAGGGGGGTGTGCATTGGAGAGGGACGCTCATTGGAAAAAATACGCTACTTAACATCGCCACCGAAAATGGGCGTGGTCAATTTTTGGGTGTGGTCCCCTAAACTGAGCACCAGTCAAAAAATTTCCTGGATCCGCCCCTGCTATGAGGTTTAATTCGAGAGCTATGGCTACTTTCAAGAGAAATCGTTTAGAGTAAAATGGGTAAATAGAAAGGGGCCTTGTTCAAAATATGCTTGCTAAATCGTCGCTTTACAGTTAATTAGTTTTTCATAATCCCTTGGATTATCTAAATCTATTCGATGTAGTTTTTCTAAACGGTCATATTTGATGACATCACTGCATCTATTTTGGTACGCGTAGCAAGAAAGTCTGTTTCCAGCTTGCAATTTGATGTCATGTCAATAAATCAGAAGCTCCTTAAAACACCAAAGAGTCGAGCAATTATTTGGCAACCAATTAGTGCACTGAGATCCTGTTTAACAGATATTAGACGCAAACATGATTAATTTTTTGGATTTTAGACTTGGTAGGACAAATGTTCTGTTCAAAATCCAGACAAGAGTCTCATGCCGAGTGTTGGGTCTCAGCCCAATGACTTGCATTAAATCTTTGCATTAAGCAAAGATGATCGCGATCAGAGTGATTAAAATGGACCATGACAGACATCACCAAATTAAAACGAGATTAAAACTCTTAGAACAAAAATGTTTCATATTTGGTGGCGAGTTATAAGATATACAAGAGGGTGCAGAACAATTTGCAACAGGAAATGAAGAGTGGGCTTACTTCAAAGTGACCCATTCAATTTAAAAAGGAAGACGTGTTTTCTCTATTTAAATGCTCAATCATTTATACATCTAGTTTTGTATTTGAAATACCAATGCATTCAGCTAATCTTTTAAAATATTCTTTTGCCAACATCTCAAGGATGTGACCATTAAAAAGTCTAAATAGATAAGTTGAGAAAAATAATACGATTTCAGCAGAGAACGGCTCTTGTTGTGAACGAGCATCCTGAGGTGAGGAGGCTTAATACGTTTTTTTACCCAAGATTTTTTTACCAAAGCATTTCTGAAGACAGGCTTCAGAACGACATGAGAAAAGATGGTGGCTCTTAGCTCACTCCTAATCTTGCCCCCTTCAAATGTTTAATATTACAGTTACTCTTCTCCGGTTTAGAAAGCTTACTCTTTCGCATTTGCAATCACAAAAGTAAGCTTTACATTTCCAAGCACACCTTGTCACGTATTCTCTGCCTTTGTTGGGTACAGGATCTTTATAAATAAATTCCTTTATTGACAGGGAAACTCATTTTGGTCTATATATTTATTAATAAAGTTGTATAAGGGTATCACTGAACGATGCAAGACTATGCACTGTAATGCTTCATTCAAAGCAACAGATAACACTACTGGCACCCATTTCATCTCCATTAACTTATCAATCATCGATCATTTGCCTAAACCAGGGGTCGGCAACCCGCGGCCCGCAAGGTACATTTGTGTGGCCCGGAAGGTCCCCGTTAACCTGTAAATAATGTGGCCCAATGCATGAGTGTCAACTCGATATTGATTCAGTGATCCTAAATTTTTGTCTAGATTAGCATTCCTCGTTAATATTACTAGTCACTAGAACAAGCTGAACAAGAAGCTTGAAGGCCATGGTCAATTTGTGAATGTCGTGTATGAACATGTTATCACGTTCCTGCTTATGCTAAATCTTTGGAATACTCAGCTGAATCAATGGTGCTTGGTTCACTTTCCATCTTCAAATGGAGTTGATCGAGCTGCAGGGTACCAATGAATTGAAACAGAATTACAAGGAAACTCATAGCATCCAGTTTTATATGGAGTATCTCCATGGTGGATGATGGCTCATATCCAGGTCTGGTGCAGCAAGCCAAGAAGATGTGTTGCATGTTTGGCAGTACTTACCTTTGCGAAAGTCTCTTCTCAAAGATCAAGTATGCGAAGACTGCGATCTCGAATGACTGATTAGCACCTTGAAGGCAACTTGCGGCTGCCAACATCAACAATTTTGCCAAATATTGAGAAGTTGGCCAAGAACACGCAGCACCAAGTTGCGCATCAGATTCTTGTAACATAACATACTTAACAGTGAACATGTACTTTACATCTATCTTTGTATATACGTACAGCTTCCAAGTTACAGTACATTTACCGATAAATACATTTTTATTGACTAGATTAGTAGTTAGGTAGAATTGGTATATATTAAAATTATCCTGTATTTTGAGTTGCGGCCCTCGTATGCATTTCAGAAATCAAATTTGACCCCCTCTTTTATAAAGGTTGCCGACCCCTGGCCTAAACAATCAAATTCTACCAAAGAGTAAAAGGCTAGTGGTCACTCGAATATAGATAATCTGCTCGTCTTGATCTAAACAATTCACACTGTTCGAGGAAAGTCCATAACTCTAGTCTTCTAGGGACAGACAAAGTTTTGTGAATCATCCAAAATTGGAAACATAAAAAGCGGTACTAATTAGGAATAATTGTGAAATGAAAAATGTTTTGTTTGAAGTAGCAAAATTCAGAATAATCAAGAAGTGAAAATGGACTTGGAGGATGTCTATGCGTCATTCAAGTTGCCTCTGAGACATCTTTGTCATCTGTTTGTTTTTGTACCGAATAAACTGGACATTTTTTTGGTCAAAAGTTTAACCGTATTATTTAAAACATTTTGACTTAAATGATTGTTCCTTAGTGACATCAAATTCATTCTTTTTACACACATAATCACTTCGCAATGCTTATTGATTAGAAAACAAACTATTAAAGGTCCATTTGGAAGACCTGTTTGCAAGTCTGAGTCATTTAAATGTTTCTATATATTTTTGAACAGCAGTTGAAATTATCTTGTCCCCGATTCTTCATACATACACGCATATGTGAATTAGTACTACAAAAGAATTTGGATGGGGATATACTCAAAGGTGGAGATAGATAAAAACACTGCCTAGAAATATAAAAATGGTTCGTTAATATAAAAAGGCATGAAAATATAATCGGTTTTTTGTACAATTATTGATAATAACTTTCCTATAGAGATAAAAATGTTACCAGATTTCTCACAGAACGCAACAGATTACAAAATGATTGACAACACAAAATGTATACATATATATTAAACATAATTAAATTTTTATTTCACAAGAAGTAGTAATGCTATAAAGAAAAATGTCATAGAAAGACAATGACAACGACAACTTATTATTTTCCCGGAATGCTCTTCATCATTTCAACGAGGAATCGTCAGCCTTTTCCCTGTATTTCGATAAAATGATGATTTTTCGAATTCTCATCACAGATCAAGATGGAAAACAGCATAAAACACAGCGTCGTGTAAGATGGTGAAATATTGTTATGAGACAAGAAATACAAATTTTCTTCAGCCTGGCTTGTTGATAGTGCTCATGACGATGTTTGATTCACTTTGACTGGCATGGGAGCTCGAAACGGCATCCCAAAGTCAGATGGTTCACTTATTGCTCTTACTTTTTCGCATTCCCCCCAAATTTTCTCATTTTTCTGCTAAAAATCAATTAATAACAACAAACAGCTAGCAACGAGGAAAGAACATTCGAAGTTCCAAGGAGCAGCTGCTGTGACAATTTGGGACATAAAAACCCACATTTGAATGAAAGAGCCTATATATAATCTAAAAATTTTCACTAAACTTTACATCAGGACACCTCAAAGACAAATTTTCTATGCGGCGAAAGCAGGTTCATTTTGTTAAACACGCGCGCTTTCATATCTTCGGTCCATATGACTTTTCTTCTTGTGTATGTCTCATTGTGATAAGTTTTCTTCGCGAAACTTTTTACGTATTTTCTGCTGCAAGTTAATTGAAAGAATTTACAGAGCTTCTTTGCTATTTGTTTTGGTTCTTTTACCAGCTTGGAATACTCAATATCGACCACATCTTCAACTCGCTTGGCTTTTATTGCCTCAAGGCGCTTTACCCTGTTGAGGTATCTGTTCACGCACCTCCGCAACTCCTTCTGATCGTTCAGCGGCTGGAATAGACAGTGGTATTAACTTAGCATGAAAAAAACAACAGAATATCAATTAACTAGCTAGCAACTTCAAAAGCATATCAATTAATGCAGCCAGCAACAATAAAATTCCAAAAGCAAAATTCATAGAAAACGTCTTTTTAATATAACAATTACTTGACAAGGTACGTGGATTGCTGGCGAGGTCGAAGATACACAAAAACATTTGCCTGCCATTTCTATTTCTATCTAACGCTCAAATCATTTATTTAAACCTCAGATAAATAGTTGGGGCATGGAGACAAACGTTGAAGATACTGTTGCTCAAACTCTACATTAACGCTAAGCAAGACAAAAATAGATTTGAATGGATTTTGGGAATTTATCCCACAATTGCTGTCCAAAGGTTGCTAGTTCGAATAAATGTTTTTACCTATCGCCTTTAATAAGTACGAAGACAAATAGTTTAAGTGGCAAAACAATTAGGAAGGTAGCCTGCGTGTAAACTTTACTTTCCGTTGCGAATTCGCAGGCTTTATAAGTTCCGTATTGGCTCTCCTTCGCAACAGAAAGTAAAGTCTGCACGCAGGCTACTGGAAAGGCAAGCGAAATTGGCTGCCAGCAAAGGAAAAGGTTTAATAAATCATTGGGAGGAGGCTTTGGCTTCCTGATACTTTGCCCCTAACCCTGCTAAGAAAGGGTTGTTGATAGCACGAAAATCCACATGGGAATCGAATGTAGATTTTGAAATACCATACCTTGAAATGTGAGGAGGTAGCTTGACTTCTCGCATTTTTGTGCTGCAAAAGCATCGTTGCTATGGTGTCAAATGGGTTCCTGTGGATGTGTACGAATTTAATGGGGACTTTTACGATTCTACCCAACTCGTTCAGCCGTTGATCACCTTCTTCATCTGAAAAAGTTCGGACACTCTGTACAGCCTTTTTGTCCCCGATCACCTAGAGTACAGAACAAGAAAAAACGGAAGTTTAGAAAATCGTAATGAAACTCCTTGGTACAAATCTTTACAGGGTAAAATTTGCATCAATGAGAAAAGAGACATTCAAAAAAATTAGAACAGGAGACGTATCCCAAAACCCCTCGAAAAACTTCCTTCCTTAATTCAACATTCTTAATTATGTTTATCAAAGGTTTATGAGTAAGAACCACCATTTCGGGTAGGCCATTACTAGATTCAATGATCTATCGGTTTCTTTATCAATCTATGACCAATTTGCAGGGCTGCACAAGAGTCTTGAAGTTGATAACAGATAGTAAAAACGTCACCTGTATTGAGCAATTGTATTTTCCTTGCCACTGTTTCGGTACGTGATAGTTGTAAACCCCCCTGTAAGTTGAAGATCGATAACTTTTCGTTGCGTACCACTGCGAGTTATTGTACAGCTGATTGAATAAATAATTCCTGTTCTTTTTTGCAGCAGTGAATGTACTCAGCTTATCTCCTACGCCGTATTCATTTGCAACGATAACATTTGGATGGGCATCAAGTAGGGAACCAAGTAAAGTGCTTCCACTTCTAGAGTAGCCAATGAACAAGACAAAAAACTTCACTTGGCTGTATCTGTCTCCATCATCAACACATTTTGATTGTTCACCTGGAACTAAACAACAATGCTGGGTAAGCAAAAATTTTCCTTTAAGGCAGGGTTTTCCAACTAACTTTCTGGGTTGGGACTTACGCGATAAGCTTACGTCACTGGCTATATATCACAGACATAACCTTACGTCACAGGCAGGCCACATGGAAAATTACGAAAATTATCGGCAAATTTTGAAGTGAAAAGTAAATTGATCACATGAAAATCTATATGAAAAGTTATATACTCAGTTTTAAGAAAAATTATAAATACAAAATGTTACATTTTCTGTTTTCAGAAAGTTAATACACCAATTCGACTTACGACCTCGTTTTGGAAATTTCTCCAAACTTAATTATACGACTTTTTTAAGCTCATATTTGGTTTTAGATTAAATCAGTTTCAGGGGCGTCGTGGCCGGGGGGCAGAGGGGACTGTGGCCCCCTCCACTCTCAAAATTTGACAGATTTTCGTAAAAATCATTGTTATTTCGGAAAATTTTCAAGCTTGAGCTGTGGTCAAAAATGAAAGGTGGAACGAACCTTATAGGGTTGAACGAAAAGATTTATAGAGTTGCGAGATATCAGGGACTTTCACAGTAAATGTGAACAAATAGAGACAAGATAAAAATGCATTTCAAATATCTTTTTTAAGTTAAGGCAAAATAAATTAAAGAAACTTTATCGGAAAATTTTTCTTTCTTGCCCCCTTTAGAATTCATTCACCAGGACGCCCCTGATCAGTTTGCCTAATGATCAATAGAATGCCTGATAGTTTTTATAATAATTTTGCCTGGAATGTTACTACATAGACATAACGCAAGGTTCAAATTATTAAAAAATTATTGCCTTACCAATTCATTCGCGGGCTGTATGTTGGACAACCCCATTCCCTGCTCTAAGGGCTCACTATTTGTCTTGTTATAAAGAACCATTCCTTACCACCTAAATTCCATATTAATTTCAATATTTTTCGAAGAACAGATTTTATAAAAACACGAGCCTTAAAAATTCTAAAAAGGTAAATAAAAGGGCAAGCGTGTGCTGGGGTACTGTAAAGTGTAATTTTTGAACAAAGTTGCGAGCTCCCTAAATATCCCATCTAGGTAGCTTTTTGACATAAAAAGGAGATTTTTCAGTGAATTTTCAAACTACATGACCTCAAAGGGGACGAATTTTAGATGCAATTGGGCTGATATATTTTAATCCATGTTGTCAAGAAATAAAATTCTGCCGTCAGCAGGCATTAGGTGCAGTGGCTGTGTGTGGAAACCACAAATCTTTAGGCGTTGGGTATTCATAAAACAAAAACTTTTGACCACACACTTTTAATATCAGAAAAAGCTCACTTCATCTTTATAGAAATCATGTAAGTTACAAGTAACGTCTATCATTTTTTAAAATTGTGCTATAAAAAGGAGAGTTGCGTTTCCCTTGTCAACAACTATTGTACCTTTTTGCTAAAACTAGCAATGAAATAAGAAATGAGTGCGCACGCAAAGAACCAGAGATAGGGTAGTTAATAAGAGTGAGGAGAATGAAACGTTTTCTTTCCAAGTCTTGGCAATACTGTACTGATGAATTTTGAAAATAGTACCAGGCAGCACCCAGGCAGCATCAGTACCTGCCCAAGAGGCCTACTTAACACTCCAAAACATTTGGACTCAGGGTTTTTCGGGGAAAACAGATAAAAATTTTCCTTCAAAAGAACATGAGCTGTAAAGGCCTTGCAATTTGTATTTAATGCCACTAAAAATAACAAAATAACCACAATTTACATCAATATTGATGATAACTAGTTACAATATATCTTGCTAGCTGAAAAAATTGAAATCCTTAAACTTAAGTGGCAGGTATAGTATCAAAAGATTGAAGAGCTTTGATTTCAAATTGATATAGTAAATCAAATTTGTTGGATTTGATTGAAAGGTATAAAAATTATTTTCCCTTGCTTGTAGTGCAGAGATAATTTATTCCAAGGAAAGACAGTAACCCCTTAAGGATAATGTTTTCATTCCATATGATTCAATGAAAGAGACACCATGGCAGTTTTCTCCCCTAACCAGGATGCTTAAAGTACAAAGTTGAATGTCTTCCTAACTACAGATTTATTAAATAAATAACAAATCTGGTGAAGTTAAATAAGAAATACCAACAAATGCAAGAGGCTCTCAGGGGTGCAAATTAGGGAGTATAGAATATCTTGGCATATGTTCTAACAAATTTTTCTTACACTTTCATTATGTTTATAGACTTGATTGGTTTTTGAACAGCTGGTTCATTTTGTATGCAACTCCATCGAACTTGTCCTGACGCCCTGTCAAAAAAGGTTTAATTTGCATCCTTGTAGCTCTTGCTGTAATAAGATGTCATTAAATTTCATCCCTTGTACATAGGTTCTA
Source organism: Rhopilema esculentum (assembly GCF_057945365.1). Lineage (NCBI taxonomy): Eukaryota > Metazoa > Cnidaria > Scyphozoa > Rhizostomeae > Rhizostomatidae > Rhopilema > Rhopilema esculentum. The sequence continues at coordinate 11,277,223 of NC_142834.1, read as the reverse complement.
AAAACATTTCACCCGGTAGCAATGCCAGCAGTTAAGTCACCAACTCAATTCAATAAAAGAGATCCTAAGTTGTGAGAGAATTTTCAATCATCTAAATTTCCATTCTTTCCTGCTTCTTTTCTTGATAAACAGAAATTGAGCAAATGATAAATTCTGATCAGATGAACAATACCAAATCACCTTTCAACACCAAAGGGAGCTACAGACAGAGTATTCACAACAACTTTAACCATGCTCAGTACCATGACCATGAAAAAAGTTGTGCACTGGTACTGTCGGAATAAATAGGCAGTTACTGTTTTATGTGAACCAGGCTTAACTACATTAGAATTTGCTACAAATTATATTTGCTAGTTAACCCAGACTCCATGCTTTGGTCCCTTCAAAGGGTTGAATAAAAACAATAATATTTCATGGTAAATGATCATAATGTTTTGTCTAAAACATAAATAATTCTTTGAAAAAGAGCATGGGCCCCTCCAAAAACATTACAAATTACAAGAGGTATTTTTCAGCATTAACAAGGGAGGCTTAGCCTTTCTGATCCCTTAGCTTTTCAACACATTCAAACATCATGTGTGTATCATTAGATTCACATTTGTAGAAAACTTTTGCTCTTATCATTCACATAAACACAATTTTGATATCAATCAATTTGTGGTGCCAAACAATTTTCCATGCGTTTGATAGACTATTTAATCTTGAATTATACAACTCAATTTATTTAACTTATTCAAGTTTAATAAATTGAATAAAGTTGAATAAATAGAGTTGTGTCTCCAGTAGCTATTATTATGTACATAAATGTAGTTCAACTATAGCTCGACTTTTTAAAAACCATCTAAAAATTATGTTTTTATCACATTCCTAACTACAGAGCAGATGCATTTTTCTTAAAAAGCTGCCATTTTCCAGAAAATTTCAGGTTTCTTCTGCTTTAATTTTGATTGACAATGAAAACGTATGCTAGGACGCTTCAATTAAAAAGGACGCCTACAATTACAACAACTAGGCCCAATGCCAATGCTCCTTAAATTTCATCACTTTATATCATCTCTTGTGTCACTATTTTGTTTACTCTGAAGTGACAAATATATCACCCGTATTCACTAAAACCATACGATATCAAAACGAAATTATCAATGTTTTGGTGCAAGAACATAGATTTTTCACTAATTACCTCCATTTGGCTGCACTTTCATAGTAGACGTGCCCTCGTGTTTTTTCTTAGTGCTTGCCGAAACAATTTTTGGGTTTTTAACAACTATTGAAGTGTGATACCACACTGAAAACTCATTCAAATACATAAATCCAATTAGTGTAAGAACGACCAGAGCACACGTTATAATTGCATACAATTTCTTCATGTTGGTGAAATGTTCCCTCTCTCCTCCATAGTGCAAGCTGCTAGTCTGGGCTGTTAGAACATGAATTGTGCAAATTGTGATACCAGCATGAAAATGGGTACACTGGGGTAATTTTACACGCTGATAACGATGCTGAACAGAAACAAGCCGAAAAATGCCCCCAAGTGCAATTTTTAGACTGGGGTACTTGGCCCCAGTCCTCGAATTGGGCCAATCTCCAGATGCATTATCATATATTAAAATATATCACGAGAAAAGGAAATAAAAAATTGCCACTTGATGCTATTTTTAGAATATGATATTGGTACCCATGTCTCTTTTTAGGCATTCTTCTCTAAATAATTTCTCTCTTTTATATGAATATGAAATGTAGCTTTCTCTATTCTTTCAACAAACTGAAAAGTTATACGAAAAGATGTAATTGACAATCTTACCCCTTGATGCTATTTTTAGAATAGGGTACTGGAACCCAGTTCTCGAATTTGGGTTTTACCTTCATAGTCTAGGCTTTAAGCACAATATTTGACTTGAATTGTTCAAATTGTGGTACCAGCATGAAAATGGGTGCGCTGGGGCAATTAAACACGTTGTTAATGATGCTTGACAGACACAAGCTTAAAAACGCCCCAAAGTGCTATTTTTAGACTGGGGTACTTGACCCAAGTCCTCTATTTCGGATTTCATCCATATACGTAGTTAACTAACGTTTAAAATGACCATGAAGGTGAAGCTTTAAACATAATTCTACACAATAAAAGTATAACACAGAAGCAATTAAAATATTACCCTTGATGCTATTTTTTAAGTGGACTACTGGAGCCCAGGCCTCTATAAGCTTTCTTTTATAAATCATTACTATTTTTGGTATGAATGTGAAATAAAGTGAAGATTAAATCTCTTGATTGCTACTACTCCTCTCAGAGGCCTTCAAGAGAAGCATAGAAGAACTACCTTTTGAAGGTTGGAAAGCACAGAGGCTAGAAGAATCAGTGCAATTATATTATTGGTTTACTGTAATGGAGTTAGAGTCAATGCTATTGTTGCTAGTTAAAGCAACAAGGGAGTCAAATCACCGCGTGTTTCCAAGTGCTCTTAGTCAGATTGCACCTTGGATGTTTAGCCTTTATCATATAAACTACTCGCGCTGGCTGCCGATTTAACATCAATCGTATCTAAAAGTAGCCTATAATTATAACGATTTTCACTTTTAATGATGCCGAACAGATTCAAGCCGAAAACTGCCCCAAGTGTTTTTTAGACTGGGGTTTTTTAGACCCAATTCCTCAATTTTGGATTCATCCATACGTAAGTTTTAACATAATTCAATACGGTAAAAATATAACAAAGAAACAATATTATCTTTTGATTCAATTTTTAGATAAGGATTCTGGGCTCTAGGCCTCTATGTTAACGCTCTTCTAAAAGCCATTACTTATTTTTGATGTAAACATAATAGTATGGCTGTCTACCTTTTGGTTAACCAAACAGTATTTTTAGAGCAAAGTAGAATATTGCCTCTAGATGCTACAAATGATAGACCAGGTCACTTTTTATACTTTTTTCTATTGTAACCTATTAGTCATTACTGTTTTTAGCATAAAAAGTCTAGCATTCTATACTTTGTGATACACTAAAGTATCACGGAGAGATAAAATTCCGCCTAGATTCTCTTTTCAGAATGGGATACTTTTGTAGATCCAAGCTCATTCGTCTCAGCCAGCGCGAGTAGTTTATATGATAAAGGCTAAACATCCAAGGTGCAATCTGACTAAAGGCACTTGGAAACACGCGGTGATTTGACTCCCTTGTTGCTTTAACTAGCAACAATAGCATTGACTATAACAGTAAACCAATAATAGAATTGCACTGATTCTTCTAGCCTCTGTGCTTTCCAACCTTCAAAAGGTAGTTCTTCTATGCTTCTCTTGAAGGCCTCTGAGAGGAGAAGTAGCAATCCAGAGATTTAATCTTCACTTTATTTCACATTCATACCAAAAATAGTAATGATTTATAAAAGAAAGCTTATAGAGGCCTGGGCTCCAGTAGTCCACTTAAAAAATAGCATCAAGGGTAATATTTTAATTGCTTCTGTGTTATACTTTAATTGTGTAGAATTATGTTTAAAGCTTTACCTTCATGGTCATTTTAAACGTTAGTTAACTACGTATGGATGAAATCCGAAATAGAGGACTTGGGTCAAGTACCCCAGTCTAAAAATAGCACTTTGGGGCGTTTTTAAGCTTGCGTCTGTTAAGCATCATTATCAATGTGCAAGTGCACACAGTAAAATTTGCAATTCTGTCCTCATTTCCCTTTCCGCTTCCTGTTAGGTTTTAATCCCCCGCTTCTTTAATTTATACAATATAAGCACGACATTGTCCATTATAAAGTCATCATCATTTCGATTGACGAGCAAAAATCATCATCAGGTGAAATTGATAAGAGAAATAATGGATAAATAGAGAAAAAAAAGAGTAGAATCGCATAGAGAAGTAGAATTGATATTTAATCTTGAATAAAGTTGAATAAGTTGAGCTTTATCTCTAGTAGCTATTATTTTGTACACAGAAGATGCTGTCTTTCACTGTCCTGCATTATCAAAAAAAAGCATGAGTCGAGATACGATGTAGCGCTTTAAGGCGAAGTGGGAATGTGTGAGAGGATAGAAAACGAATAGATAAATAAGATAAGATAAGATGAGATAGTGAAGAAGATAAGATGAAATGAAAATAACTGGATTAGAAAAGATACGAAATTGTTTGTTAAGTCCATAAGAAATGAAAGTACCAAGTTTGAAAATAATGCGTTTTTCAAGGATATAATTTAAATGTATCCATTGCATTAAACTTTCGCTTCAGACAACCCTTTTTTCCTAAATTTTTGACTTGGCCATTGCCTCTCCATTTATTTCAAACGCCTGTTTTTTCCACGAGGCTAGATTAAATTAGAACACGCTGGCAAATGTAGAGCAAAGACATTTGAAGGTTAATGTCCTAAATATGTAAAATAACCCAAATCGTTACATGAACTTCTTGTGGACAGTGGCTTCCCACAAGGTAGTGTACAAGGACCCCTCTTTATCTTATATTACATAAATTATATTATTGACATTCTCCGAAAACACTCCAATTCCGCTTGTTTGCTGAATATGCACTAAGTTGTTTACCAAAAAAGCTCAGAGAATGTTGAAAAAACACTAAGCCGATAATCAATTGAATTTTCTGACTGGTCATTGGTCAACAGTTCTCTGAACGCATCAAAATCAAGCTTTTTCTTTATAGGCTCAACAACTACCGGCAAAATTAGCAGGATTAAAATATAGATTATTATGCTAAATTTCTTGGAATAACTTTAGATAGTAATAGATTGAATTGAAAACTTGATGATGAAACAAGTAAATGATGAAACAAGTAAATATAAAAATATCTAAAGGAATCAGAATTCATCACAAAGAAAGACGCCCCGTTCTTAAACCCTCCCTAGTATCCCACGCAGTATTTGTTGTAGTTTTGTAATATGTGCTGATGAACACAGTTGAGTAGCACGTATAGTCGTAAAGATTAAAGATAGTTGATTATGAACAATTCGCTATAATCAAATATATTTGATTTAATTAATGTTTGTTGCCTTTCTTTTCTCGGCACGTTGCGGTGTTTTCCTGATTTTTAACATAATATCGTTTGATTCAAGACACCACTATGGTCTTGTCAAGGCACGATGTCAATCGACACCTTGAATTACACTGCGATAATTTGGAGCTTACTGGAAAAACCTGACACTATGATCCAATAACCCCTATGACCCTTAGGGCCATTAACTTGGAAGAAGCAATAAAGTTTTGTACAACATGGATTTGCCGCTCCCCCAGAGCCATGCCTTTTAACGCTATGATGTCGACAGCGTCTCAAAAACTTAAGACTTTGGCTCAATTTTATTTAAAAATAATCTGTCTCGTGTCCTTTTAAAAATAACACTAAAAATTCACTAAAAATCAGACAGATGTCTATGATTTCAGGCATATATATCATAAAAAACAACAAATTCGAAACTTTTTATTTCCATCTTAGAAAACGTTGAAAAACGTCGTGTCCATCATAGATTACTCTATTCAAACACAATGTTTCCATAAGGATTAAAATCAGGCAACATCACTATACATTCCATCTCTTTACGTTAAAACAGCAAATCACAATTGTAACAATGAATTATGGATGAACAATAATTTTACTTTTATTATTATTATTATTATTAATGATAGAATTAGTAAATGTACTTCTTATAGTCTGGGCTGTTAGAACATGAATCATGCAAATTGTGATACCAGCATGAAAATGGGTACACTTGGGTAATTTTACACGCTGATAACGATGCCGAATAGACACAAGCCGAAAAATGCCCCCAAGTGCTATTTTTAGACTGGGTTACTTGGCCCCAGTCCTCGAATTGGGCCAACCTCCAGATGTCATTACTGATTTGTAAAAAAAGTTCAAAAGGAAAGATTTAGGTGCATTATCATATATTAAAATATATTAAGATAAAAGGAAATTATAAAATTGCCCCTTGATGCTATTTTTAGAATATGATATTGGTACCCATGTCTCTTTTTAGGCATTCTTCTCTAAATAATTTCTCTCTTTTATATGAATATGAAATGTAGCTTTCTCTATTCTTTCAACAAACTGGAAAGTTATACGAAAAGATGTAATTGACAATCTTACCCCTTGATGCTATTTTTAGAATGGAGTACTGAAACCCAGTACTCGAATGTGGGTTTTACCTTCATAGTCTAGGCTTTAAGCACAGTACTTGACTTGAATTGTGCAAATTGTGGTACCAGCATGAAAATGGGTTCACTGGGGCAATTTAACACGTTGTTAATGATGCTTAACAGACACAAGTGAATATTAAATTTCCCCTCCGAATGTTCCAGTTTGAAAATGCAGAAGGGTACTTAGCATTTCTGCCAGTTTGGATAGTCAGCATTTTATACTAATTGTGTGAGACTTTCAGAAGTAGCGAAATGTGAAAGTCACATTTTCCTGTAGATGTGATAATTAGCATTGACCTTCAGAGGCAGGACCTGGTTTAGTTTATGCGTTTATTTGTTAGGAGTTGGGAATTCAAATCCATTTCCAATTCTAAGGACGACGGTCTATGGCCACAATTAGCTGATCTCGTGTGGCTGTGCTTAAATTAACTGTTATTGTGATACCAGAATACAATCCAAATAAATTTCCTCTTTTTCATTAATTCAAGCTTATAATTCTATTCTCTATCATCTTTATAATTGATTCAGATAAATACCCCATTTAATTCAAAGCTTTCAAAAATAAATTTGCCCTAGAAAAAAGTGTACAGAAGAGCATTTGAACCCAACTTGAACAAATGGAGGACAATTCCGTTTGCTCCACAGGTTCTTGAGGTAAGTGAACATATTTATTGGTTGAGTTCTTCAACTAATTAGCATACTGTACAGAGTGACTTTATGACATATATTATTAAAAACTTTAGTTCGACGAAACGTGATATATTCTAGATCTCTATGACCTTAACTCATACAGGATATTTTTACAAAGCCACTTAGAGTGACTATCAAAATAGTTCATTTTAACACTGAATGGCCGATAGATTTTCCTAAACCATTGACAAAGATTCTTGGTGTGAACAAGAAACTAAATTGGCAAATAGCACTTTCCCTTTGACAAAAATTATAAGATCCTTAATTTCTGTAAATTTTCCTACTCCAAACACATATTATTTGTCAATCAGATTACTGAAGTGGGCAACGACCTGCCCCCACATGCTAATAAGGCTATACCAGTTCTAATAAGGTTATATTATTCTGCTTATTTAATGATTGATTTTCCATCGTATCTCTTTGGATCATCCATATCCAAAACTTTATTTGCTGACTCAACTGGCAATGCTTTTTTTGCCGAACTTTCAAAACGAGTGTAACTTCCTTTTGTACTTTTCAACAACGGTGATGTCTTAACCTTGTTCTGCGTATGAGTTTTAGTGAGCGCTTCTTTCCTTTTCTTGCTTATCACCCCCGTTATCGCTGTCGTTTTTAATATTACTTCTTCAGTAGTTAGTTCAGGTCGATTATCATTCGGCAGGGTGGTTACTACACTTTCTAATTCATTCATATGTTTAGCAAGTGTTGTCAATTTTTTCTTTCGGATGACTTCCAATGTCTGAGAGTTTGTAGGTCTTACTTTGTTACTGAGTGTGACACTTTTACTGGTTGTTGGGTTTATTTCATTCTCTTTTAACTTATCAGAATTTTCATTCTTTGAATCTACGCTCTTCAGCCTTGTACTTTGTACTTTTTCATCTTTTGCAACGGTAGCGGTTTCTTTAGTAAGGGCTTTATTTGCATTATCCTTGACAGGCGATTCAACTGTGGCTTGTGTTGGGTTATTCTGCTTTATACTGCTACCATCATTGACATCTGCCTTGCTTTGCTGTACATTTTTAGCAGCTGCCTTTGGTTGCTTCGGAGGTAGGCCATAACTATAAGCATGACCTTCTTCCCCCCACGTGGATCCACTCTCAATATCTACATCTACCTCTTCGAATTGATCGTCAAAATTTTCTATTGTATCCCCTTCGAGTGCCATCACACGACTGGCATACTGATCTTTGAAGTAATCTTGATAGGCCAGTTCATTTCGTAGCATTCGTTTACAAAAAATTTTCAAGTCTCCAGTCAAATTTTTTCGCATTTCGTAACCCTTTACAAAAACTGACGTGTACGCTTCTGTTACGGCCTCCTTTTCGACACAGGCATTGAAGTAGTATTTTTTGCGTTCCTTTAGCTCTTGCAAATCATCATAAAAATCAGAGCCCTCTTTTTCTATCTCTTTCCAAAATTTATCTACAAAATAGTTATAAAGCGCTACGTCGGCAGTGTTCCATTTTTTAATCAAGTTTTCTTCCTCCGCCGTCAGTACACGACGTTTATTTTTGTTCAGCCTCTCATTCGTTTTAAAGAAAACAACGTCATCTATGCTCCAGCAAAGCCTCCTTTTCAACAGAACCATTGATTCGTCAAAATGTTCCATCATCAAAACGATATCAAAGTCTTTCTCAATGGTTTTCAACGCTCTTCGAATCATCGTTATGTTGTCATAGTATTTGTAATCTAGGCCCAGATCAAAGAACAGTGGATTCTTTATCAAGTGTATTGAGGGGAACCGCCGCGCGTTTTTCTGTATGTTCTGTATTGATGGAGGATGATTTAGGAAAAAATTTAAAGGGTCTTTCATTTTATAGATATTCAGAATATAAGGGAAGCTCATATAACTGAACGTAGACTCCCATTGCTTAACAGGTTCTCGTAGAATTGTAATATATGAAGTTCTTTTACGTGGGAACAAAACATTCATGGACTTTCGACTGTAGCGAGCGTGGTTGGCAAGGATGTTTGGCATGACTCCGTGGTTGTCCTTTGCATAGCTTAGTCGAAATTTATTTGGCCAGTTGAAAGAATAAAACTGTTTATCATTTGGAAGCAACATTGTCAAATTATTCCAATCGGCGTAACGATTTAAGATGTTCGTTATCGTACTACTTCCAGTTTTGTGCGTCTTCAAAAATACGACATAATTCTGGGGCTCGCATCGAGGCCTCTGAGTTGGTGGTTCCGTACTAGGCCTAGTTGGTGATCCAGTCTTTCGGGTCGAAATTTCCCGTGTTTGCGCGATGGATGCCGATGTGGTTGGCTCGATGTCGAAATATACTCTTTCGACGACTCTGGTTGCAACGTAGCTGGAAAAACAAAATAACAAATACATACTTGTATTCTATATCACTATATGTAAATCAATAGGCCCCTAAGATAGGGTTAAACATTTTTTTACACTGCTTGTTG